>NW_017306284.1:3673658-3708400 GCF_000935625.1 Nanorana parkeri | reverse complement strand
ATATATATATATATATGTAATTTTGAATAAAACATTTTAAATAATGATAAATCTGCAGCCTTTATTAAGAGACTGCTTGGAGATCCTGCCAGTTCAGGTGCTTCCAGTTATAGGGTGACAGCGCATTAAAGGAGAACTATGGTGTTAAGGCTTTTCCCCATAGTTCTCCTTAGGGTAATGGGAGGACACAAACTAGCGTCCTCCCGTCACCCTAGGCTCAGTATACCGCGAGCTGTAGCTCGTGGTATACTGAGACGCCGCAACTGAAGCGGATCCCGACAATTATGCCATGATCCGCCCAGCTGCGTGACTGACAGCTGGCTCTGCCTATCTAGAGGCAGAGCCAGCTGTACCCGCCCCCTCCCCCGTCCGTTCCGCCAGTCAGCGCTGGTGGATCGGAGTGGGGAGGGGGGAATCCAGCCCCTCCCCTGTCACGGCAGAGAGCCGTGACAGGATCGAGAGGTGAGCAAACGTCGGTATGTGTTCGCTCACCTCCCGAT
This sequence comes from Nanorana parkeri, assembly GCF_000935625.1. Taxonomy (NCBI): domain Eukaryota; kingdom Metazoa; phylum Chordata; class Amphibia; order Anura; family Dicroglossidae; genus Nanorana; species Nanorana parkeri. The sequence continues at coordinate 3,707,900 of NW_017306284.1, read as the reverse complement.
CTACTGAGCCGACCTGTGACAGTCTCATTGTCGCAGGTCGGCTAGAACTATGAGGTGAGTGAAAAGCACTCACCTCGTAGTTCTCGTTTAAATTACCCCCCTTCCTTCAGCACAACTGCTGGTGCAAACTCTCCTGGCTGGGCAGCTTCTTCTCCATTCATTCCTATACATAGGGTATGTGTTATGTGCCTAAATGATAGACAGTCTCTCCAAAGGAATGAAAGCAGTTTCAGTGCATCTGTGAGTTAAAATACTAAAACCACAGTTATCCTTTACCTAATTTTCAACATTTACATAATAATGTTTCATTTGCAAAACAAATAATTGACACAGCATAATTCCATTATTGACTGGCAAAGACAGCAATGACATACCCATTGAAGGAGTTGCTAAGGTCTGTCGTCCAACCAACTGTGCAGGACCTAATCCATCCAAGAAGTCACTGAATTGGCTGTCAGAACCCAACCGAACTCCAGGAAATATTAAGCTTCAGGAGAGATATAAAATAGGTATTAAAATTATTAAGAAGAGCTGAATACAATAATAGGAACACTGCACATTTAGATTTTTTAAAAATTCAAACACATTTGTTATAATAGTATATAAATAATTATTATAATTATATTTTTATAATAATTATATACAAAATATCAGTAGAAGTATAAGAAGTGGAATTCAGAAATGTCTCTTACAACAAAGATTCTAAAATGTTCTCATGATAATTTAAAGTGTGTTATTTTAGCAAATAATTAAAAGTGCTACCCGAAGTCTCTCATGGACCTCCTGGCATTGTCATATTTAAGGCCTGTGTTGACGGATATTTGGTTGCGCCAGATGGATTTTGCATTCCCATACAAGTCAATAGAAATTTTAAAAAAATGCTTCTAGAATAGAATTTCTATTATTGTTGGATACATACACAACTTCCAACGCTTCTTATAAATTAATTACTTATATCTTTACTTACTTTCCCTCAGAGCTGTAACTGTTCATACTCCCATCGTTAGACTCCCGACTTGCTTGTCTGGTCATCCAATTTCTCATCTCTACTGCTAGTCCAGTTTCTGTACTTCGTTGGATCGTGCTTTTCAATTTTTTACCTCCAACTTCTGAAAAATATTTAAAAAAACACATGTGATTAGATTGGAACACTCCAAAATATAGGCAGATTCCTTTAAACTGTGTTACATCTACCCCTACCTACCACTCCTGAGACAGACATGGGGTTGAGCCTAGATCAAAGTTGTGCAGAGAATAGCATAAAGGTACCCAGAGACAAAGACTGGGCCCTGGACTTAATAATGATGGTTATATCAGTGGGGACAGAAGACACTCCAGCTAATCATTCTCAATGTAATAAATTACTATTCAAACTGTGACTGTGGTTTAAGCAATCACACCTTTATTTTATAAACTTATAGGTGGAGCCTATTTGGTTACGTTTGGCAGCGCTCTCAGTTTTGCTTTCTCCATTTTATACACTCAGTAAAGTTTTTCAAAGCATACATATAGTACAAACCATATGAAAAACACAAGAAGCATTTGTCTTCTTTCTATGTATGACATCCTGCCACTTTTTTTTAATAAGCAAAACAGACATTTATCAAGTACAATGTAACACAAAGAAAAAGATATTATAATATAATCAATTTTCATAATAAAAGAAGAACTTTGCGAAGAACAAATAATACTATAAGAAATGTAATAGCATGTGATTTTCGATGATCTTCTACCTCTTTTCTCTAGAAAGCAAAAAACATTTGAAATCTGCTGTTAACACATGGAAAACAGTTAGCAATGGCTGCTGACTAGGGGTCTAGAGAGCTTCTTTGTCAGCACAATGCCCTAATAATCCCTGCCCCAGTAGACATGCCTTCATATACCATGGTTTCCCTAAGAGAAGCTTAATCATGGACAACCGGAGCTGTCAATCAGGGAATTAGGCACAGACAACTACTTCAATGAGGAGTAGAGCAATGTGTCCTTAGACAGCTGCCACAAGAGATATGGGGAATATCTAGGTGCTTACAGTGCTTGAGGTCACAATAATAGTGAAAGTATATATGACTTGTGTGCTTGAGGTTTTTTCAGATATAGTAGGTAATGGCTAAAACTCTTGTCAGATATTATTGCTGTTTTTGTATTTGCTGGGTAGATTCACTCTCTCTATTTGTTCTAGCAATCATATTAACCGGGGCTGAGCAAGATGGAAAATACAACATTTGACAGTTGTTTACATTAAAAACAAAAAGGAAAACACCATTCTTGACCCCCTATTAAAAATTCTAGTCCCCTGGCATTCTCGGATTTCAAGTCTTTGACTGACATGGACTAAGTGTGCAGATAAGAAAGCCAGAGTGAAGTCACAGTTCCTGATCTGCATACTTGTTCTAGATCAGTGACTCAGAAAGCAATGAAGACACTGATCAGCAATGTCACAAGTCAGCCAGGGACAGATTTACCTTTACGCAGAATAGGCTTGTGCCTATAGGCGAGGGAGGGAAAGAGACAGCTTATCCCAGTGCAGTCATTGGCTACACAATTTTTTTTACATCAACAGCAGAAATACAGTCATGACATCTATGATTATTAATACAGTCACCATATTCTAAACCATGAGGTGATCTTATTCTTGCAGGGTCGGGAGGAGTTCTTTTGGCCCTAAAGGCTGTGTGCCTACAGGTTCCAATTATTAAAATTCAGACGTGAGCCATGACAGCCTTTCTAATTCCCCAATACAGGTTTCCTTTACAAGGAACAACTACACAAACCTAAACAAGGGGGGTAGTTGTGGAGCAAAGAAGGCCACTGGAACTGTCCCTGCAACAAAGAGACAATTGGGAGCACTAGAGATTATTAAATATGTATTTTTAAGCAAAATGAATCAAAATCTGCAGTTTATATCTGCAATGCACGTTTCCCAATTGGCTATACTTTCCGAAAAGCCACATGAGGAAGCGAGAGGAAATCCCTCCAAAGTAAGGGAAATCCAAGGTCACCAGAACTAGTGTCCCCATTGGAAGATTTCATATCTATTCCTGTTCTGATTTTCCTTTATTGATATTGGTCACCAGGACCAAAAGAGAAGGTGAATGTCCCTTCACAGGTGTTCTAATCGCTTTCCACTCAATACAAAACTAAAAAAAAGTTTTGGCTTCAGTTGCACTTGAAATCCTGTTGTGAGCTGACAACACACAGCTTTTTTTTGTGGACTGAGTGGTGTCAGCTCTGCCCAGTTACTTTTGACAAACTACTCAATCACTCTTGCTTTCAGATCTCTGCAACATAAAGGCTAATCATTCTGTAGTCCAAGACAACACAAGACGGCTCTGAATGTCCAACATAATTGACAGGTTTGTTTGCCCTTATCAAACAGATATCAAAATGCTTCAATTGGTATATTAAACAGGTCAAAATGAAGCAAATAAGAGAAGTTCATTGTTAGGGTATATGTACCCTATAAGTGGACACTTCAAGAGTGCAGGTAAAATCAAACACATGCATTCTAGTGGGTGCAGGGGCACACAAGGCTGAATGCCAAGCTGAGCATCACTATAAAGGCCAAACCCCAACCACATAGCCCTCTTCATTACCAACCCAAGCCTTGCCAAGTAACATCTGCTATAAGGAAGATCACCACTAGTAGCATACTTCCTAAACACTGAGTTACCAAATGGTAATAAAGCCATTAGAATCAGAATATGATGCCATATTCTAATAATGAACGTAATAAAATGTTCCAGGATTAGACCAATTCTAACAGAATAATGTGTTTGTGTGCTTTGTGCAAATGATAAAAGAACAGAACATAATCTGTCACACATTGTCACTATGATGTGCTTCTATGTGAGACATTATGCAGAACACAGCATAAACCTCTGAAAATGGTATAATCACCCAGTAACCCAGAATAATGGCCTGAAAACCACAATGAGCCTGAGAAGTGAATGTCTGTAATAGCACATCACTCTCAGTAGTAAGAAAATGGTTCATGACCTTTCAGTAAGAACGATCATTCTCATTCATGTGTTCATTTTTATAAGTTGTGCATAGAAAGCAAACTAGAAAGAAAAACATGGAGCTAAATTGTTTACACAGAATTGTGTCATAATGGGCCCAGATCCCCCATTATAACCTGGCCATCAACATATAGAGCAAAAAAAAAGAGGAGCAGAAATACTGGTTAGGGCAAATATCGGTTGTTCTGTTAGAATTGACCAGTCAGTTGCCCTGCTTGTAGTCTAATCCTCTCCTCATGATCCCCCTCACATAATCTATTTGTTGGCATTTGGTTATGGGACCAGAACCAAAGGGAGATAGAAGCAGCGGTTTCTGCAGGATAGATATGTTTTTCTAGTCCTCTTCTATCAACTATTTATTTGGTGGAGCAGGAGGTTTAGGTTAGAAGAGTGTATTTAAAGTTAACCTGAAACAAATTGGGGTCGATTAAAAGTAGGCATATATTGAAAAAAATGTATAAAGCAGAACAAATCTCAACATTTCATGTAAAACCCTGCCCCTCTTTTTCCTTCCAAGCCCCCCTATTGGTTCTTTAAAATGAGGGTTGGGTTCACTGACCAACTGGAGGGCTTTAGGAGGTCAGAGGAGGCAGGGCCAAAGCCAACTTTTGAAGAAGTCAAGAATTTTAGGCAGCCTCTGTCTAAGGGTCTACTGATCACTTAAAGTGACGCTAAACTACAATAGTTTGTATACACCCTTCCTTCAGGATGGATTTTGTTCTCCATGGTCACTGTGTGTGTTGTAGAACAGCCACCGCTCCAAGATCGCTTCTGTGATGGACTACAGTCTTATGTTTAGTTTACCAATTTGTATTTAGATTGTAGTCCATCACAGGAGCTTAGAGTGGTTACTTTACAACGCACACATGGACCATGGGGAACAAAAGCAGCCCCCCTCCAGAAGGAAGGACAATGGACTGCCGCTTACAGATGTGGCTGCTGTCACCTTATCATTTGCTTGAATAGGTACAGCGGCCACATCTGAACGGGGACACCTGGGATTCTTGCCGCAGGAATCCGTAGGTTCTTGCCACAGGAATCTCAGAAGACTCCTTGTGGATGGGGCCTTCTTCTGTACTAAAACCAGGCAGGAGAAGTGAACAATCTAGGACAAAATAGATGATTTGGAAATATTCTTCAATTCACTTCACTTTCCAGCTATGTTGTCCTAGATTGTTCACTTCTCCTGCCTTCTCCAAACTCTTCACCCTTTTGTGAATAACCCTGTTAATCTTATCTCTTAATTATCTTGTGTTCTATTTCAAAAAGCCAATTTAAAGGACAATTTCTGGGTTTAGCCAAATGTTTTTGGTATATAAATTCTTACAGGTCCCATGCATTGCAGGACTGTATCCATTGCCCTATACCTTGTACTGGAGGGTGTCCCTATTGCTCATATGAGAAAGTTGGGAGGTATGGATACAGCTCACTGTCTGGTATACATTCTAGTCTCAGCTTGGGAGGAAATAATCTATGTGCTACATGGACAATAAGTGTGCAGAGACAGATTTTCCCAGCACAAAAGCTGCTACAGATACAGCTCACAGGGTTACACAAACACGGGACAACATTTCTTTTAACTGATAAAAGACATCTAAGATAATTGACTAAAAGGAAGTCAATACACTGCAGGCTTTACTTTGCTCATTGTGTGCCAGATGATACAAAGCACCTATTGTCTCGTATGGTCAATGTCCAGCGTCACACCAGGCCGCACACCTCATTATAAGGGGATGAGCTAAATATGTGACCACAAAGTCTATAGAAAGATGCTTTGTCAGTGACAGTGTAACTAATAAACCAGGTCAATGCTATGATTGTATATTTCCTATATTTTTATTAAGCACCAACATCTTACAGAACACATTCATGAGTACAGGAAACCATTCATATCAGTTCCTGCCAACATTACAGCGGAATGTCACGCACACTGTAGGGACAATTTGGAAAGCTGCCTACCAGCATGTATTTGGGTTGAGGAAGAACACTGACAATACAAATAATTCAAGCAAAGATAACTTTTTTTCATATTTTCTTCCTGTGAAAGTGTGCAGTGTGTGAAATATGAGGATCCTATGACAGGTACAGGGAGTACTGACTACACTTCAATAGGTGACAGTTAGTACATGATGGTACTATATGGGGGAGAATGGTGATAAATGAGGAGATCATCACTGCACAATGACATTGCAGGGGGTAACCATGACTGCACAATGACACCACATGGAGTAATGGTGACGGCACAATGACACTGGATGGGGTAAAGGTGACTGCACAATGACACTGGATGGGGTAAAGGTGACTGCACAATGGCACTGCATGGGGTAACAGTGATTGCACAATGACACTGCAGGGGATAAAGGTGACTGCACAATGACACTGGATGGGGTAAAGGTGACTGCACAATGGCACTGAATGGGGTAATGGTGACTGCACAATGGCACTGCAGAGGGTAAAGATGACTGTACAATGGCACTGAATGGGGTAATGGTAACTGCACAATGGCACTGCAGGGGGTGACAGTAATTACACAATGACACTGCAGGGGGCAATAGTCACTTCACAAGCACACTACAAGGGGTGGAGGTGACTGCATAATTACATTGCAGGGGGTAAAGGTGACTGCACAATTATACTGCAGGAGGTGATGGTAAATACACAATTAAACTGCAGGGGGTTAAGGTGAATGTACAATGACACTGCAGGGGGTAAGAGTAACTGCACAATGACACTGCAGGGGGGAACACACTGCACAATGACACTGCAGGGGGAGACGGTGACTGCACAATTACATTTCATGGGGTAACAGTGACTGCACAATGACACTGCAAGGGGTACAAATGACTGCAAAACAACACTGCAGGGGGTAAAGATGACTGTACAATGGCCCTGAATGGGGTAATGGTGACTGCACAATGGCACTGTAGGGGGTAAAGGTGACTACGCAATGGCACTGCAGGGGGAGACAGTAATTACACAATGACACTGCAGGGGGTAAAGATGACTACGCAATGGCACTGCAGGGGGTGACAGTAATTACACAATGACACTGCAGGAGGCAATAGTCACTTCACAAGCACACTGCAAGGGGTGGAGGTGACAGCATAATGACATTGCAGGGGGTAAAGGTGACTGCACAATGATACTGCAGGAGGTGATGGTAAATACACAATTAAACTGCAGGGGGTTAAGGTGAATGTACAATGACACTGCAGGGGGTAAGAGTAACTGCACAATGACACTGCAGGGGGGAACAGTCACTGCGGAATGACACTGCAAGGGGAGACGGTAACTGCACAATGACATTACATGGGCTAACAGTGACTGCACAATGACACTGCAGGGGGGAACAGTCACTGCGGAATGACACTGCAAGGGGAGACGGTAACTGCACAATGACATTACATGGGCTAACAGTGACTGCACAATGACTTTGCAAGGGGTACAAATGACTGCAAAATAACACTGCAGGGGGTAATGGTGACTGCACGACACTGCAGGGGGTGACAGTGACAACACAATGACACTGCATGGGGTCACAATGACTGCACAATGACACTGCAAGAGGTAAAAGTTACTGTACAATTACATTGTATGGGGTGACAGAACAATAACAATGCAGTAGGTATCATTGACTATGGCACTTTGTTATCGAATATATTATTTATTTTAACAGCTATTCCTAAATAACATAAGTATTTATCAAATGTTTTTAAACACTAATGCATAAATGTGCAAAGATTTCTAGAGACTATCTGAACTGAAATTAGCAACATTTCCACTGTCATTCTGTTAGTTATAAATGGCAATGAAGAATAAGAACTCTCTGCTAAATAAGACCATTGGTCTAGAACACATCTAATGTAATTGTTGTGTTTTGGGTTTTAATGTTAATGGCACTTCCTGTAATTATTCCTTACAAGTAATCTAGGCAGTTTATAGAGCCAAGACACTGCAATCATTCAGTCACTATTAATAAATCAACACAGGAAAAACTACACACTTTAATGGCAGTCAAGACTCGCTCGAAGTAGGAAATACCAAAGCATAGGGGACAAAGAGGAGGCCCATATTATATTTATAAGAAGGTTTATAACTTAGAAACTCTTTTAGGCTGGGCGGCTAATTAAGTTTCAATAAATATATTCATCTACTTTTTTATCTTAAATCAGAATTTCACAAGATCAGATGGGTACGTATATAGTACTGGTGCTGGCCTTGGACGCCTCATTTTAATCCTCTGTTACACATCGTATAGTCTATTGGTGGGACTGTGGATGGTAATATCATGCGGTAACACAATTAATCCTTCATTTTGTAATGAAAACATCCTATGCCTTGACAGATATTTGTGAATGCCCTATGGTGGGCATATTGATATATTTTTATGTACCTGTAGTATCGAAGTTTACTGTAGCAGCTGAAAAGTCCCTAAAAAAGTGTTTGGTTTATTTAGTTATATTTGTATCTGGGATGTGTGTTGACTTAATGAGCTGGTCCATGCTCACATCTACTATGGTCAGTCAAACCTACATATGAAAGTCAGTGCTCTTTTAGCGGGGCATGGCTTCTGGTACCACAGAGAAAAACTAATATTATCAGCTCATTCCCCAAGCCTGCCTGTCTGTGCCATCAGAGTATGGGTATTATTATTTATCTGTGTGCTGTCAGTCTGCACACGTCAATCTATTTTGTGGATATTATAAGCATATCTCTCCTTCAATAAATATGATCTCTATGCTCTATCTACTTTGAAAAGACCTGCCACAGAAATTAACAAATATATTTAATAAGATTTTTTTTAAATACCACATTTAAATGAATTTGATGACAGCAATACCTAATTATCTAGATCTTGGATCTGCTCTATATTCTACATTGCTATCAGAACTGATCAGACTCTGTGTCTCGTGCACATCTATATTTGATATTGTAGATAATGACCTCATTTGGAATGATGGTGACTGTGCACATTACAGAAAGGACAATGAGCTGAAAACAGCAAGAAGCTGCCCAGGATTTATATATCTTTCTATATCCCATCTAAACCATTAAATATGAGAAAGAGCCAGTTCTGCAGCGGCTGAAGGTTCTGTTCCATTAGCACAATGCAGTATATGCTGATTCCAAACATCTATTATGGACAGAGCTGCCAGTGGCCATTCAGGTCCTTATTATAGGAGCCAAAAGTAAAATAGCAATCTTTTAATGTTAGCCAGAAAATATTATAAATGTGCTTAATTCAAATGATTGGCTTCAATAACAACTCGTAAGCCAGAACCAAAGACTCTCACCTGCAAGTACTGCCATTCAGTAACAAATCAAAAGATTGAATTAAATAAAATTTGAGAAGCATTCTAAACTTTTAATTTTTTTTTTTCTTCTGTGTAGCCCTCTGATATAGTTTCACTAAGACTAGAGGCCCATCTTCTACAATGCATGGCCTAATCCCAGCACAACTATCTGTTCACCCTCTTTTAAAATTATGAAGTATGGAGGCTGCAGGACATTACAAGCCTCCTTCTGAAATTGCCAGATGCCTGGCTGTGTCTTTCAGGCACAGTTCTAGAAAAAGCATGCTGTAAATGAGCATTAGAAAAGTGTCAAAACTAGTTATCTTTATACTTGTTCTGGGACAGCTACTGAAGTCAGAACATACAATGACAGCCAGGGAACTAGCATTGAACCAGGGAACCTCTGTGTCTCTGTGTGGAGGCGGCCATCTCCATAGAGGCAGGTTTTGCTTACTCATGTTAGAGCTCTCGCAGCTTCCCAGGCACCAAGGACTGCGGCTGTTATGTGAGTAATGGAAGTGGCAAGTGCTGCTGCGCTTTGTATCGCTGAGCCGGTCACAAGGAGATCTTTGTGATCTCTCCACCGGCTCAGTGACTAAAAACAGGTTTAAGGGGTTGTGGGTTTGTGTTTTCGGGGTTGCACTCAATGTGCGCACATCTATGTTTGGAACCTTGCTGCAGCACTTAGCAGTTAAAAATTAATTAAAAGAAGAGCAGAATTGTTACTGTATCTGCAACCTGACTGCATTACAGTAACAAATCATATGGATTCAGTTGGGCTTTAATTGTTTGGCATAGGTAGGTCATTTCAGGCCCTCCAGCATGAACCACTCCACATAAGACACAATACTACGATCTTGGGCTTCTCTTCAACTTTTTTGATTTAAATCACCTGCGTTCATTGAGGAAAGAGGATGTTCAGCGTATTTTGCACCATATGCAGTGGTCATGTTGAAGGGTTTAGAGTCCCCCTGACTCTAAACCCTTCAACATGACCACTGCATAAGGTGGTCTATGCAGTCTATAAGTATTAGGCTAAGAAGAGTAACATATTTAGGTTTTAAAGTGAGATAAAGTATTTGGCCTGCAAGCTATCAAACCCAAACAAGCACACCAATCTTAATAGGCTACAAACAAAAGTATACAAATATTTTATATAGGTATGTTATAATACCATACAACTGTTATTTTTAGCTGAAAGTAAAGTGTTTAGGAAGTTGTGGTAAAACTCAACAGAATTGCTTGCCAACCTCACATTTATGGGTCAACACACCAGTTCCAGAGCGACAAGGGATCCCAGCCCACACCAATCCCAAATACTGTATGCATACACATATATTTTTATTGTCTATATTTATTTTTATATTATATTATTAATATATCATATTTGCAATTTTTAGAAATAAAAATGTTAATTAAATAGTAAGATAATATTTTTCTCACATGTAGGGTGCTGTAAATGTGTAAAAATTATCCAGTGATGGGCACAAATCGGCACGATGCATCATATGCTTTGGGCAGAAGTGTACCCCTTTGCCCAACCTAGTTTTTTATTTTATAAAACAACATAGCAGTTTAGGGCTTTTATATAAAAGCGCACTTTTTCTTAGATATGTGACAAAATTGGATTTATTATATCAGATATTCACAGGGTAAGTGGTCATGTGTAATGAGTAGGGAAAAAGAGCCAGACAAAAAAAGTGGCCAGAAATGGGTAAAATGTTAGTAAAATTATTTTAAAAAATTACTTTATTTTATGATGTTCTTTCTATACTTTCCCTTAAAAACTTGAATTATACCAGAATAAGATGGTAAAAATTATTACAAACCTTATAAGCATAAAGCAAAACAAATCTTTATAACTGATTGACATCTAAACAGATTTTGTTTTATTATTGTTGTCTGTCTCAGAATATCACAAAAATGACTGCTTTAAACATCGCCAGAAATGCTGATATCTCCGACATCTTAAACTTTTCATTTCAAACTTCCACGAACTGGCTGACCCCTTTGCTTGCAATTAAGACTGCCACAAGTGTTCTGTGACTTCCTACCATAAAACAAAGCTAAAGATGTTCACACAACATACATGTAAAATATTAATAATGATAATACTCCCAACCCAAACTAAAGCCAGTTATACAGAGACGATATATAGAATATAGTCTGTGTTTACCATGAAGGGCCCTACGCACCAGCTATTTCAGTTTAGGTGGATGATGAAGGGCTGTACCAGCTTTCTATTAATCTTTGGAGACAAGCAGGCTGATTTACTAAGAGGAACTTCTTTACCCTAGCCTAGGCTTATATTTAATAACCACCCAGCTTTAAAGTAATAAAAAGTAATGACCCCCTAAACCTGTCTCAGTATTTGAAAGGAACACATAATAAGGTGAACATTGCTCTTCAATGAGCAGTTTGTAAGATGACCACATTCAGAATTCTGTGTATTTTCTCTTACTGTATGTGAAATTGAAGTAGACACATAGATCAGATATTCAGCTTGTCTAGGTCTGACCATACGGTTGATCAGATGGAATTATCACCACCAGCGTAGGTCAATATTGATGTTCTTTCTTACTGATCAGTCATGCTAACTCCAACATAATACACCACGAAGACTTAGCTACTCCCATATTATTTGCAAAAATACAAATAATTACATAAAACAGAGCATGTTTTCTTTCATATGTCACAAAATCACAGGCTCTAAAAAAATTGACCACAAATTGTGATTAAAATTATTTTAAAGATTGCTTTATCTTATGATGTTCTTTCTCCACTTTCCCTTGAAAAAGTAATTATACCAGGATTATGGTAGCAAAAATGATTACAAACCTTTTCAGCATAAAGTTAAAAAAAATACTTAAAAATGATTAAAATCTAAACAGATTTTGTTTTATAATCGGTGTCGGTCTCAGAATATTGCAAAAATTAGCGCAGAACATCTACCAAAATACTTTAAACATTGGCAAAAATGTCGATGTCAACTCTGAAACATGAAACTTCTTATTTTAAGCTTTCATGAACGGGCACCTTTGCTTGCAATTTAAACCTAAGGCATCCATACACCGGTGCTGATAAACAGTCATGTTAACACCGACATACTACACCACAAGGACTTATCTACTCCTGTAATATTTACATCCTATTTGTCCATATTTGCTAAAACATGATATTATATCACCGCTTAGTTGTCAGCATAGCAACAGTGCTTCTAAAAATGTTCTCCACTATATATCCAGTGCAGCATATTATCATTATAACATATGAATCAGCAAAATGATCCAGAGCCTACACTGTGTGAATCAGCCAAAACATTATTAATAATAATCTTACAAATGCCACTAATTATTCCTATGTCAGTTCTGTGAATTTAGAACATGAAAGGAAAAGATAATAGGCAGATAAAATGTATACAGTGTAAAATAAAATTGATGGTTTAACAAAAAAACCCCAACTCATTTTTGAATTTAAAGATGAGCACTATGCATGAATGCTACTGAAACGTACATGGCAGCCTTGCCACTGGTGCATTTAACACATGGATGGAGTCCTGCACTGTACGGCATGCCATCTATGCAGAGTTCAGTTCTTTCAGAACACAATAAATAAAGATGCTTCATGACAGCTGATGATGTAATGACATCTGGTGCTGATGCAGAGTGATCCAAATTCAGGATGATCAGCAGAAGTAGCAGAGTTTTAATATTCTCAATTGGATTTAGGAACAGCAGAGGTCTCACCCAAGTCACTCAAATCTACGAACCCACAGTGTTTGATTTTTGTAAATATTTGTTGCATTGATGTATGAATATTTTATAACTAGTGACAGAACAATGCTCCCGACGGACTGCTGTTATCTGGTCATAAAATTATATGTAATAGAAGAACTGGCTCAGCATCAGCAGGTTAATTGCAATCAGAGGCTCCTATATGCCGCATTTAGCCTGTGACTATACATTGTAAGCACTGTCACAGCCATTTCCAAGGACATGTTGAAGCACACACAGGGCAACTGACCTTTTTAGTTGTCATATTGGAATGCAACAGTTTGATTGCAATCAGTGGCTCCTATATGCCGCATTTAGCCTGTGCCATTTCACTGATAGTATACCAACTATATGTTTGACTATACAGTGTTAGCACCCTGTTACAGCCATTTCAAGGGACATGTTACAGCAGAAGCAGGGCAACTCTCCTTTTTTAGTTGTCGTATTGGAATGCAGCAGGTTGATTGCAATCAGAGGCTCCTATATGCCGCATTTAGCCTGTGCCTAAACATTGTAAGCACTGTCACAGCCATTTCAAGGGACATGTTACAGGAGAAGCAGGGCAACTCTCCTTTTTTAGTTGTCGTATTGGAATGCAACAGGTTAATTGTAATCAGAGGCTCCTATATGCCGCATTTAGCCCGTGCCTAAACATTGTTAGTATACTAACTATATGTATGACTATACACTGTTAGCACCCTGTCACAGCCATTTCCAGGGACATGTCAAAGCAGAAGCAAGGACTGCCCTTTTAGTTGTCGTATTGTATTGCAGCAGGCTAAACTGCAGTAAAAGATTAACTAATGTACAAAATATTTTTGCTGCCAATTCTGATACTAGATATTGATACATTATTGATATTGATACAAGTCCTTAGATATAAACAACAAACATTTTATGTGATATTAAAAAGGATAAACTAAATATTATTATGAAGGTAGATCGTACTGAAAATTAGAGGCATCAGGGGAGAAACATTTTAAAAGGACAAATAACTAAAACCTGGGGTCCATGAAAATGAAAGACGGGTGAAAATTTAGTATGAGCAGTTTCGGATGGATAGCCATTCAAATAGAAAATCCTGGACTGCAGGGCCAGTTCTAGATATTGAAGATTTGTCCCTGGAAATGTCCCCGTTTTTAGTTTTCCCTCCTTATACAATAAAATCCCTCTTCTTTATGCAAGCTTAATTCCTTTCATTTTTTTCTAGGTTGTCTAGTGAATTTTATACACAGCAATTCTTTATGATTGTAGTGAGTTTTTTTTTTTAGAAGAACCCAGTTCAGGGGACATGGCAAAAAGGGAAGTGTAGAGTCACTATGTCCCTGAAAAGGTTCAGCTGCTCACCTTCATCCTCCTCCGGTGAGTTCATACACGGGAAGTATCCGGCTAGTGCTTCGAAGGAAGCAGACAGGCTGCTGCGGCTCTGGGATCGCTGGATGCGGAGCCCTGCTGCCCTCTCCCGCTGTTGCCTCTGCTCCCTGCCCATCTTGGATGAGCCCCTGTACAAGATCCGAGGCGTCTTGGCGGATGACTGAGGTGCTCAGCAGGTAGAAAGTCCCGGATCTGCGGATCCCCTGCTCTCCGTCCAACAGCCTGCTGCCAATCCCTGACGCTCCCTTTAGCATCCGCTGCGTCCTGGGCATTCACCTTGCCAGCAATCCACTTACACTGATCCCTGCTCTCGGCACAGCTGGTACACTTCGGTCTCTAGCTGCTAGCTTCAGTCAGAGGAAACAGCCAGTGCTGTGCTTGTGTGTGTGTGCCAGATGAAGATCAGAAGAGATGCTCAGGATCAGATCACCTATATAGAATGCCAGTGTGCCTACAGATGCGCTGTACTTGGCATTACCCCCTTGTGCGGCTGCTTCTCCTCTATAGACACATGCTTTACCTCCAGCTAATGCGTCTGGCTTGCTGCGTTCAGCTCCTGTCTCTTCTCCTCCTCCCTGGCACCAATCAGCTACCAGCACTGAGCCAGCCATGCACTACACTGATTCCCCCCCTCCCTTTTCTCCTTTAAACTGACTTCCTGTTGGTCCCCGGCTCCAGCAACAAGTCTCTGTGTGCCTGGAAATGAGATGCCGAGTCCTTTCCAGTTACCAGGAGCCCTGCTGCTGATACTGAGACACCAGAGAGACACAAGGTACATGGCGTGATGATGCTGCACAAACAAGCCTCAGTCATGAACATTTCCCAGCTCGTGTTTGCTGCAGCCACTCCGAGGGCTAAATGACGGGCATAACGGTCTGCTGCCTAGAAGAACGGATGTATTTTCAATATTTGGCTGCACAAAATGCACTTTTTTTTTGGATGGACAACCAGTGAGAATTATTACAGACACAAATACATTATTACAGACAATGAAACGTGTTACAAACACATAATTGTAACAACATTAAGTTTATTCTGCATTTATTTTGCCTTCCCTGGTCCCCCCCCCCCCCCCTTTTTTATCAGCATACTGATGACATTTCTGTTTTCATTATATAACTTATTATAGACTCATGATCACTGGGTCTCTGTGCTTCTCCCTGGCCAGCCTTTCTCTTTCTCTCTTTCTCCCTGGCCAGCCTTTCTCAACCAGGGGTGCCTTCTAGCTTACACAGGGGTGCCTTGAAATTTTCACATCGTCATGCCTCCAACGAGAAGAATGTTCCTGATGTAAAGAAGGGGGATTCTAATGTGAATAGGGGCTTCTAGTGTGAGAGGGGCTCTTAATAAGAAGGTTGGCTCTTGATGTAAAGGGGAACTCTGATGCAGAGGCATCCCGAAGCGCGGTGACACCTAGTGCGGGTACCGGGTGACACCCTGCACATCATTTTTTTATATTTACGGTTTTACATTTTAGACTGAGGTGCTCCGGGATTTTGCATAACTTTAAAGGGCGCCGTGACTGAAAAACGGTTGAGAAACGCTGTTCTATGCAATGCAGGAAGGTCATGGCTGTGGGAGGGGCTGGCAGGGTGCTGTACATAGCTTCCTGAAAACATCACAGTACTCCTCTCAAGAGCCCCCAAATCTGATGCAAGTAGTGCGTTGGCTCTTAGGAGGAGTTATGCAAATATCAAAATACCTTGATGGGTGGATGTCAGTCTGCAGGAGTGGCTGTTCCTAGTCAGGGTGTATGTGCATCCAGACTGCTCTAGGTAACACCCACATGATGCTGAGTCTCCATGATCAAAAGAACTGAAATCCAGTTAATTAAAAGTAGCAGGTCAGGGACAGTAAGGCTGGGAAGGAAGGAGCTAGATGATGCTGAATAACCTCCTACCAGGAAAGTAGGCGGGTTCTCTCTTACGCATACAATTTGCACTGAAATCAGAGTAAGCAATTGAAGTACAAGAAAGGAGTGTGTGCAACTGTGCAAGACTGGAGCTAAGGCTGGCGTTCAGTTTCAGGGCTCTCACACCATATGCAGTGCGTTCCAGCATGATTCGCTGTTGGAACACACTGTATCACATAGTAAACTCCCCCCTGCGTTCTGGGGCAGGATGGGGTGTGGCGGTGCATTGAAGTCAACAGCAGAACGTGCGACACATCAATGCCTGCGGTTCGGTCCAGTGTGATCAGAAAAAATGCTGCATGCACTATTTTTTCAGATCGCACTGGACCGGAACGCAGATATTGATGTGCCTGTGTTCTGATGCGGCCGATCGCACTGCGGGCGGGGGGCATGGCTGCGGTGCCATTGACTTCAACGCACTTCCACGCTCCCTCCCGCCCCAGAACACAGGGAGCTGGCCGGGATGCGATACAGTGCTTCCTAGCAGCAAATCGTGCTGGAACGCACTGTACATGGTGTGAACGAGCCCTCAAGCTAACCATACACTTTGCCTAAATCATATTAAAGTGGAGCTTAAGCCAAAACTTACATTTCTTGTGTATATATATACAGTATATAACTTGCCAAAGGATTTGTATTTCTGTCCATTTTGTCCTGAGAACTACATAGCTCTGCCACAAAGCACAGCCCTGGCAGCACAGGAGGTCTGATTTTCCTCCACAGCAGTAAAGTAACACTTGCAGGAGGTCTTGTCTCTCCTCCAGGCTGTGACTGAACAGTAAAATTACAAGCAACAGTCTGATGAGCTCATCTCTCTGCTCTCTCTTCCTATCAGCATGTCCCTTGTAGCATTCTCACACAGTTGATTAGGTCTTGGTGTAATTATGTCAGCACCACTCTTTGCTTTAATACACAACGAATAAAGGGTGCTCTGGTACCTCTGTAGGGATGGGGCCATGACACCCTGTATTCATACTACATCCCCAGTCTCACGATCTTGGCTCTGGCATCATTCAGCTTTGGAAGACTGAGGACATCTTGTGGTGAAATAGAAGTACTGTGAAGGACAGCTCTGGAATAAAATTGAGTATTACAGCCTGAGATGCTCTTTTTTATTTCTGAGCCTGCCTGATGGTGGCCTACAATTGCTCGGAGCTGGCTTTTAGGCAATTCCTATTCCAGTTTCGGCAATGAAGCTTCCTTGGACAGCGAATTACCCCGTCTGTGCAGTGAGCAGAGAGTTGACTCTTGAAACTGTCATTTTATCTTACAACAAATCCTTTGCCGCATAGAACCAGTAAACGTGTAATTCACATGAATATTTAGCGGTTTAACTGAAGTTCCATTTTTAGGATCATTTATAAGAAATATTTATAAATAAATGTCAGTTTTCGATGTACAGTGCTGTAGGACCTCTGAGATAATAGCTTACAGTCCCCATTGTACTCCTAACCGCCCATCCATTAGGAAAAAATGGGTGCAACGCTAGTCGACCAATGGCCATCTCCGACACAATAGTGTAAAGCTACAACAACTGATCGATTAAAATGATGAGTAGCTGGCAACTATTCCCACCATCGATTAGTTGATTTTCGATTAGTTGCTGGCAGCAGAGGCACGAGGGGGGAGCAGATTTCAGAGTCCCCGCCCGCAGTCTCTTCTCCCTGCTGGTGTTGGCTGCAGCGGTCTGTGTCCCTTTCACAGACCGCTGTAGCCGGCACGAGAGGGGAGAAGAGACTGCGGGCGGTGACTCTGAAATCCCCCGCTGGCGCCCCCCCCTGTACCTCCGCTGCTCCTCCTTCCTCTAACCCTGCAAACGCGCGTATACTAACAGAAACACAAGTTGGTTGCACCTACATAGAAAAACAACGACTGCGCTACATGTCAGGTATCGCCGCATATTTTATTTCACATTATTTCTTTAAAATCCAATTAATCAAAGTTAATAATCGGCTAACTAATCGATTACGAAAATAAGCATTAGCTGCAGCCCTATGATAGTGTGCATTGAGGAATTATTAAAGAGGAACTCTGGGGGAAAATATTATTAACCCTTGCAGTGGGGCTACTCCGTCACTGGAAGAGTTAACTGCTCGTTTGTGTCTAGGGACTAAAATAAAAAAGATATACTCACCTAATCCTCGGAGCCGGCTGTCACAGCGCTCCCTCCATCCTGCCCCTCACTGTCTTCACATCCTATACACCAGGGGTAGCCAAACTCCGGCCCTCCAGCTGTGATGAAACTACAAATCCCATGATGCATCTCTCTCCGGGAGTCATGTCTGTGGCTGTGAGAATCTTGCAATGCCTCATGGGATTTGTAGTTCCACCACAGCTAGAGGGCCAGAGTTTGGCTACCCCTGCTATACACAGTGGGGGGAAGAGGGGGGTTTATCAAACCTGGAGCAGACAGAATCTGGAGCAGTTGCCCATGGCAAACAATCAGCTTCTCTCTTCAGTTTGCCCAGGTAAGATTTGAAAATGAGGCAGAGAAGCTGATTGGGTACTGTGCAAATCTGCTCCATAAATTCCCGCCAATGTATAGAATGTAATACACTTAGGGACCTTAGACCGCTGCAAATGAGCATTTTACCCTTACAGTACAGGGGCTAGCGCCACTGCAAGGGTTAATCATATGTTTCCCTGGAGTCCTGCTTTAACACCATTATCTCTGGGTATTATTTTATGATCTTGGCAACTATGTATTTTCCAACCCACTCATCTCATATGTGTCAAACGTACATCCAACATGGTCTGTGACGCTTTTACAAGCACCCGGCGTATAGTAAGTGCCTTAAGATGGTGGCCTAGTTACTTATTCCCAGATGGTGTGTACAGATTTCACACAATGTGATTCTGTGCGACATTCTGCTTGTGTTCTCTACAATCTCTGTACAAGAAACACAATTCATTGCAAACCCGGCACACTGACTAAGAGGAAACTAGTGACCTGCAAAGCTGGCCATACACTTCACAATGCTATTCACAGACAAATCCTAAGAGTGGTTGGCCCTGCTGGTGATCTATCAAAGATTGTAACCGGGTTGGAATGTGTGACCGGTCAGGTGGTCACACATTTTAACATAATTCCGCCCATTTTTTCCGGGGTTAAAATATGTGATGGGCAAAAGGTGAAGAATTGCAACGCTTTCTCAGCTGTTCCCGGGCAGATCGGCATCGCAGATCGTATGTGCAGGAGAACTGATCTGCCCTGAAACAGCTGAAATGTCACTTCTATCCGACTTTGTGGAATGTGAGATTGCTGTCACAAAGGCGGATAACAGTGACATTTCAGGACCGATCAGCTGTTTCAGGGCAGATCGGTTCTCCTGCACATACGATCTGCAATGCCGATCTGCCCTGGAATAGCTGAGAAAGCTTTGAATTCTACACCTTTTGACGGTCACATATTTTAACTCCAGAAAAACTGGGCGGGATTAGGTTAAAATGTGTGACCACGTGACCGGTCACACATTCTAACGTAGTCACAAGCTTTGATAGAACACCGGGTCAATAGATGTCAATTACTCAATGGACTTTTTTCAAAGAAGCCAGGTGAGAACGAACAATGACAGCAGCCAATCAGATGCACAAACTGGTCCATAATGTGTCAGCGATGGGCGGCAGCTGTCAGAATACAATAGCCCGGTGAGGGAGATTTGTCCATCCTAGCTGTTTAGCATGAAAGGAGTAATCTGTTAGATCTTTCATACACCCCGCCGGACAAGCGCAAGTAATCTATTTGTGTATGTCCAGCTTTAGGGTCCATTCACACCACCATGTAGTGGGAACAACCGCCTGGCACCCTGCTGTGCCCGTAGAACTGAATGAAATCTCACTTGTGACATTTCAATAAAGTTATTTTTTTTTAAAAGTACACAGTACGATGTGGCAGGATCGGTGCATCATCACTGTGTCAGGCACCGCACACCAGCCGCTGTGCAAAATGCTGGTGTGAATGGAGAGAAAACTGTTCCCTCCTAAAGTGGGCCATACACCTACATTCTGCTGGAAAACGTTTGTCTTTGGAATGGTTGCTCGATTTTCTAATAGTTCGCACCCCATGCACTGCAAGGGTTAAATGCTCGTTTTTGTCTAGGTTCAAAAATAACAAAGTTATACTCACCCGAGTCTCTGAGCCGGCTTGCTCGTAGACCGGTCCCTCCAGTCTCGCTTCCCCTACTCTGCAGCGGTCTAAGGTCCTGTAAGTCATCACATTCTATACAGTGTATAGGACATGAGGACGTCAAGAACCATACCATAGCTGCAGTGGAGGGGGAGACAGGTGCAAGGGACCGGTCTAAGAGCAAGCCGGCTCTGAGGTTCGGATGAGTATAATTTTGTTATTTTGGCTCCTCGACATAAAGGAGCACTTAACCCCTACCCTGCAAGGGTCAAGGAAATTTTACCAAGACTTCTGCTTTAAGCTGCAGTCACGTGATGTTGCAGCCTAGAGTCTTCTCCTCTTCTGTTTACTTTCTGTTTGGGTCCTTATTTGAGTGCCCACATCAGCACCTCCATGACATGAACACTCCCTATTATTAAAAAAAAAAACACAAATCTTTTTGTTAGGGATTTTTTCTTATCCAGTGATCAGATAGTGGGGTTCTGGGAGATGTGTGGGAAGGAGGGAGGGGTGTGAGAAGGAGGGAGAGGTGTGGGAGGGAAGGGAGAGGTGTGGGAAGGAGGGAGGGGTGTGGAGGGAAAGGAGGGGTGAGGGAGGGAGGGGTATGGAGAGAAGGAAGGGGTGTGGAGAGAAGGGAGGGGTGTGGGAAGGAGGGAGGAGTGTGGGAGGGAATGGAGGGGTGTAGGAAGGAGGGAGCAGTGTGGAGAGAAGGGAGGGGTGTGGGAGGGAATGGAGGGGTGTAGGAAGGAGGGAGCAGTGTGGAGAGAAGGGAGGGGTGTGGGAGGGAATGGAGGGGTGTAGGAAGGAGGGAGCAGTGTGGAGAGAAGGGAGGGGTGTGGGAGGGAATGGAGGGGTGTAGGAAGGAGGGAGCAGTGTTGTTGGGTTTTAATACATCTGGGATTTCATTCAAGTAGTCGGTCTGGACGAAAGTTTTAAGGGTGTTTTTGAATGTAGTTAGTGGACTCAATAAATGGCGACATCGAATATTCTGACAAACGATTACAAACTAACGTTCAAAGGAAGTTCTAAGACTGTATGGTCAGCTTAAGTGTTTATGTGACAAAAGACAGCACATGGTATCCTAAGTACTGGCTGAGGGTCACACAAGGCATTCAAAACCAGCAATGAACAAACATCCATTTTCCCTGATTAGTGCTTCCTCTGTTGTCACAGATAAAAGCCATGAAAGAGAACACATTAATGCAGATTAAACACAGGCTGATAAGCAGTATAATTGGTGCAGATCTCACTGAGATATCCTCAGAGGAAAATGATCACGCATTGCTGAGAAGTTTTCTTTTAGGTTTATCTGAATGTAATTTCCGAGAAATTATTTTCAGAAGTTGTTTTTAAGCATTTTTTTTTATTTTCACTTGTTTTGCTACATTTTCATGAACATATTTGTAGATATTCCCTCTCATAGCTATCTCTATGTAAGACAGTACAGTCAGCATTTTTTTTTAAATGCACCTTCTCACCTCCTTCCCCATACATACCTGAGATGGCCATTATTTTTTGGGGCTTGGTCCAGCACATATGAACTACTGCTATATTTAAGGTGCTCATTTTATCAGGTGAGCAGAATGCAACCTTTAATATGAACCATAGGCTCAGCTTACCTTGCAAATGATATCATGATAACACAGCAGGTACCTCCAGGTGTCTGCTCACTTTATATTTATGTGCTCTGTTATACATGTACAATAACATCCAGATCCTCCTCCAGACCATGCAGGGGCTTCCGGAGGCCGGGTGTCACCAGGAGGGGAGACCTGGAGACACCCCGCAGTGGTCATCTAATTGACGCCTGCCGGCGGCCATCTTGGTGATGGACGCCGGCAGAGAGAGGAGGAGACATTCACCCGGCGGGATGAGGTATGCCGCCGGGTCCCTCCTCTCTCCTGAAACTGTTGGGCTCTCGGTCCATGACCGAGTGCCCAACTTTTTAGAGGGGGTGACACCAAACTGACTGTCAGTCATTTTTTGTCCCCCTCCAATGGTGTCACCCAGGTGCAGGCCGCACCCCCCTTGTAAAGCCACTGAGACCATGTACTTTCTTACTAGCTAGTTAGGCTGTCCATTGTATTTGGCAACCAAAAGCAAGACCCCGGGGTGTAGGGAAGTGGGCCAAATATCAACCATGTTAGTTTTAGCCAAAGTTCCAAAATATGCGAAGAGATAGCCAGGTGCTCTGAAGATAAATCAAGCATCTAAGGGGCACTTTGAGATGCCTGCACTATGGACCCAAGGCTACATTACAAGGTGCAGCAAGCCCATAGATTCACTTAAGATGTATTATACTGAGGCAAAAGAGGAGCAACTCCAACTAACTTGCTAATTTGACAAGGAACTGCTACAATTATTATTATTATACGGGATTTATATAGTGCCCACAGTTTGTGCAGCACTTTACACTATAAGGAAGACATTACAATTACAATACAAATCAAGACAAGATGGTAAGAAGGGCCCTGACCATAAGCGCTACAATCTAAAAGGGAGGGGCAAGTGAAACAAGAGTTGGTAGCTTTGTGGCGATTCATTTTTTAGAAAGCAATTGTTAAGTGGTTAGGTTGAGGCAGGATAGGCTTCCCTGAAGAGATTAATCTTTAGAGATCGCCTAAAGGCAGTCAGAGTAGAAGATAGACGGACAGGTTGGGGTAAGGAGTTCCAGAGCTTGTGGATGGCTTTGTAAGTGGTTGTTATTATTTTGAGTTTTATCCTTTGGGTGATTGGAAGTGATTTGGATGATTGGAAGGTAGTGGAGGGATTAGCAGAGAGGGGTTGCAGACATTGAGCGTTGGTTAGGGTGGATAAGTCTAGCAGCATTCATAATAGACTGAAGGGGGATAGCCTGTGTAGAGGTAGGCCCTTCACATCAGTCTTCATTCCTCCTTCACATCACAGTCCCACTACCACAAAAGTTTGAGGCACCCCTGAGGAAGCCAGAAGGCACACCAGTGTGCCACGGCACCCTGGTTGAGAAAGGCTGGCATAGATGAAACCCATAAAAAAATAAAACATTTAGCACCTGGATGACGTTTCAGAGCTCCCTCTAGTGCCCCGGAGGGGACACTGCTTCCGGCACTATTGAAGGGGACTATAAGCTATACAATAGTATATTGATCAGATGCTGGCTTTCTTGGAGGGAGGCCACAGATGAAATAGGAAGCACATGAAAGGGTGGTGGTAAAACTAGAGAATAACTGTCCTGAGTTTTAATCTGCTTAGACTCACCTGCCATAGGGATTTAGTGAGCAGGTGGAGACACCCTTAATTAGTATGTATAATAAAGATATGTGTGTGTAGTCACGTAAAACCCACTAATTAAATATTGTCATCCAACCACTGGCATGCTCCTGGGTACTAAGGTATTTTAAATTAGTACTACACAGATCACATGTATATCGTCTTGATTAAATATATTACGGTGTGTGCAGTGTATATTATAGAGTGCAAATGCTTAAAAACACTTGTATTAATTAGATCTTCCATGTCATCATATTTCATGGTTAAATGTAGTTGAGAGCCCCCTTTTCTCTCCTATTAATTACCCCAGGGGCTACAGCTTAAGTATGTTTTAGAGGAGTGAAGAAGCTGCTATAATACACATGAACCCACTGTTCACATAATAGATTCTTTATTCTCACAATCCGTGAACAGTAGGAAAAGCAGGCATTTATCGGTGGGCACCCTAGCAGCTATATCTAGGGTCAGCCTTTTAATTCAGACTCACATCTATGTATGCGCAGGGTAAAACACATTAAAAACACATATTAAAGCGTGGTATATGTTTGTTGCCATTCATTCTGAAACACGCAGATAATACACGCAATAAAAACAAATACACCTTCACTACAGAGCACCACAGCACATATATTTGAATATTTGCATTACACTGCCTGGCCAAAAAAAGGTCCCGCACTCTAATATTTTGTTGGACCGTCTTTAGCTTTGATTACATCACGTATTCGTGCCGGCATCGATTCCATAAGCTTATGCAATGTCGCAACATTTCTTTTCATCCAGAGTTGCAATCATTTTTTTACCAAGATCTTGTAGTGATGATGGGAGAGTCGGGCCACTGCTTAAAGTCTTCTCCAGCACATCCCAAAGATTCTAAATGGGGTTAAGGTCTGGACTCTGCGGTGGCCAATCCATGTGAGTGAAAATGATGTCTCATGCTCCCTGAACCATGTAATTGCATGAGCTTATGAAAAGGATGCAACGGCGAATGAGTGCCATAATCAAACCCAAAGGTGGTCCAACGAAATATCAGAGTGTGTGACTTTTTTTTGGACAGGCAGTGTATAAAGTTCCTGCAGTCGCTCCTGATATGTCTTATCCCTCAGGCCTTTCTCTAATAAGTGGATAATATGTACAAATACTAAAACTTTTTACTACTGACTGGAGTTCTGCTTGAAGGATAGCTGGGAACTAAAGTAATTTCATGCATAACTGCATGGTACTGCATGGAAAAAACCTATGATGCACTGGCTCCTGGTTAGCCAACCACTTCACTGTTGCCTTAGACTACAAAAATGGCTGCCAGTTGTCTTTGATCCACGTGTTCACAATGGACAAGGTCCACTGGTTGTCCAGAAAATGTTTTGTTGTCTGACAAAAGATCCATGTGACTATGCAATGCTGTCTGTCAGGCTCAGTACCCGGCTAGCAGTGTTTCTCAACTCCAGTTTCAAGCTGAAGCTTTCACTGCTGTCAGTTGACGAATGTGCTTCATTTAGGTTCTACTGCTGACATTCATGAAGGGATATTTTTAGAAAACAAGTCAATTATATGACATCTGGAACCATGCAATGAGTGCCGTGATTCATATAAAGTTATAACTGACAACATTTTATATAACATTTTTTTTCCCTACAACATCAGTGTATCTAAACTGAGAGAATTGGCTAGACTACTTCAGAAAGTTCTAATTTTACTAATAACATTCCCAGCACATAAGGTTTCATTTAAAGCAAAAGTATGTAGTACTTTCTGTGAGCACACATATGGAATTATCATTGTTCTTGTGACTTTAACAGTTTTAAATGTTCACATTATTTTTATTACTGTATTACATTCACAGATTTGTGAATTCTCTTTATAACAGATAGGGGTATAGGTACAAGCAATTGACAGAGCCATTTATCCTGCAAAACTCCAAGAAGGTTCATTCTGTGCGAATAGACGTAAAAAAACAAATGTTCTTAGTATATTTTCATTTCAAATTGTATGTTATATGAGGAAAATACCACATTATGGCTACTAGATGGAGCTGAGAAGCATATGAAATAAACACTCTTCTCCTATGCTCCCCAGCTCCATCTAGTGGCCATAATGTGGTATTTTGCTGATATTTCATTCAAGTTGGAAAGAAAAAAATACTAAGAGCATTTGGTTTTGCTTCCATTCGCTAAAAACAAACATTCACAGGGTTTTGCAGGTGATTTATTTATAAGAGGCTGATTTACTAAAGAAGTTAAGAATATTCACTGACACAATTGTGTGAATAATTATTTCAATTATTAATCATGTGAAAATCATCTGCACATGATTGGGTTCTCAAAGTGACTATGAATTTTCTTTTCACATGACTGCATACAAGAAGTAAATATTCAGATATTTTTTTTCAGTTAAGATTCTCAACTGCTTTAGTATCATTGATCCGTTTCTATATTTCAGTCATAAAGAGTGTGACTGTTTCAATCAGTCAAACCAACCTGGTATACTGGTATTGAGAGGGTGGAGCAGTAAGGCACACACTTTGTACAGAACTCCAGAGCAGGAAGCAGAGCCTGCATATGTAATAGACATATATGGCTGCCCCAATGTATATATATATGATTACAAGAAACAATGGTCTTTTTAAAACTTTTAAAATCTACTTTAGACTGATCACTTTCATATTTATATAACAAACACATACTATAGTTATCTTTAACCCCCTCCTGGGTTAAATCTGTATATAAAGTTCCACAGCCTAATGCATTGATAAATGTCCCCCTTTTGAGAGCCAGCAGCCCACTCTTTGCATGGCCGGTGACTCTTAATTCTACTGTCACTGATGGCTTGGTTCTTCATTGACAGTTGACGGCCAACCGGGATATAATGATCACATACAGGTTGGAGGCTTAAATGGAAAATATTAAACCTACAGCCTGCCATCTGATTAATGCCATTATGTCATATACAAATACAGTAATAACAAAAGTATGTTTTTACTTTCTAAGTTTCTGTGCATTTGTCAACCTTTAATAAAAAAAGAAGAATTTTTATTACACAGTGTACTAAATAAAAGCCTTTTATGTCCTTAAAAATATCAAAATTATTGAGGTATGCAAAGTAGTCACAGAGTTAGTGTCAGGCTAACCGGCACTAGCTGACACTGCAAAATTTGGCCTGGGCATCTAGGCATCAATAACGTCTGATCATAAAAATGTTAAAGAAATGCTCTAAACTTGAAACAACTTCCATAAAGCCGCTAATACTCACTGATGTTGTGAGATTATGGTCATTTGTAAGATCCTCTTACATTTCCTCAAACGGTGTTCCAATAGCTAAGAAAAATTATGATGGATGTGGTGGTTGTGGCCTTGCTGGCTTTTGACCTAAGTCACCTGCACTGAAGATGGTCCTCCCTACCCAAGTATCAGAACCATGACCATGTACCATGACACTCTGTGACAGCTGCTCTTGATAACCCTAGAACTTAAATCTCTCCAAGTTATATCGTCCCTGCAATGCTGTAGACCCAACATTAAGCTCACCCACCCTTTGGTAAATCCATCAAGTAATCAAGACACTGTTCTCTTTAAAGGAGAACTATGAGGTGAGTGCTTTTCACTCACCTCATAGTTCTAGCTGACCTGTGACAATGTCTGTCACAGGTCGGCTCAGTAGATCGGGAAGTGAGCGAACACATACCGGCGTTTGCTCACCTCTCGATCCTGTCACGGCTCTCTGCCGTGGCAGTCGTGGGGCTGGATTCCCCCTCCCCGCACCGATCCTCCAGCGCTGACTGGCGTAATGGACGGGGAGGGGGGCGGCTACCGTTGGATCTGCCTCTAGATAGGCAGAGCCAGCTGTCACTCACGCAGCTGTGCGGATCCAGACATAATTGTCGGGATCCGTTTCAGCGTCTCAGTATACCGCGAGCTGTAGCTCCCGGTATACTGAGCCTAGGGTGACGGGAGGACGCTAGTTTGTGTCCTCCCGTTACCCTAACAAGAACTATGGGGAAAAGCCCTAACCCCATAGTTCTCCTTTAATATTTCCCAACTGGCAATTGCTGGCACTTCTGGCCTGTATCTGAAAAGGGTAACATTACCTATGCAGTAGAATCCATAACCACCCTCCGCCTCCTTGCCCACCATTTCTGGTGACCTTAGTTTTAGACATTTGGTTGTGATATTCCTGACACCCATACACTGGGCTTTTAGCAATCTGTGACGCTGTGGCTGGCGTCCCGCCCAGCTCCTGGAAATCAGTGACGTCAGTGAGCGGGGCGGGATACAGTGCACCACGAGCCAGCCACAACACTGCCAACCCCCCGTCCCCTGGAAAACAATGGGGTGGATTTACTTTAAGTAGAGCATGTTCACTTTCAAAGTGAATTTTAACTCATCTTAGTGAATAAAAAGAAAACATTCACATGGCAAAGATTACCCAATCATGTACAAGGTCAATTTTAAAAACAGAATTTTTGCTTGCACATGATTGGATGATTGAAGTTGGCAAACCTGCGCGTTGTTTACATCTCTGGAATAAATGGCATTCTGGAGATGTAAGCATTCCCATAATGAACCGGCAACCAGATAAACAATTCCGGCATTGCAGAGTCATTTCTGGTAAATTCCCAGCTATGAACCTAATTCACCAGATTTTTTGCGATTTCTTTCTTTAAAAGTGATACTTTAGACTGAGGGGAGGGGGGTAAGGCAGGCTGGATACGATCACTTTACATGAATGTGAACTTATTCTTTAAAAGATATGTGCTCCCTTAGTTCTTGTTGTGACGGACCACCTGGTCCCCTGACTTGGTACCTCCGTCAGAAATCAGCTTCCTCCACTCTGGAACCAGAAAAATCAAAATTACAGCCCAAACCTTCCCCTAAAGACCAGGCAGGACTAGTCTCTTAGGGTAAAAACCAAGAACTGACTTAATTCAAAACCAGCTCAGTATTTACACAGTTCTGGGGGTCTAAAAACATAACGCAATCAAACATTAACAGAATGCAAACAGACATCCCCTCCCCGGTGTCTTAATGAAAGAAAAGGGAGAGAGGAGACACATATGATTATCTCCTGAGTGTCTATAATATACTAATGTACTCAGCTACATCTAGTGTCTGAGTTAATCCCATTGTTAACACATCAGACAAATGGACAAATAGACAAAAGGAAAACACAGTCTCAGCTCCCCATGTATCCCCACATAATTGGAAACTAGGTCTTTGGGGTACTCTTGATCCATGGAGCACAAACAAAGGGTCCTACAAAGCCCAAACCACCATGGCAAGCCCCTCCCCCAATCAATAGAACTCCCTCAAAAGCCAAGGCCCATAGTCGGTGGGAAGGAGGCAGGCCTGCTGTCCCCTCTAAATAGCAGAGTAACGGTGGCTTCCGTCACAATTGTCTTTGTAATGCCACTCTCCTCCCATATCAGTTTTTTGCAATATAACATCTAAAATGGAGCTCCTCATCAATCGTTGCTTTGCAAGACGGCATGAGAGCCACTCTAACGATCCCCCAAAAATATGACCCATCCCAGAAAAAAAAACAAAGGTTGTTGGCTACCATGTAATAGCATTTTATAAATCTGTATTTCTCGATTGTAATTCATCAGCTTAATCAGCTCAGATCCTTTCCTTGTCAGAAGGCCTGCTGATGTTAATCTGTGTTTGATAACTGATGTACTATTATATTATCCATACAAGTCGTCCATATTGTACCTCAGAAGAAAGCCTAATGACAATAATTAGAATGTGACATTTCCCGGCATAAGTAAAAATGTGAGGCTAAGTCACGCCATTTCTATCCTATTTTCACTCATTTCGCCCCACCTAGCTGATCTTCCCCTGAATACGAGGTGAGGGAGAGATGCGCATTTTGTGGAATTCTGCCTGGTAATTATAGAGTGTGGAGAGGTTTGTTCTCTGAACACAAGGCTCTGCAATTATCTTTTTCCAATCAAAATTACTGGGATTACCTAATGGAGAAAAATATATAATACGATATATGAGTGGTACAAAAGAAAAATGAATATTCAGTTTAATTTTCATCATTTTAGATTAACACGTTAAAGCCAAACTCCAGCCCAAACTTTTTTTGATAGAAGCTACTTCAGGTTTTTCTTGCTACCTAGGTCCCCGTTGGGTAGATTTCCCCTTACTTCCATTTCCCATGACCAGAGGAAAATCACAGGAGCTGCAAATTGTATAGCGCTGTGGGGCTGTAGGTAGGCCACGCTGGCTCATCTATGTGCCTGTTGGTCATGTTTTATGTTACTACAGATTTACTCTTTTACTTTTTCGGCAAGGCCCTGAGATATGTGGCTTTGACTCGCTGAAACATCGGTGCAATCAAACTAATATACTGTCCCCCTTGTTCACCTATGGAAGCCCTTTAAGTGCCTACAATACCTGTTGCTACATTATTTGTTTTGTGTGGGGCTCTAAGGCATTTACTTTGAATGGAGTGCCGATTTTACATTTCCTTCCTTTCAGCAGTGATCATTAATTGCAACAGTATAACACATTCTTATGCTGTTACAATTCAGCAGTTTGTTACTGTTAAAGACTATTTTGAGACCTGATCATAACTTCATCTAAAACATAGCTCTGCAGTGGAAAAAAAATGTTTAAATGCTATATAAACCCTGAAAAATAACCCACTTTGTAGATCACTGGTTCGGCCTCATCTTGAGTATGTGGTTCAGTTTTGGTCACCTATCCACAGAAAGGATGTCCTGGAGATGGAGAGAGTCCAGAGAAGGGCAACGAAACTCATTAAAGGGCTGGAGGGTCAAAGCTATGAGACAAGGTTGCTAAACCTGGACTTGTTCACGCTTGATGTGAGGAGATTAAGAGGGGACATGATTTTAATGTACAAAATGTTTGGTGGTGGTGGCAACATCCGCAAAAAACTTTTTACAGTAAACTCCCTAACAAGGACTAGAGGCCACCACCGAAAATTGGTGGAGAAAAGATTTAACCACAAAGGGTGAAGGGTCGTCTTCTCAGTCAGAGTGGTTACATTTTGTAAGTCTCTGCCACAAGCAGTGGTATCAGCAGAGTGTATTCAATCATTCAAAAATCAATTAGATACTGTCCCAAGAGACCGTAACAGGGGTACAGGTACTCTTAAAAAACTAGGATCACACAGGGACACACATGCACACACTTGCACATAAAGGTTGATGGACCAGTGCCTTTATTCAACCGCAAATACTATGTAACTATGTAATAATAATAATAAATGACTGACTTGTTCACTTTAAGTAGGGAAATGTGCAGCTGAGCTGCAAAAGTGCGCAGGGTCCCTTACAGTCATTATCCTAGATGCTGTCCAATTAAATTACATCTGCTATTGCTACTCCTTACTTTTCATTTTAGAAGCAGCTCGTAAAATTACACAGTGGTGATACCTGGACTAGAACAACAATAGGTTACAGATACATGTCTTGAACCAGGCTGTGCTTTTAGCCTATGACTGTCTTGCTGTGGAACCACAAGACCCAGCATGCCCTTCCTAATAAAGCCATGCAGAGACATGTAGTTTCACAACTGCTTGAGAGCCACAAGCTGGCTTTGTGACATTACGGAGTCATTATAGATGAAGAAACATAATTTCTGCAGAATTTTGGACTGGATTTACTACTCACTGTGCATTGCCGCATATAAGGGTGAGGACGCAGGATAAATCTTGATGTGCATCATATAACAGTGATTCAAATAACAGCTTTCCTGAAGACCGCATAAAGAATCCGCTACTTATGGTTTAGTACATCCAAACGCGGTGTAATATTGAAGAGGAGTATTGCAGTATCATAATGAAGCACCGCTTTGGCACAATCAGGACTCCATATCAGTGGCATGGAAATGATCTTGGCAGCTGCAAATTGACTGACTACAATCATTTTCAAAGTTACTGCAATGTCATACAAGCACACAGCCAATCACAATAGATAAAACGCAGCCTTGGAGAGGTATTTGCACCACAAACAGAACTGCAAGACACCGATGTGCAAGGGAGTCCAGATCTGCTACCATGATCAGCTTTAATGAATTAAAGGGAACCTGTCATGAGAAAAAATACAGAGGTTGCCATTCCTGATCTTTCATTCTAAAAATCTTTGCTGGCTACCTGTCATGCCAATCCAGCGGCTTCAATTATTTTAGTGATCCGGAACCAGTTTATGGTTTAGCTGTTCTTGGTTAGTAACTTAGAAAGTATTAAAACCAGAGAAGGCCATAACCACCCGTACAAAGAACAAAGACCTTCTCTTATTTGCTCTATTTTGATCTGTTAAATATGCCTTTGAAAGTGATTTATTATATCTGTTCAATAAGTGCAAAACATGCCTTATTGATCCTATACAAATTCATAGCTGTGTGGTGTTTTTTAGACTACAAAACACTTCATCCGATGGTGTGGAGCTGAGGTGAGGGGGAGATAGCCAGTAGCCAGGCAAAAGACATCTGGGCAGGGCTGACACCATTTCTGGTGATTTAAGTGTACAGAAAGCATGTGGATCTGGGAGTATTTTAGGCAGATCAACAACTTGCATAGTCATTAAAGGGATTACACACAGGAAAATATGCATTCACTACAGAGATGTAATGCATAAGTGTTTTTTTTATTTTTAGCCATACATACACTTTAATTTTCCAGCTAAATATTGTGTCCTCGGTAACCCGCCAAACTTTTCTAGCTTATCAGATCTCAGGTCTAAGTATCTCAGTGTATATTCCAAGCTCTCCCGACCCTTCCACCACTACAGCAATCAAGTGCTGAAAAAGATAGGCTAGTGTCAGTTAAAAAAAAAAGAGTTGCAACAATAATAATAACCGTCAGGATATTTTATATGAGAACATAATCGTCAATTCTCATGCACACAATACTCCACATCTCTAATATAATTTACCTAAAATTATGACTTTTTATTTGCAGAACTACAAGCCTCAGCAGTTTTATCAGGTTTTAGCTGAGAAGACACTCTGGGATTTAAAGCCCAGGGCAGGGGCGTAACTAGAACTCACAGGGCCCCAGAGCAAACTTTTTATGGGGACCCCTCACAAAAAAGAAACCCCCATTGAACTACACTTGAAGGGAGCTTTGGCTGGAAGGGAAAAATCAACAGCAACAGGAGTATTATGCAGAACAGAGAAAATACTCACCCGGATCCGTGCGTCACTTCCTCGCTGGCAGGACTTCCTGAAGCAGAGACACGCTTATCCTAACACTGACGGAGTGACACATGGAGCTAGGTGGTTATTTATTCCTGATCTGCATAACGATCATGTGCCTGGTGAGTTGTTGCCAGTGGACAGTATCACTAGTGTGACCAGGCACTAAGACACACACACATTAACACACATGCACATTAAACACAACAAAAGACACACACAGTAACATACTGCCCATACTCCTAGGTGTCTGTGCTGCTGCCTGGGAGGAAGATGCGTCCGGTCTCTACACAGCTTGTGAGATGTGTCCTATAGCTTACCCCTGTGGGTTTTTTTAAATTAGGTATTTATACAGCACTGACAATTTACGCAGCACTTTACATTTGTACATGTATTCTGTTTTGTAACAAAATAAACCCCAGTTTCGGTTAGTGTATTGTATCATTATTTTATTATTGCATTACCAGTCCTAGATTTATATAACTGGACATATACAAAGTTGAAATTGTGGAATAACGAACGTACTGAAATTTCCTTGCAAATTAAGATGTATTCAGAATACCATATGACATTTAAATGTAATATTTTACTGTAATACACATGCCATGCTGGGATTGTGACATATCGTGCCCCCCTTTGACCGTAATGTAACTGTTTATGCCATACATGCTGAAGCAGAAGAGTTCCAAGGAAGTTACTCTAAAATTCTGGCAACTATACGGTCTCAAGGGTCCTGGTGCTTCCTTCTCAACTTAACAAATATAGTAATAAAACAAATGCCAAATAGTTTAAAAATGTGTTTTTCTATTTATTTATTTTTGCACATACATAAGTGAGCCACATAAACTGAAACACCCAGGTAACAGTGATGATAATCAGAACTAGTAAATAATACAAGTATATCAAGGTAATAACAAATCAACAACATTAACAACATTAACCAACATTAACCAAGTGCACACAAAATGAGACAAAGCTCAAAACAGACAGTGAAATAAGGATTTTTCTGCATCAATCCCAACTACCCCTCCATTGTTCTGGTATTACTCTTCACTGCCCCCCCCATTGTTCTGGTATAACTCTTCACTGCCCCCCCCCTTGTTCTGGTATAACTCTTTCCATCATTTTGCAGGGGCACTCCCTATTGAAGAACAGTTTCCCTTGGTCCCTCGCTCTTCCTTGAATGTCTCACTTTTGCTCTGGCATGGGTATCTATATAAAAAACTACTATTTCACTATCAAAGTTATTTATATTACAAAAGCTTTTCATCCATTCTTCGGCTTACTGGATTCAATATTTTCAAATGCTAATATAAAGGAATAAATAAATGCTA
>NW_017306284.1:3646988-3673579 GCF_000935625.1 Nanorana parkeri | reverse complement strand
ATCCGACGCCCCCGTCCTCTGTCTGCAGCCACTAATTTCTCCTCGGATCCCTGCTGCCTCAGCCCATAAAGGCGGGGATGAGCAGCGTGGATCCGAAGAGAAGCATGGAGTGGCTCCAGGTGGGGAGGAGATGACAGATGCCGCCAGTGGAATTGTTATAGGTTAAAAGCGACTATGAGCTTACAGCAGAATGGGGAAAGCCACCGACATATAGCATACTGACATGGCTAGCTGAAAACAGTTGTGTTCCGCCGTATGCCATAGGTCGGTGGCAGGGAAAGGGTTAAAGTCTACTTGGGCCAAGACATGCAACTCTCCCAAAGAAGCTCATGTACTTTTTCATACTACGGAACACCCAAATGTGAACAGGGGCCACTGAAAACAATGGGATTCCTCCTGTTGAGCAAGGCAGCGCTTATGGAAAGGAGCTACAAAACGCTGATGGGCTTAATATACTTATTCCCATATGAAGGATTCTTACACTCCACATAACTGTAATTTAAAACAAATCCACCAGTTCTTTGAAGTATGCTACAAGCAATTGACCTCTTCTCAGATTTTCTGTCTGAAAATCCCACAATCCCTGATGAAAGGTCAGGGCCTTCTCAGAGCAATCTGACTGTGAACTGGACCACCCCTGACAATGCAACTAAAAATATAGGGAAATGAACTCATATCTGCCATGCAACAATGAAACTGTCTTCAATTAATATCACAGCCTTTTGAAGCAGAAAATAAATATCTAGTGACTGTCACACATATGGATAAACTGTCAGTGAAGTGTGTAATTAAGAGCATAGCACATTATACAGCTATGGGGCCCAGCAACCCATAAGGCCCAGTTTATAAGATTGCAAGTCATGATTAGCATTATTGCTGCCCTAGGTCCATATGATCATTGCATTATTTTATAAATGACTCCACCTCCTTTGTATTTAACACCTGAGATGACAATAATGGTGGAATTAAAAATCGGACGGGATACAGATGTCCCAAAGGCTCCTATTCTAGAGCCTGCAGAAAAAAAACAACCGGATTGCATATTACCTGATCTAGACTTATGCAAACGATGCAAAGTGCAATTTCCATAGCAATCAATCAGAATCCACTTCACAGCATGCCTAACAGTCTCCTGGAGCATTGCAGAAATACATATTAGTTGTGGGTAGGGACAGGCGGTCTACCCTGGCGAAAATTTTAAACAAATTGTTTTTAGATGATAAGTGCTTTCAAAAACAATCTGTCACTTTGGCCATTTAGGTTCTTCTCAAAGCTTGCTAGCTTATACTCCCATTGTAGCCATATGTAACATCCATATGGGGTGGTGTCAGAGCTTACATAAGGTTAATGCCCTGCTGCCCTCCATTTCACGTAACATTATTCAGGCCTATGCACTGCACCCTGGGAGAAAGGGGAGAAGATCACATAACCCCCATTCTCAAACGCACTGGATATTTCCACAGGTGTCTGTGCTGGCCCTTGCCTTGCCCCTCACCTCTTTACATTACATTTATGCAGATGTCAGGGGAGGAGCAAAGGGGAATATTATAGAGCAGGGCTCAAAATTTCCACTTGCCCGCTCGCATTTGGCGAGTGCAAATAAAGAGAGGGCGAGTGGAAATTCAGTCAGGCACGCTGTCACGGATCGCGTACATGACTATGAGAGCAGCCGCTCCTTGCTGTCCTGTCCTGGCTCCGTTCCTTTCGGCTCCTGTTATAGAGTGTTATTTAAGTGACAGTTCTGAGTCTGCTGAGATCACATGCAAGCTGGCAGCGCCCAGCAGCAGTCTCAGGGCTTTTGGATGTCTACACAAGGGAGGGATAACGTGAACAAAATACAATCAGTGCAGATATTACATAATGGGAATATTTTTGTTAAAATAAGTGGTCTGGTGACAGGGACTCTTTAACCATGCTCACTTATAATAAGCCACATTCCATTTTTACCACATGCTGTGTATACTGCAAATCTTCACCCGCCCTGCTCCAACATGAAAAATTTCAGGCTTGGGAATTTTGAAAGCCCTGGGTATGGTTTTGGGACCCAGTAGCACATATTTATACCTCTAGGACAGTACCACTTTATCAGAGCAAAAATATGCTTAGCTCTAGCACAACAAGCTATTTGCATCATAATTCTTCACTGAATAGCTTTGTAATAACTATAATCATTTGGCAAGTCTTCAGCAGGTGACAGGTACCCTTGAAATGTTGGATTGACACAGTTCTCACTGTCTCCATGCACACAGTTACCGATCTGCTTGTCTGGCTGCCAGGCATTCATTTATTAATACAGAAGTATGTGGGACATCTGGCTATAATTATATATTAGTCTAATTAAATGCAATTTCCATGCCAAGTGGCAGAGGATGCCAATTTTTAGGAAATGTTTGAAATGTACTATTCAGAATATTTAGCAGACACTTATCATGTACTACTTTTACTAGGTTTCATATTCTTTGTTGTCAGAGAGATACAAATGGTGACTAACAAACTTTAGAATGATTCATAGTTCATAGCTAAGGTCCACCGAAAACTGTTATTGCAGGCCTGGTGGAACAGAAGTCACTCTTTGTATTTGTACCTTACCACTCAGCTTTTGTCTTATTCTGTTTCAGGGCAAATAAGGTAGTCAGAACTCCCACCATCAAACATGTTCTCTCGAAGCCCATAAGCATAGGAAAGTAGAGTAAGGGGAAAAATGTCCAACACGGAGAGGACCTTCTATACCTTCTGCCAATGCCATTGAATCCCTCAGAGGTATCCTGCAAACAGCAACTTTCTGAAAGTCTGCCTGGCTACAGGTTGCTCAAGCACATCATAGTTGGCAAGGACAGGGCTACCCCATATCACAAAAGGTGTCATTCTGAGGTTCTGGTGGGGAGCCTTTTTTTTAAACAAGTACAACAGGCATTTTTTTCACAGGTATAAACCTTGTGGTGCCTGGTATTCAGCACTGATTTATTCTGTACCCAAATCAAAAGGTTTGCTTTGTCCAAGGACGCCGCCTCACTTGCCTCATGAGGAGGGGGAATGATTCCCATAAGAAGGTAACCAATTCTGATTACCTCTGCTCTTGCACAGAACTCATTAGTCTCTGCATTCTCTTAGGCCTGGTTCACAACTAGGCGATTGGATTTTTGAGCTGTTTTCGCCCAAAACTCAGCGACAATAGCTCCTGCACCTTTTTGCGCAACAAAGCAACGCAAAGGTGTGAACAGCCTCCATTGACTTGAATGCGAATCTGTGTTTTGTGCGATTTCGCATGAATAAATCCACACAATAAATTGCATAGGTGTGAAGCCAGGCCTTAAAGGAGAACTATGAGGCAAGTACCACACCCCATAGGACAGGGGACACCAAAAAGTGATTACATGGCCATGTTTCTATATAATTGTATGTCGGGGAAATGAAACAGCAGTTACACCATAGAAGAGCCAAACCCTCTGGTCAGGATTCAGCAGTGTACCTACATCTAAAGGAAAAGGGTCACTTTTGTTTTAAGACAGTCAAGTATGTATCCAAGACAGGGAGGAGGACTGGTTTAAAGAGATGTAAACATCAAAATGCAGAAGCCAAGTTGAATAGAGACATCACATAGTGCTGTTTTAACACCCCTCTGGGCAGGTTAATAGCACCTGCTAGCTCCAATCATGCAAATGCAATCAACAGCTTACCTCCATGAGGTCTCTGACCCCATGCCGGTTATGTTTATCAAATTATGTTGATTGGAGGAACATTTAACATATTTATTCCCAGATAATTTTTGTAGAAGTCATTTTAAATTGATAAAGCTAGTTGGATGACCAGCGAAACGTCTTCAAGTAAAAAATTCAGCAAGTCCAGTTGCCTTGATTTATTTTTTACACATACTGTATGTCTGTATATCTGGTCCCTGAAATCTGAGGTCTGCTCAAGTGGAGGATCATTACACACATTAAAACACACGGGATTACCAATGCATGACAGAAATCAGTACTTCCTTTCCTACCTCAGAGCACAAAGCACTGGAAATAGTCCACAGTTCTTGTTCTTTATCTTTTTATTTGGTACTGGCATGCTTTTTGGAAGTGGGGGAATGAAAAGACGGGATGGGGGCCCATCCATAAGCTGTTTGCCCTTAGCCCACCAATGTTTTAAAACAGCCTCGGTCTGAGCCCATACATAATCCAGCTCCCGTTTTGAAATTTCACAATGGATGTATATTGTGTCTCAGTGCAGCACAGCAGGGGGTTAACAGTCTTATTAGCATTTGTAGGACAATTAGTTCAGCAAATCATAATTCTCTTTAATAAAGTAGGCTCTGGCATCTCTAGCCAAAAAACTGTGAGAACAGTAAAATAGGCCAAGTCAGGCCATGAATAATTAAAAAACATAAAACTGCTAATGGAACGCAAGCGTGCTCAAACATGAAGTATTAACAAAGGCATGTTAGGACTATCAGCGTCCTATAATTATAACACAGGTGCAATATATCACCATGTATCTCTTGCCAGTAATTGAACAATAGTATTGTAAGATGCTCTATTCTCAGCTGAAAGCAAAGCATACAAGTACACTCTACAAAACCAATTGTATTATAAGCTGAGTAGACATTTTACTAAAGTGTGAGCTATGAAAATAAAATATTACTTTTGTTGGACTCTTAGGGTCCTGTACATATTCTTGTGCGATATTTGCTTTAAAATTTACACCTTTTTAGTCCTTTATGAAAGATTAGAAGGGTTAATCTCCAGTAGGCATGTTCCCAATTTATTTATTGTCATCTAGGGCCCATTTACACCATATGTGCAAGTCCTACACTGTCCCAAAGCATAAACCGGGCAATTTGTCTATGCCAAAATTTACCAATTTTGCTTTATGTGCCGTTGTTTCAGTTCACACCAACTTTGCGTTGGTAAACATGAAAAAGGTAAAACAGTTCGCATTTTTATGTAGCGCATTGAGACACAATACACTGTTTCCCATTGCGCTGTCATGCATAGAGTTAAATTATATATATTTTTTTACATTACAATAAAATAAAAACTACCCTTTCACAACGCTCACCAGCAGGCACGCATTATAGGGAGCACAACATGTTCCCGCTGGTGTCCATTGGCCCTTAGTTAGCTCATCCAAAACTGTTATATCAGTTTTTTTGGATTCAAATTGCTTTAATTAAGAATGTGTCATAATACAGATATAAAAAAGTGCAATACAGTCTGCATGAATTACAATTCCTCTTGCAACAACATCCAGAGTGACAATTGCATATGTCAATAAAAATGCATTGCTAAAAGTAACAACAAGCAGACGAACTTCTGGTAGACTGTTGTATTAGTTTTTGAAAGATGATGAAGAGTAAGTATCTCCTAGTAGTTTCATAAAGCATATATTTTATTATTATTATTATAATAGAGGATTTATATAGCCCCAAACGTTTGTGCAGTGCTTTACACAGGAAGGGTGGGGGCACCCAAATCTGGATAAGATAAGAACATCTCGAACTCTAAGGTGGGCAGGAACACAACCAGGAATTCTGGCAGGGAAATCTCTCCATAGGAGCCCCCATTAGATATAACAAGCATGTTGGTGACCCTTGATTTGTAGTAGTATATGAACAGACCGTACTATCCAGAAAATGTCAATACTTCAGACCAGTGGTGTAACTATAGCCATAGCAGCCCAGACAGCTGCTATGGGGCCTGGGGGCTGAAGGGGGCCCCATTAGGTTGTTGAGGCAAATTAAGAACATGTGAAGATAATACAGTATTGTATGCTTAACGGTTGGAGTGGTTGCAGTTGGTGACATCTCTAATCCCATGTAAAGTCTACAGTGTAGAGGCAACTTCAGATACACAAGAGGAGTCTTTGGGATCTTGGCATCGTTACTCACAGCTCAGATAGAGGTCATCAGGGGGCCCCATCACATTTTTGCTATGGGCCCCGTGATCTGTAGTTACGGCCCTGCTTCAGACTTTATTGAAAATTCACAGAAAATCCAGTATAACAGTGAATAAAAGGGTATAAAGCAGCAGATACCAGCAACGCAAACCCCCCACGAGCTACAACCTCTCACATGTTTCACCCGTAGGCTTATTCATAGAGACAACTGTAGAACTGTAGAGGGGATTTCCCCTCTAACACAGTTGTCTCCACTGGAAGATTTACTTTCACCTCTTATTCTCATAGCCACTGTATAATTTTGGATTTCTAAAAGTTACTTTCTGCCTAAGTGACAACAGTCACCAGTACAAACAGAAAGGGTAAGTCTCCCTAAAGGTGCCCATACACCTGCAGATTATCGTACGGCAATCGGCAGGTGATCCTGCGATCATACGATAATCGGCAGGTGTATGGAAGGCGTGCAACCGTTTCTACTGTAAGGTTTCATGTCTTTTGTCTCTCCCGAGCAGGCTTGAAAACCCGCCGAGAATCGTACGATTTTAGGCGGGTTAGCGGCGTTCTCGGGAGACAAATGCCGCACGAGCTGGTGTGCGCAAGCGCACACTGCCCGCTCAGCATTGGAATCATCGGAAGCCCTCTCCTTAACGGGGAGGGCTTCCGACGATCGCAAGTACGATGTGCTTGTCCAAGATTTTACG
This sequence comes from Nanorana parkeri, assembly GCF_000935625.1. NCBI lineage: Eukaryota > Metazoa > Chordata > Amphibia > Anura > Dicroglossidae > Nanorana > Nanorana parkeri. Next base: position 3,666,992 of record NW_017306284.1, on the reverse strand, counting down.
AGCTTTTAATTACCTTACAACCATCGCACAACGAAAGTCGTGCGATGGTTGTAAGGTGTATGGGCACCTTAACAGGGATAGCGGAAGTAATAAATGAAGGGGTTTCAATCCTTCCCTACTCTAGCTGAAACTAAAATCACATTTTAGGCTATACGTTTTAATATTCTTTCATATTGGCTTAAATAAAACAATTTAGAGGTTAGATAAAAGGTTTATTGCAGCATAACACTTTTGGTAGTTAAATTGTTTATTTTATCATGGTCTGTACATCAGACCAAAAAGAAAGACAAATGAGTTGGAAAGAAATGAGTTCAAAAGGAAGACAGTCCCTCCAAATGAGAGACGGTTGTGATTATCACACACTCATGGTTCCTGATGAAAGGGGCGGAGCCTGTACATGGGGGCTCACCATCCACATGTGCCTAGTTTAGCATGACGTCTTTCACAGCACTGATTCTTGTTATGGATAATCTAAAAATACTGTTCGTGTCCCATGGGGCAGTCTGTCTTTTGGTTGGATATCTGTATGCCTCCATTCTCGTAAAGAATCCTGACTCACTTCTGCAGTAATGCCTGCGAAAGCAGCTATTTCTGATCCATATCTAGATGCGGAGATGATTTTAGAAAGACGAGGGCTATGTGTGTGTGTAAACAAACCATTCACATCAGATGTGGCACGTACAGCATTCACGTCTTCACAGCTTCGCCTCCCACCGCAGATCAAAGCCAGATGAGTGGGATGCTGAAAATCCAAAACAAAATCACTGAACTCCCAAGCTAGATTACTCTACAGAAACCACTGAATCACTACACCGGCCTGTTTTAAATAACTCCGGGCAACATTTTTCTTAACCCTTGTGGTGGGTTAAAGTAGTATTACAGTCACTTTAAAAATAAAGAAGTTACCAAATAGGTAAATGTGCCCTGTGTCTTTGCTGCTCGCTCGACTGAAAATCTGAAGCTGCTCACGTGGCCGTGCAGGATGATACGGCGGGCGCATGCGCATTAGAGATCTTCGGCAGGAAGAATAGGAGAGACACAGTAGAGGTGAATGCACACAACCGTGAGCGTGCACGCCAACACACACCGTGGCACCAGAGGAGTCTGCGCTGGATCAGAGACCGGCACCAGCGCTGGAGGGACTCCTGAACACTACTGGAAAGAAGACGATGATTGGATCAAGAGGCATCATTTAATGGGAGTCCTTAAAGCAGCATTGGGGATGGGGAGGAAAAATTGTGACTTTAATGTCACTATGTCAAGTGCTCATTTTGATCTAGGGACAAAAATAACCAATGTTTAATCATCCAATCCTTGGAGCCGGCGCGCTCTTAGACCGGACCTTCATGCCTTGCTCCTCCTCCGCTCCAGAGGTCTAAGCATCCTTGAGTCATCACATCCTGTACACTGTGTATAAGATGTGAGGTCGCCTGTCTCTGCCTGCAGCGCAGGCGGAGACAGGTTGGAGGGAGCACTCTAACAGCCAAATTCCTGGTGAGTATAACTATGTGATTTTTGCACCTAGCCCAAAACAAGCACTTAACCCTTGCAGTGCGGGGATAGCACCAATGCAGGGGTTAAGAAGAATTTTGCCTGGAGTTCTTCTTGAAAGAACTCTGGTCTTAAACAGCAGTGTTCTGCACCTTAAGTCCCATCCATGGCAGCAATAAAATGCCACACTAAGCCCAGGGCAAGATTTCACAATCCCGCACTGTTCCAAGGCATCTCTAGTAACAGAGAGATCTAAGAGGCCAAGAGAGTATCTGCATGACAGGTGACTTCTGTGATGTGTGTTTAATGTTCTTATAATTATAAAATTAAGGTTTCATGCTAGTGAATTGCCCAACTTCACCTTCACCAGTTCCCGTTTTGTAATCCTATACAAATATTAGAACTGAAGCTCCCACCCCGGTTTTTCCCATGTGTGGCACTGCATCGGTCTGTATATGCATAGTCACTGCCCCAGGTCCTGGTTGGATGACACCCAGCACAACCCATTCACTCCCTGTAGCAGACGATGGGTGCCATCACAATGCAATGTTCATTCACAGTAGTCAATTCTGGCAGTGATAACTGGGACTAAATGACCGACCCAGTAATGCCCACTTCCTAACAGTGGCACTGGCTTCCTAGTAGCAGTAAGACCTATGGAGGCGGCACTCATAAAAGCTGTCTTATATTTATATGCATCTCTACTCCACCCAAGGCCGAGTGCTGAACGAGACAGTGTAAAGGAAAGCGGTGATTATGTGATCACAACTTTAGATTGATTTTAATAAAACTGTGGCAGTTACAAGTGCGTGCACATACCTTAGAACCCTGGAAATTCCAAAACTCAGGTCACACCTATAAATATTGATTCATGCAAAGTCCAGCTCTGGCCCAGGTCCTCCTTTGTGAGTGATGGGCATCCTCCAGAAGAGGACTGGGCGGATGACTCTGGGTGGAGGTACCTTAGCATACAGGGCCTAATAAGAGTAGGACGCTCAGACAGTAACGCACAGTAGGCATTACATAGCTATCTGCTCCCTGTTAAGACCTGGAGGAAGCCTTCTAGCACTAACTTCCTTTGTTGCTCTGAGATGTCATGTGATCGAATGCCAAGAGCCACAAACGAAGCTGACCTAACATGTAAGAACCACTTGCCTATATTTGTCCCGTAGACCAAATAGTCCCAGTCCTTCCTTGGTGGCCCCACTGACCAACAATGATGCATTGGAAGTAAGGAAAAGACCTTTCAAAAAAGACATTCAGAGGAATTTGAGGTTTGCACTCCAACATTTTATCTAAAATATATTCAGGCATCTTGTTTCATTAGATTATTTCTTTGCTATTGGAAGAGCAGATGACATGTAGTTCAGTACTAGGCACCCTCATACTTGCACCCATCCCATTAACGTCACCAATAAAAAAAACTGAAGCCACTGGATCAGCATGGGATGAGAGATATTAGACGCTAGCAACCAATATGTTGCTTGGACAAGCCCTGTTGCTTAACAGGGCTTGGAGAACAAAGTGCCTGGAAGCTAAGTGGCGTTAAAAAATTGGATTTGAACTGTTTGGGATATATTAAGTGCTTGATTTTTGGTATACTTGTTGTCTCTGCTTCCTTCCTTCCTTTTTAGACCCTTTTTTAGTATTTAAAAACTCTTTTTCCTTTTCTGTCAGTTTTTAATTTAAATTCCTGGTTTTGGAATTTGATCATGATATGATGAGGAACAGTGGCCACACACATTTTCAAACCTATAAGACATGATAAAGTATATTTGTTTTAGAAATGGGTTATTGATGTCCTAAAATTGTACAAAGTTATACTTAAATATAAAATAAATCTTTAAAGTTGAACTCTAAGGGTCCATTTACACTATCTACGTTGGAGCTGGGCTGACCGTTATTTCCAGCACAGCCCCAACGCAAGACAAGGCAATTTGACCTTGTCACGGATGGTGCCCATTCACACCAATGCAACTGCTTCGGACCCCTCTGTGCGTGTAGAGCTAAATGAAATATAATTTGTGACATTTCAATAAAATTCCAACAAAAAAAAAGTTGAATGATATGGACATCTACAGGGTTATTCACAAAAGGGTGAAAAGTTTGGAGAAGGCCGGAGAAGTGAACAATCTAGGACAACATAGCTGAACCGGAAAGTGAGCTGAATTGGAGAATTTTTCCAAATCGGCTATTTTGGCCTAGATCAATGGTAGCCAAACTCCGGCCCTCCAATGGGGTGAAACGACAAATCCCATGATGCATCTCTCTCCAGGAGTCATGACTGTGGCTGTGAGAATCTTGCAATGCCTCATGGGATTTGTAGTTCCACTACAGCTGGAGGGCCGGAGTTTGGCTACCCCTGGCCTAGATTGTTCACTTCTCCTGCCTCTCCAAACTCTTCACCCTTTTGTGAATAACCCTGGTTAAGCTGCATAAAAAAAATTGCAGCAGGAGCTGGTTTTATTTTACTTTTTATTGGCCTATTCATATGTATCATGTTATTTTTGGCTGGAGTTCCACTTTAATCCTTCAGTTTCAGAAATTTTAACAAAAGTAAACTACAGTATTCTAAGAAAACTATTAAATATAATACCAATGCAGTTAAACTAGCAATGTGCGTGTTCTATTACTGGGTACGTTGTATGGCTCCATCTACAGTTTCTGAAAAAGACAAGCAGCTGATGTGTCTAAGAAGTATTCAGCAATTCTATAACTCCGGATGATGACTCTGACCGTCATAGAGAAACTTAACAACACAGGGACCAAAAAAAAAGTCTTTTAATAGGGATGCAGCAAACTTCCTCCTTATTTTTAGCCATAAAAAAAGAAGAATCTGATTCACAGCTCGCGCAAAACCTCATTTTAGCCAATTTCTTCAGTTTGACAGGTATGAAATAGAAAATTGGATGATCCAAAAGTCATGCTTGGCACTGCCTGCGGTAGTTTCAATGTACAGAATGTCATTCTATTCTGTGTCAGCCTGATGGGAGGAGGGACCATAGGGTAATTGAGTGAGTTATAATTAACGGTAAGAGCACAAGTACGGGCTGAATTGTGAAGATGATGAGCGCAGAATGAGATACCGTAATTGTTAAGTGAAGCCTGCCAGAGAACAACATCCTGTACAGTACAAAGTCAAGTTTATTAATAGCGCTGTGTCACTTCCATAAGCCAGCGACGAGTATCTGCTGTACAAGACAAGTGCTAATTATCAATAAATCAGAAAATATACTGAACATTCTAGAATTATACTCAAGTGGTGTGTATACTTTCCCAGCTCGTGACAACCTCGTGAAAAATATTAAATAAAAATAACATATAATAATGTACCCACTGCTGTAAATTGCAGGTAGGCATGCAGCCTGTGGTATTGGGTAGTGATATAGTTGAAGGGTAACTCCACTCTAAACATGTACATTCGGATTCGGCCGAACCTGCAAATCAACGAAATTCAGTTGATTTGGTGGTTCATCCGAATCTGAAATAATGATTTATTATATGCTCGAATATACTAAAACTATATTCGGGCATACATAAATTCGTTTGCAGAATGCGCGGCGGCCATATTTTGTCCGCCAGCGCGTTCTGCGCAGGCGCGCTGCCATCTTTGAGTATATCTTGGTACGTACGGGCGCCGTCATCTTGGTGTATACCAAGATACACACAAAGATGGCAGCGCGCAAGCGCAGAACGCACCGGCTGACAGAATATGTGGGCCGCAGCTCGTTCTGCATTTTCAGTGTGACATCACCCGCTGAACGAGCGGTGGCCATAACGGCCGCTGGCGTGATCTGCACAGGCGCGCTGCCATCTTTGAGTATATCTCGGTATACACCAAGATGGCGCTGCACGAAACACTCCGAATCCAAAACAGCAGAAACATTTGTTTTCATTGATAAAACGAATGGAAACGTTTTTCGTTTCATTTGTTTCGTCAGAAAAGGAATTTTTTTGCACTAGTTGTAATAAAGAAAAACATTTCATGATTTAATGAATTTATGCGTACCAAATGCCTTTGCAAACCCCATTATTTCCATATAACAGTAGCAGTGACATCATCGCTGTGCTGTACATAGTCTGTGTAGAGAGCAGAGCTGTGGGAGGGACTCAGCAAGCACCACCCACTACAGGCTGCCTGCAGAATGCTTCAGGAGGGGGTGGAGACAAGACCAGTCACCCTGCACAAGGAGAAAAAGCGGCAGTGAGCGGTCTTTACTACAGGAAGCTCCAAGTCTCACACTGGATTACTACAGATCTGGAAGAAATACACAAAGCTCACCAAGATTCCAGAAAGAATACACATGACTCTTGTATATAGACAATATTTACTTAATATTGTCTATACATAAAGTTCAGATTTAACAGAGAACAGTATGGCTACTCAGGCCCTATCCAATCAGCATTATAGGAATATTATGATATATTACTGAATTGGATGGATCTCATTTATCACATCTTCTGAATTAAGAACTCCCTGCACTGCTCCCCCGAGCAACCAGTCAGGTGTTTTTCTTCTTTCTCAACCTGAAACTTTCCAGAACAGATTTGAACTTACTTGGCTGCTATGGGGCAACCTAATCAGTTCTTTGTTCAGCCACTTTCACAATGGAGCCAGACTAGCACAGAAATACAAGTGCTATGATAAGGCCACATAAGACATTTGGTCTCTTCCAATACATCAATCAGCACCACCCACACAAAGTATGCCGGAGACTCTTAATTGTTGAGGATATGTTTGAAATCATCTGGATAAGAAAGTCTGGTGGTAAAACATTCTTAGAACATTCTGCAGCTAAGCATACTCCGAGCCAATACTCCGAGTCTAGTGCGATCAGATTTTTAAAGTGATAATGACCATATGGCCATGTGGAAAGTCTTGGCGTTGTTGGCGCATGCGTGATACGGCAACTGATCAGACACAAGTGTAAAGAAAAGACTAACTGAGAGGAACGTTATGAAAGCGTTTAGAGCCCAATTACAACAACAGTGCAGTACATTGCAGTAACATTGCAGTACATTGCAGTAACGCACTACAAAAAGAAAAGCACTAAAAATAAATAAATAAAATCTAACATTTTTGGCAACGCAGCACAATGGAGTAGTGCAAAGAAAAAATTCCAATACATTGAGTAAACCAGATAAAAGCTGAACTCCTCTAAACACAGAAGTCATATGTGAAATGTTACCTCTGTGCAGGAACTTCCTGTAATAAAGACCAGTAACTTCTGCTCTCTCTTCTTGTGGGGTGACTGTGTCTCCGCCCCTCCTGTAGCTTTGTAGTGGGTGGAACCTGCTGGGCCCCTCCCACAGCTTTGCTCTCTGAACAGGTTATATGCTTGTCACCGCCTGAGCCAGGGGGGCGTCACTGGTTGCCAGGAGCTGGGTGGGATGTTGCCAAGAGCTAATTTTGTTGTAATGTTTAAATGGTGCCTAGAAGCTACAGCGGCCAGAGCGTTCCGCCCAGCTCCTGGCAACCGGTGACGCCACTGGTTACCAGGAGCTGAGCAGGGCACCAGCCAGAGCTTCCCAGGTTGCTAAGAGCTGGGCCGCGAAATGTGTATGGCCCTTACACATCTCCCTGCCCAACCCTTAGGAACCTGGGACGCTCTGGCCAGAAAGGGTGCAGCAGCCACACTGCAGACATTGTGCAGCAGAGCAGCCATGCAGCTTTGCCTGCTGCCCCTCCTCCACATGACCCAAAAAGATGCATTTTGAGGCAACAGCCTCAAGCTAAAGAGAAGCACTCCAGCGTAAATACAAGTCAATATTTATTGACTACAAAGTGTCACATAATCACAGGCGATTTGTCGGAACCGCATGGTTCCTTCCTCATGCAAAACAGAGGCTTCTACGTGTTTTGAACAGCCTCAAGCTGCCTCATCATAGTGCAGCACAAAGATGATGTTGTCACTACTTTTACAATAATATCTGGGTTTGCTAAGGCATTTGGTGGCACACTAGGTGGCTTTGTAGCTATTGTTGAATACATTTAAAATAAACACTTTGGTGCCCAAATTTAAGTTTTAAGCACAAAAGACGGGGGAGCCAAAAGACGGGGGTTGCATTGCATGATATGTTGTATACAGCTGCCTGCTAATAATGGCAGATGTAATATACAACTCTCTAGTTATGATGGGAAATGTAGAGTAAATGCTGTTAGTGGGCACGTCCACCACGATGTTCTGCTATTTGCAGCTCTTGATCTTTATGAATGTCATTCTTAATAATGAGCCCCATGTATGAATATTAGGCAGGGTACACAGTGCAGCCATTAAAGTGTATAAATATTTATGGAGCTGAGAATATGAAGAAAAATGACACAAATAAAATACTTTTACTTAGATGAAAGCATTTGATCCACATAACAAGAATAAATGAGGCGACTGTGAGCAGTCTTCTTGTGGGGCACAGCAGCACTTCTGCAGTGTTATTCTCAATAAAATGATTCTGTAATGCAGGCTGTCTGCATGAGATGTTGACCAATCTTTTAAATGAACAATTTATTGAAACATCAGGTGGTAAAGCATTGGGAATACTCTTTGCTCCAATCTAAAGAGGCAAGATTGCTAACACGTGACACAAATCTGGTCGCCAATCATGTGGCACCGAAAGTTAACTGCAGTACTGAAAAATCATGCTGCTATTGCTGCAGGCCAAACCTATAGCTGGTCATACAGCTTGTAATCTGAACGTGCAATATTTTTTCAATCTCTCTAAGATCTACCAAAGTTGTGTAGTAGAAGGCCCCCAAAAACAAACCACTAAGTTTGTATCTGCTCAAGTAGGCTTATATACTACACAGTTATTCTTCGATATCAGGAAGATTGTTTGTTCAGATTGAAATGTGTATCAGGGATCCCAACATGAAAAAGGTAATTTCAGGGAGGTGCCCTTCTCATTTCAGGGAGGTGCCCTCTGCACCCCCCTGAAATGATGGTAGATAGCAAAGAGGTAGATAGCAAAGAAGCCAATGCTTCTGGTGCTATCTGCTGTTTTTTTTTTAGTATTCTGACAGCTGCTGCTGTCAGAATACTAAAAAAAAAACATAGACGGCAGGTAAATGAATAGCTAGATTGCTATTGGCTATTTGAATTTGCAATAGCCAATAGCAAGCTGCCTATTGCATCCGCCATCTGCTGCTGTCAATCAGCAGAGAGAAGACCTGATGGAGAACTTCAGGTCCACCTCTGCTGATTGACAGCAGCAGTGGGCGGATGAAATAGCTAGTCTGCTAATGGCTATTGCAAATTCAAATAGCCAATAGCAATCTAGCTATTCATTTCTATGCTGTCTTTTTTTTTTTTTCTTTTTACTCTGATGGCGGCCGGCGGCTCGAATATTAGAGTAAAAATAAAAATAAAAAAGTAAGAAGAAAACCGACAGCAGGGAAAGGTGTACTCTGCTAGATCGGGCAGAGTAGACCTTTCCGGGAGAAAATGTTTCTCTCCCGGGAGGCCGGGAGCCGCTATCAAATAGCGGGAGACTGCCGGAGCATCCGGGAGAGTTGGGATGTCTGGTGTATGACCAGCTTTACCACTAGAGATGGGAAAATGCTTAATACAGCTAGTGGCATGCCATTAAGCTATATTGTGAATGTCATTGCCGTATGCATGGGTGGTACTGTTGCAGCCAGCTACTAGTGATTAGGAACATAAATGGCAGACACGGGGGTTTATTTGTAAACAATCCGCAGAGCCATTGGCCCTATGGATTTCTGTGAACGTTTGTTGTGTACAAATAGAGACAAAAAAATAACGTATATGCTCTAAAGCAGTGGTTCTCAACCTGTGTAATCTCAGGACCCACATTTGTCCTTGGCCGTTAAGTCGCGACCCAAGTCGCACTGCAATGGAATGCACGGCATTGGGTACCGCGCATTACGATGCGGGCGTGTGGGTGGGAGGTGCGTTTGGGGTACCCTTCAAATTAATGGCAACGCAACACACCTCCCACACCTCCCAGAATGCACGGTAGGTGAGATTGCATGGTACCGTGTGTTAATCGCACGGTAGTAGTGTGAATGGGCCCTCCAAAACACTGACATACATGCATAACCACAGACACAATCTCACACACAGACAATGTAAAAAAAAAAAATTAAGATCCACCCAGTCTCCATACCTTCCGAGAACTGGAGAGGATCCTCAGCCTGGAGTCCTGTGTGGGCTGCTGTGCTGTGACGGAGCTCCATCCATATGTACATTGCTTGTACACCTCCCTTGTGCACCCTGTAGAGGAATGTGATGTCACTCCAGTCAAGGCACCTCTATAGGACACATGAAGGAGCTGTAAGCAATGCACGTATGGATGGAGCTCCCTCGTGCCAATACCCCCAGCCCATCCCACCTCAAGCTGACACTTTGTGCCGGGCAGCATATTTTGAATGGCCGTGTGGCGAGAGAACTGAAAGTGCTGCTCTAGGAGAAGGTTGAGGAGCTTCTCGCCTGGAAAAGTGGAAGGCATGCCCGCGACCCACTGAACACAGGGTCGCGACCCACTGAACACAGGGTCGCGACCCACTTTTGGGTCACGAGCCACAAGTTGAGAACCAAGGCTCTAAAGTATATGTTCTTTTCAGGTTGAATGTAATGTAATACTGCATTATGGCCACTAGAGAGAGCTGTGGAGCATAGGAAATTTGCTCCATCTAATGCCCAAATGACAGTATTACATTACATTTGGCATGCAATGCATGAAGCCGCTCTACCTTCTCAGACCCAATACTCCATGGGGACCGCGGTGCTCAGCAGCAATAGGATGCAAAGAAGGATGAAAAACTGAAAAAGTATATTTTTAGAAATGTTCTGCTTGTCCTGGAGACCACTGAAAGGGATTTCCCGTTCTTTAGAGAGATTTCCTCTTACTTCCTGTTGTGCCAAGAGACAGAAACTTATGAAAAATCTCTCCAGTGGGACACATACAGCAAAAAAAAAAACAAACCCTGACAACGGGAATTAAAAAAAGTTCTGGCTTTATATAAACTTCAAAGCACATGTATCACTTGATCACATAAAAAGAAAACAGCCATTGTACTAGTGTAATAATGTAATAATCCATTCTGCCTCTTCTCTTAGGGGGTTATTCAGGAAGGAGCCAAAGGATCCAGCCATAGCTTCGGCTTATGCTTCAGCTCTCTTCAGCCGCCGGAGCCCAACGGGTCGACTATTCACTATAGCCCGTACAGCAGCCGAAGGTGGCCGAGCGGCTCAGTCGAGCCAAAGGCATATGCTTTGGCTCGATTGAGCTGAAGTGACACCGGAAGTGGAGTGAAAGCAAATGACCTCACGGGTGGCTCCACCCAGTTGTAATGACAGATCAGTGTCCCCAAAAGACCTGGGGATGTTGATCTGTCATTAAACAATAACAACTGGGCAGTTTTTATTCATTAGCTGGGACCTGCTGGAAGGCTCTAGCAGGTGATGACCAAGGGAAACAGTTGGGCGGAGCTAGCTGTCACTGCTAGCTCCACTCAATTGGTTTTTTTTTAATCTTTATTTATTTTTAAATTTTACAATTTATTTACATTTGAAAAAAAAAATTCAACCTTTTTTTCCCCCGAATATTTTCACTACTTTTCACCACGGAGAATACCAAGCAGAATAGCCGAGCCGAATGCTATTCACTCACTGACATTCAGCCCTATGACAATAGGGGCAAACGGCAGCGAGTGAGCTGCCGGAGCTTTGGTTCAGCCGATCCAGATGTTGGATCGGCTGAGTTGTAGTCCTTCTGCACTTCGGCTCAGCCGAAGTGCAGCCGATGTATGGCTGATTTCAGCCAATGTACGGCTGAAATCAGCCGTACAAGCCTGAAGTGAATAGCCGAAGTTCGGCTCACTTCACTTCGGCTGGGGTATTCACTCGGCTGCCCTCGGCAGGCTTTTGAATAACCCCCTTAGTGATCACATCATTACACCAGACCACATTTCCAGTTAGGAGCCAAGGTATTGGGAAGGACAAAGATAGCATATTGGCTTTGGAGTTGTTTATGTGATCTGCCATACCTACCTCCTAGTTCCCATTCGCTCTACCACCAGTCCAAGACTCATTTCAGTATTAAGACCCATGCATAATGTAGATGTGTAGATGCAGAAAGGAGCACACAGCCAACAGAGAAATTGTCACTTGGCATTGGCACAGCCTCACCTAGTATTATGGAGGAAAAAGATGTCAGCTTCAAGACTGAAGCTGACAGCTTTTTCCCCATTCAGATCGGCCTGTAACAGGTTACACAGCAGGGAAAGCCTTGGCGCTATCTAACCTGTCATGGACGGAGCGCAGCCTGTTAGTTACAGGCGGCGCTGCATCCAGCTTTTGACAGGTAGTTAGGTTACACAGCAGCGGGCTTCCCCACTGCTTGTGTAACCTAACTAGTGAAGGAAGAGCTGTGACAGCCTCTACTCTTTGTTAGAGGCGTGAGCTCTTGTTAGAAGCGCCATTGGTCCAAGCTGTCCAATCAAAAAAAGAAAAAGAAACCCATTGAGGCCATCGATCTTGATGCCTTAGCAGTGACAAGCAAGTGAGGGACAAGGAGGCTCTTCCCTGTCTCCTCCCTCCCTCCTTCACACTAGCCAGGGCTTCATCGGGATGGGGGTGGGGTTTCTGCGGGATATGGGTGGGGCTTCTGTGTGATGGGGCGGGGCTGGGGAATGCCTCACCAAGAACCGAAGGTACCGCACGTCACTGGAAAAGAGCACCCATGGATCCTAACACAAAATAAATGGGCACTTAAAAACCTTTAGACCCTATGACCAACATTAAAAGTACCTGCATAGTACCTGCATACTTCTAATTCTAGTACTTCTAGTACAGTGCATGGCCAATACAGCCAACATGGGAATACATTCCGCATGTTCTTTACTTGTATGTAGTAACACAATGGGGGGGATTTATCAATACTGGAGCAGGCAGAATCTGGAGCAGTTGCCCATAGTAACTAATTGGCTTCTGTCTTCAGTCTGTTCAGTTAAGCTTTGAAAATTAAAGATAGAAGCTGATTGCTCGCCATCAGGCCCGGATTTCCCACAAGGCCACCGAGGCCCGGCCTCGGGGTGGTTAGTGTATTGTGGAACCTGGCCTTGGGGCGGCAGGGGGAGTAAATCCGGACCTGCTCGCCATGCAAAGCTGCTCCAGATTTTGTCTGCTCCGGTTTCGATAAATTCCCCTCTATGAGTGCAGGACCAGATTTGTACTTCCTGCCCCTTTATATGAACTGTCTTGTGCTGCACCAAAACACACATATCGTCCTTGGGCAACCTTCAAAGTAGCTGCATACTTCTGATGCTGATGTACAATGCATGGCCAACATGGGAAAACCTTTTTCATGTTCTTTTCTTCCGTGTAGCAACACAATGTGTGCAGGACCAGATTTATACTTCCTGCCCATTATATGTATTGTCTTTTACACACATACCCCAGTCAACTGGCCAGCCTTAAGGCATTGCTAAAACCAAAACTTGTTCATTTTTAGTTTTGGATAAAGTATCGAACGGTTTAAACCCTTGTATTTTTTTTTTTTTTTGCTGCCTGTGTTCCATTGAGGAGATTTTTCTTCACTTCCCATCTCAGAGACACAACAGGAAGCGAGAGGAAATCTAATTAAAATAAAGCAATGCTCTCTTAGACAGTTGCCACCCATACAAGTTTCTTATTGTTTTAGTTATTGTTATTCCTGTTCTGGAGACAGTTTTGTATTTCCCCTCACTTTCAGTCCCCGGTGACAATGGTCATAAGACCCTAGAGAGGGTACATTCCTACAAAGACAGCAATAAAATCCTGACAGAGGTTTCAATACTTCTACACTTTCAATGTATATATATATCTATAGATATACTGTATATCTATAGATATATATCTATAGATATAGATATACACATCCAAGTTTATATTCTAAAATACAGCAAAACTGTGTCGTGGTTTTATAGCAGAATATTGGTTTGGTTCTATCCAGGTCTTTGAAACTCCTGCAGCATAATTTAGGTTTACAGATCAATGGCATGCCTCACTTCAAAAGTAATTTCATTGCATAATCAGCTTATGCACTTAAAATGCACGGCATAATCCCTTGTTTCCTCAGAAGGCACAGCTATATCCAGGTAGTTTAAAAATAGAAAGATTGGCCAGGACTGACTCAAGTATCTTTATAAAAGATAAAATGAATGTACAGAGGGTGAATATTCTGGGTCACAAAGAGGATCAGAACTTTAAGGAAACCTGTAGTGAGAGGAATATGGAGGCTGCCATTGCCTGGCTATTCCTGGATTCAATACTCTGAGTCACTGACCCAGAGCACGTATGCAGATAAGAAAGCCAGAGGAGAAGTCAGAACCGCTGGTATGCATTTGTGCTCTAGATCGACGCTCAGGACATACTGAAACCATAGTAGCTACCATTTTGGGAAGGCAGTGTCATCAGTGCCAGTCTGTGTATTGTCTCATTGCAGGGTTACTTTAACAAGACTGTAACATTCCAGCCTGGGCACAAATATCAAAACACATGCAGCATCATATATAAAAAGTTCCAGGTTTTCTTAACCAGACATTCACCACACAGACCCTGTTCCCACTTCCTGTGTCTATTCATTTGAGCACCTATCTACACCTAAACTATGGCAGCCCCCACCAAGTACATCTGACTTGTCTTCTGACATTTTATAAAAGTACCGGTGGCACTAAGCATACACCTTGCAGTGGTGTATTGTAGCTGGTGCATACAGCTGCACTGCCATTTCACACTCGGGGGGAAGCATATAAAAAGTTAAGTGTATCACCGGCACACCAAAGTAAAATCTTCAACGAGTGGTTATTTGCTTTATGACGAGATGTGTGTACATCAATAAAATTACCACTCGTTGAAGATTACTTTGGTGTGCCGGTGATATACTTTACTATTTGGATTTGAAGTGGCGCCATCCACCATCACAGCAGCACCCACTTTTAAAAGGGACATACCAGTAAGGAGTGCGGCGGGAACCTCTTTGGAGCATATAAAACGTTGTCCCTGTTCACAGTAGAGAGGAATGACAACTCTTCTATGAACCAGATGATGATCTATAAACACCCTACTACCAAATGTACTTTTTTTTTATCATTCTGTCTCAGTTTCCAGCCTTTAAGTTCTGCGTGGAAACAGCTGGCTTAAAGGAAACCTGTCAAACCCTGGGCTATTCAAACTAACAAAGCACAAAGGTAAAAAAAGAAGTAGATCCAGAAATATATAAAGCTTAGGATATATACAAGTCTAAACGTTTCCTGTAAACGTCAAGGCTAACCCCGCACCGCCACCACTCTATTAGCCCTTTAATAATAAGTGGAATAATTGGCAAAAAGGAAGGTTAGGGAGTTAAGGAGCTGAGTGCTCAGAGTCAATGTGGGGTAGATAGGCGAGTAGGAGTTTACTGATCTCGCTCCCTTCTCACTGCTGTTTCTCCCAGGAGCCAAGGGGTTGGCTGGAAGTTGGAAGTTGGGTTGGGAAGACTAGGAAGGGGGCAGCATTTTGTTAGCCTATAGACACAACCGGGGGGCTTTACAGCCAAATGAATAAAAAAATGTAGTTATTGCCAATAGCAACCAAACAGTTTTTGCCCCCATTAAATGAAAAAAATTAAGCAAATGTGGCACTTGACATTGATGGGTTTCTTTCTTTTTGTTAACTGCAAAATAAAAGATTAATATAAAAAAAACTACAAAATGAGCAAGAAATTTCTGTGCTCATCTCTCTCTTTTTTCCAGCTTTCATGCATCAGCCCCATAGTGTGTTAAAAAGCAAATAATAATAATAATAATAATAATAATAAATAGTATTATTATACAGTCCATCACAGGAGTGAGCTTGGAGCGGTGGCTACTTTTCAACACACACGGTGACAATGGAGAACAAAAGTAGCCACCCTCCAGAAGGAAGGACAGTGTCAACACCAATTCAGGCGCCATTCACACATGAGAGGGTTTGCGCGCGTATTGGGGCATACAAATACATGCGGAAAAGCTCTAAACATAAAAAACAATGCATTGCAATGTGCATTGTTCAGACAGTTTGCTGTGCGTCCCGCAAAAAAGTACAAGCGCGATTTAATGGCGGATTCTGCATGTTCTGGGTATAGTAATAGCCGCAAACGTGCAGAATCCATGCTTATGTTAAAGTTTGCGCGGTTGGGAGGATTTGAGGATCTTCAGCTGAGTGAGGCACAACTATATTTTTGTTAATAGTTAAGGTACTTGAATGCATTTTTAAGATTTAACTCCTTAAGTGCAAATAAACAATTATCGCGGACAGTGCTTCAATCAGCCTGCACAATCCTACTATGATCAGCAAATACCTCTAAAGATCCTAGAACCCGGACTTATAATAAGTCAATCTAGGACACTTGTACCAATAATACATCAGAAAAACAAAATCTCTAAGTGCTTGTTCACACCAAGCGCAATTGTCGTTTTCGTACGTAGGCACACTGATGCGTGTTTGCGTGTGTATGCGGGGGACTTTTTATTTAGCATTTTTCACTTTTCTTATATGTTACTTTCATTTTTTTAATTTTTAAACACTTTTTTTTTTTACACTAATCTTATTGCTATCACATAGGGGGGCTAACAAGTCCCCAATGTAATAGCAGAGAGGGTGTGACAGGTAGGGAAGCACCGATACTGGTTTTTCGGTATCAAGTATGAGTACCGATACTTTGCTTTTGGTACTCGTCGATACCAAGTATCGATACTGGTGCTTCCACTGCCATGGAGCCATCTTCCCAGGCAATCTGATTGCCCGAGAAGCTGGCTCCATGTTGTCTAACATGCTTGATTGAGCTTGGCCGGGAATCCGGGTTCCAAGCCAATCAGCATCGAGGCGACAATCAGGAAGCTAGGCAGTGAGTAATGACCCGTCTCCCAGCTTCCTGATTGGCTGGGAAGCCGGCTCCATGCTGAGTGGCCAGGAAGCCGCCTTCCCAGCCAATCAGCATGGAGCTTCCCGGCTAATCAGGAAGCTGAGGGGCAGGTCATTACTCGCAGCCCAGCTTTCTGATCTCACAGGAAGCTGGCTCCGTGTTCCCCTACTGCACTGCCGGAAGTTCCGGTATCGGGGAAGGTATTGGAGCATCTGGGGGAGTACGAGTACTCGCCCACATACTCGGTATCAGCAACGATACCGATACTAGTATCGGTGCATCCCTAGAGACAGGTCCTCTTCATGGAGACATCTGGGGTCTTTCAGACCCCTAATGTCACCTAGGTACCCCAAAGAAGCTTAAGAAGCAGATATCTGCTTTCTCAGGTTCTTCCCCTGGCTCTAAGAGCCGGAGAATGCAAATAGTGACACCGGAAAAGTGATGTAATACACATCACTTCCAGTAATCGGAGGAGAGATCAGCAGCTGGAAGCTCGCTGAATCTCTCTCCGATCATTGCGGGGGGAGACCCGCCGAGCCAGTCCCGGGCGCTGCACGCACGGGGATAGCAGAGCCCGGGGAAACCGCTGGCTCCGGCGGGGGAGAGGGGAGGGCGCCGCATGGTACAAACGATCCGGCGGCTGTATAGACGCCAGATCGCTTGTACATTAACAGCCACCGCTGGCTGTTAAAAATGACACCAAGAACATGGCTGCTGCAGCAGCCGTGTTCCTGCTTTAACCACTTCTGCGGGTCGCCGTCTATAGACGTATTGCGGCCTGGAAGTGGTTAAAAACGTCTGTTCTCCTACATATTAACCCAGAGTACAAAATAGTTGTTCTTCATATTAACCCAGACAAAACAATGTATGTTTGCCTACATATTAACCCAGACTACAAAATGGCTGTTCTACATATTAACCCAGACAACACAATTGCTGTTCTACATATTAACCCAGACAACACAATGGCTGTTCTACATATTAACCCAGACAACACAATGGCTGTTCTACATATTAACCCAGACAACACAATGGCTGTTCTACATATTAACCCAGACTACTAAATGGTTGTTCTACATATTAAGCCAGACTACAAAATGGTTGTTCTCCTGAATATCACAACAAAACGGTCTTTCTCTTTAACATCATCAGCAAAAAGGTTGTTCTCCTAAATGTTTCCTCAAGTAAGACAATGGCAGATTTTCCAAATGGCAGATCAACCAAGAAAATGGCTATTTTCATTTTCATAGACATTTTTTTAGATCTTTATAATATGTTTCAAAACCTACTCATGGTGCCTCAAGCACCCCACCTATAACAGAGCACAAATCAGTTCTTCATCAATAGTAATAATGAATAAGCATCCTACCTGTTTGGCTGAGCTGCGAGGTACTTCGGCTTTTCCGTGACAAGCCAACAATAGCCACCATTTTGGCGCCGATGCTGGATCGCCGTTTCTTGTTTCCTGTGCCAACTGTTCCCACAGCTGTGTCGGACTGGCTTCCGTCGTTCTTCTCCAATGTATACATATCTCCTCCGATGCTGGTACTTTTAGTCATGTTTTTTCCAGAGGCTCCCATCTGTCTGCTTTGCATTTTGGATGTAAAAACACTGTCAGCCAATTGGCAGATAATGTTTGCACACAAAACAAGAGGGTGAAAAGACAGAAAAGCACAATGTTTAGTTGATAAAAATGGTAAATTTAGGGAAATAAAGTGTCTATAAGCAGGTGACTAAAACGTTCTAGCAATTAAGTGTGAAGAACAGGCAACAGAAGCAGCACATAAAACAGGATGGATAAGACATTAAACTACATAAACAACCTAATGCCAGCCGTACACATATCAATCTAATAGTTCCATAAAACAACTGTTTCAATATTTTGATCAAGACAAGCAATTGGTGATCATGGTATGCCAATTAAAACACTTGATTTGTTTTATCCAATACATTTCTGATCATAAAATTGACAAGATTTACAGTTTATTTTGCATTAAACAAATATTTCAGACATTTGTTCAAATGACTGATGATTGCATGTATAATCAATGCATGTATGGCCGGCATTATTCAATTAGTCAGTGCGCAGAAAAATGATTAAGTATCAAACACAAACCAATCAGTTTTAATTTCACTGTCTCAAGATCAGTGATAGAAGGTAATTGGCTTCTTTACTTAACAAACAATTACTTAAATATGTCCGGCTGGGAGTTTGGTAGCATTTTTCACATGGCAATGATGTACAGAAACCTATAGCAAACGATCACATATCTCCATTTGCATTTTAGTGCAAATTAGATATTTTCTGAATGGTTGCTTTGATTACTGTATATTGCTGTTTGCACTTACTGTACATAGGTTTATTTTCTTAAAGCATTATGAGACACTATATATAATACATACCTCTCTTGCATTTGGAATGTTTGAACAATGTAACATTCCAATTCTGTACCTTACCTTGAAAAGCATTTTGTTAATGACCGACTTTATTGTCACCCTCTGAACTCCCTTTTCTTTACTCCCTGTACTCCACTTATCTCCATGACCCCACTTATTCATAACATATATGTGTATAAATATAGCATAGTATGGGATAGAACCTGCTGAACCTGCAGGATTTCACCAATCACGCTCACCATTACATCTGATCTGAACAATAATAACACAAAACTTACAGATATCAGATAACAAAGTTAAAAGAGTAAACTACATAAAGGCACTTTCTTTAGTAAAATGAATGTGTGTCCATAAATCAAAGATGGAGGGATGGCCTGATGGATGGAGGGAGGGAGGGAGAGAGAGAAAAAGAGAAAGAGAGAGAGAGAGAGAGAGAGAGAAAGAAAGAGAGATTTCCCCACTTGTCCCCAAATGCCCTCCGAAAGTATGATACTAAGCTGGGTCACTGTCTTGCAGCAGAAACTGAAGCCAAACCTTTTTCTTTTCGTTATTGATATATATTGATATGGGACAGCTGTTTTTGTCCCATAGCCACAACCGAAATTGAGAGGCAATCCCTCCAAAGTGAGGGAAATCCCTGGTGGTCAGCAGGGTTGCTAGAACTAGTGTCCCCTTTGGAAGATTTTCACTCCATTCCTATTCTGGTGACCACAAAAAATGTAGGGGTCTATTCACGAAGCTGCCAAAGGATCTGGCCGTAGCTTCGGCCGATCCTTCGGCTAGCTTCGGCCCCAGGACCCCTTCTGTTCAGTAGAACCGAAGGGGTGCTGTACGGGCTATTCACAATAGCCCGTACAGCTCCCGATTATGGCCGAGGGGCTCAGCCGAGCCGAAGCCTGCTTCTGGCAGCTGGGCGGAGCTTTTAATTTTTTTTAAAAAAAGCTAAAAAGAATAAAAAAGGGCACATAAAAAATATAAAAAGGAAAGAACACTGACATTATTTGAAAGTTACAAAAAATATAACAAAATATGTAAAAAGATCGAGATCACAGAAATGGCCAGATTATTATGACCACCCCATCAGTACTTTGTTGGGCCACGAGATGACTCCACAAGATGACTTGCCACTCTCCGTTCTGCCCTAACATTGACTATGGCCACAATTTGCACGTTCAGACCCAGATTTTCGGCTGACAGTCCAGTCTTTAAACACTTTAACAACAGCTGCTCTTG
>NW_017306284.1:3643347-3646111 GCF_000935625.1 Nanorana parkeri | reverse complement strand
GCCAGCCGTGATCTTACGGCTGGCTCCGGCCACTTTCAGAGAGATCAGCATCCCTGGTTACCTGCTAACCAGGGACACTGATCTCCAAACAGCTAACTCTCCCTGGCAGCCCTGGAGTCTCCTGCTACCGGCCGCCAAGGAGAGAAACAGTGCTGTGTCTTTTTTTCTTTATTCTAACACGAGCGATGTCAGAATAGAGGAGAAAAATAAATAAATTAATGTTCCCATTGAAAAGCATTGGGACATTACTATTGGCTATTGCAAATTGAAATAGCCAATAGTAAACTAGCATTGTACCCGCCCTCTGCTGCAGTTTCCCATCAGGTCCATCAGCAGAGGGCGGGTACAATGCTAGTTTACTATTGGCTATAGCAAATTGAAATAGCCAATAGTAATGTCCCAATGCTTTTCAATGGGAATTTTTTTTTTTTCTACTCTGACATCGCACACAGTGTTTCTCTCCTGGGCGGCCGGGAGCAGGAGGCTCCCAGAGTGCCCGGGAGAGTTTTTTTTTCGTTTTTTTTTTACAGCAGCAGAGCCGCCGAACAATAGGAAACTATTGGGCGGAGCTAGCTGTCACTGCTAGCTCCGCACAATCGTTTTTCTATTTACTTTTTTCACTCTTTTTCTGTTCTGCTCGGTCCCTCTGAGGGACCGAGCAGAAGAGCCGAGCCGAATGCCGCTCAGCGGCATTCGGCTATTCACTCACTGCTGTTCGGGATCTTTAAGAATAGCCCGAACAGCAGTGAGTAGCCTGCCGAAGGTTCGGCTCAGCCGATCCAGATGTTGGATCGGCTGAGTCGAACTCCTTCTGCACTTCGGATCGGCCGAACATGCTCAGCATGCGGAGCCCGAAGCCACGCGAAGCAAGTTGATGTACGGCTGATTTCAGCCGATGTACGGCTGAAATCAGCTGTACCAGCCTGAAGTGAATAGCCGAACAGTGTTCGGCTCACTTCACTTCAGATCGGTCATTCACTTGGCTGCCCTCGGCAGCATAGTGAATAGACCCCTTAGTATTTTCTTCAACAGGACAAATCGAGAGGCTTAATCTTCCTCACGGGGAAAAAGACAGCAATGACCTTGACAGCCCTTTCCTGACCATAAGACCAATGTTTCTTCATCATAAGAAAATACTTTACAAACATACAAAGGCAAGAAATAGAACCTGCATTATTGCACAGTTCTAAGTTAAAAGTGATACTTAGCACTGGTAAATAACCGGCATCTAAGGCTATGATGGTAAAACTGTGCTAGTGATTGATGTAATAGAGTTTCACTGCCGTTAAAACAATAATAAAGCTGAATTAATATTGCTGTTTCCCTTGTCACTAAGCAGACTTGGAAATAACATGAGAGGATTCATTTTCTAAATGTGAATAGGCTTTTAAGTTTGCAAGGGAATTATCAGTGTGCAAGGGAATTTCTCCTTAGCTTAGTGAATGAGGTAAAGCTTTGCTGACTTCCATCTTTCAATCATGTGCAAGGAAAAATACTGTTTTCTCTTTTCCTTGCGCATGATTGGGTATCCTTTGAAAGTGAATTTTTACCACATTCACTATGCTGACTGTAAAATTCTCTTGCAAAGTGAACAACCTGTTTGCCTTTAGTAAACCCCCCATTATGTTCCTCATCAAAGTAGACAAGAGCAGCATTTGATGATCCCAGAATGCAATTGGTTACCCATTGCTGCTCTGTGAATATATCAGGACGTGCAGTATTGGCATTCTCAGTTACTTGATTTAAGAGACGGAAGCTTCATGGGGAATGTGATACAATCTTTACTTATTGGCAGTTAAGAAGAAAGTCTTGTCCTTTCTCAGAATGTATCTAGAGCAGAAAACTGAGACCTTGTCTAACAAGACATTTCCATCTGTCAGCTCTGCGGAATCACGTTTTAAAATGAGAAAATCAATAGAAAGTGCTGGTGAGAGTCTTCTGCTACAGATTGGAAATACCACAGAACCAGTGAGCGACTACATGACTGGTTGGCACACATGCATTATGAGCATGTGGGACATGATACTGGTGTATGTTCTGCTTAAAGGCACTTTGT
The DNA here is from genome assembly GCF_000935625.1 of Nanorana parkeri. Classification (NCBI taxonomy): domain Eukaryota; kingdom Metazoa; phylum Chordata; class Amphibia; order Anura; family Dicroglossidae; genus Nanorana; species Nanorana parkeri. Next base: position 3,644,055 of record NW_017306284.1, on the reverse strand, counting down.
CACTAAGCAAAACACCTCTATGATTAGTGATTAGCAGCTACTTCACTTTGCTGTTCCTTTCTGTCATCTTGTGGTCGCTGTGTGTGTTCCCAAATTTAGGAACCCCTAGAGGTAAGGGTCAGTGTTGATAGGCTCATATGGAGTTTATGTTAAAGGAAACCTGTACTGAGAGGACTGCCATTGCTGAACTCTTTATGAAAATGATAATTGCCTGGTTGTCAAACTGGTCCAATGGACTGCAATACTTTCATGAGTCCCTGACCTGGAACAAGATTACAGATCAGTTCTGGTTTCTGTCTGACCTTGCTGCTTGCATAATTGTTCTCAGAAAGTATTGAAGTCAGAGGCAGCTAGGAAAGTAGCAATTTTTATCAGAAAGTCAGCAAATACAGCTTACATATTAATCATTAGATAGGTACAGGTCTCCTGGAGAAAGCCTTTACTGATACAGTTTGTTAGAAAACAGGAAGTGTAAGTTCACCCTATAATTACTGTATGAACATTAAACATCCATATAACCCATGCATTTACTGATAAATGCATGGCACCATGTTGAATTCTGTCTGTGCTTTTTATCCAGCAATCAGCACTGAAAGCTGCTGGCCATTTACCAATAATATCTGGCAACTTATGGTGTCACTCAGCACCCTTTGAGCTATCTTCGTCTATGACAGCATCAGGGCACAGAGGAATGGTTTACCAGTCAGG
>NW_017306284.1:3631390-3643306 GCF_000935625.1 Nanorana parkeri | reverse complement strand
TGAGTTGGATGGTGCCGCTGGTAAATGGCCGGTTGTTTCCAATGCTGATTGCTCGACAAACTGAGTGCTATGCATTTATCAAGGTACATGGGCTATATGGCTGTTCATAGGGTAATTCTAGGGTGGATTGCCACTTTGATAAAGTTTTACATTGTCAATTGCTGAATTAAAACAGCGTATCTCTCCATCTTGATGCCAAGACCGGGGCTTCTCTCTGCAGCAATGTCACTACTTTCTTTCTACTTGCACAGCACTGGCTTTGAGGGATGGACAAGCCAATGTAGCAGTCACATGACCACTTACGGGGGGAAAAAAAGATATTTAGATGAATTCATTTTTTACTGCAAAACATACCAAATATGTATAATGTATTCCTCCACACTGCCATTTGTTGTTGGAAGCCTCAGGGTTCTCGTGTACTTTAAGAATATTTTAATACGTCATCTTTCTAAGTTGGTGCAAGTAAGTTATTTTCATATGCAATATTTCTGACCAACACTGAAAATGTATTGAATTAAAATTAAACAACTTCCTTCCACAAGCCAGATCAAACTTATTGATTTCCTACCAACGAATATCCTGTGCAGAGCTATTTAATGACTGTCAAGTGTGACCTTTCCAGACCTTGTGACAGACCAGACCTTTTCTATCTAACGTTGATTCTGCAGGGGTTAATCCAATACTCTGCAACTTTTTCCCTCATTTCTCTCATTTTTATAGAAAGCGTGAACAATAGCAACGGTTTCAGGACAAGTATGAGGTAAGCCAGCCAGATTTCCATGGTAACCAGGCTTTAGGGAACTGCACCAGTGTTCATCTGTCATTTTATATCAATGAAAGGCACAATTGTTTTTAAATTATTATGACTACAATGCTCAAGACTTCACTTATTCCTAATACACTGTACAGGATTATTTTACCAACATGATACTGTAACCACTAAAGGTTAAGACAGCAGGAGCAGTTGCATCTAGATATAATGGTACCTTCTTGCATTTGAGTTTGATTGTTCAATAGTTCAGTTGTTTCAATATCTGATTATATTTATTAAAAACTGAACTATTTGTGAGAAGAAAGTGATCAAACAGACTGTAAACATTGAACATTTTTTTCTTTAATTTATATTTTTGAAGCATGTAAGGAACAAATTGGCCACATGGAAAAGTCAGCAAAACCAGCAATGTGGTAAACTGGAAGAAAAATACTTAAAATTCCAATCAACCTAAAACAGTAAATATAAAATTATTGTGTATTCAGCCAGATTTACAAGCAGGTGGCTCCTTGGACTGTGTATTTTTGTGTGAGTTGAGGAGTGCTTTGTTAAGGCAGTGCATCGCACCACAAAGCATTCACATCTGTGCATTGCAGTGCACTATAACACAGGTGCAATTTATGACCTCTATGAATAAGCCTTCGGGTGAAACATGTGAGAGGTTGTAGTTGGTTGGGGGTGTGCAGTGCTGACATTTGTTGCTTTATACACTTTTATTCACTGATATACTGGATTTGCTGTGAATTTTAATAAAGTCTGCAGTATTGGAATTCTCTGGATAGTGCGGTCTGTTCATATACTGCTACAGGTGCAGTTTAGTTACTGTATATGTGCGTTACAGTGCCATTTAGAATGCATGCCGCAATGTGCATATACCAGAGAATTTACGTGCATACTGGCAATGTGCTTAAAAAATGTGAGTGTGCCCTAACAGACAAAGGAAGTTGCATTATGTAGCAACCCTCAAAGTTTATGGCCGCTCTTAGTTATAGATGCAAATATATAGTTACTTTTTTTTGGTAGGGCAAGAATAAATGAACTAGATAGTCCAGCAATAGAATATCACATCACTGTGGAAAGTGGGAGAATGGGCAGGGAAGAGCAGTATTTAGTTGCCCATAGTGATGTATAAAAAGGACCAGGAGGATCCAGGAATAGCTCAGGTCAACTATAAAATGTGTGTCAGGTCATCTAGACCTGACATAAATTTTAGGTGGCATCTCTTTTGTGAACTACATAATTGCGCCATAAACCTCATTTATATATTATCCCAAAGGTTTACTTTTACAACTTTCAAAGCAAAAATATCTGTGTCAGTGTATTATTATTGTTGTTATTATACAGGAATTATAGTCCAACAGTTTGATGAGCGCTTTACAAAATAGAGGGAGACAATACAGTTACAATACGATTTCAGTACAGTAGGATTAGGTGGGCCCTGATCATGAGAGCTTACAATCTAGTAGGAGGGGTAAGTGATACAAAAGGAAATAATTGTGTGGGATGAGTTAATTGAAGATTTAAACGTACAGTTAATATGATGAGATGGGATAGGCTTCCCTGAAGAGAGGAGTTTTCAGGGATCGCCTAAAGGTGGAAAGAGTAGTAGATAAGCGGACAGATTGGGGCAGGGAGTTCCAGAGGATAGGAAACACTTGGGAGTAGTCCTGGAGGCGAGCAAGGGAGTGGGTGACGAGAGAGCTGGAGAGCAGGAAGTCTTGAGAGAACGGTTTGGTTGATATTTTGAGATGAGGTTGGTGATGTAGGTGGGGCAATGTTGTAGATGGCTTTATATGTTGTTGTTAGTATTTTGAGTTTTATTTGTTTGGCAAGTGGGAGCCACTGGAGTGTAAAAATGTATCATTATGGCTATTGAAAGACGTGAAAGACTTTGACCCAACTAACCCATCCTTACTTCTGCTACTTCTTACATGTCTAGAAATCCTTTGCCATGAATGCAAACTGACTCCTATAATCATAAAATGTTTGCAAAGTAACTTTGTAAAGTAACTTTGGGGTCTATTCACTAAGCTGTCCCGTACATCGGGAACATGCTCAGCATGTTCGGCCGACCCGAAGTGCAGAAGGAGTTCGACTCAGCCGATCCAACATCTGGATCGGCTAAGCAGAACCTCCGACAGGCTACTCGCTGCTGTTCGGTCTATTCTTATAGATGCCGAACAGCAGTGAGTGAATAGCCGAATGCCACTGGGCGGCATTCGGCTCAGCTGTTCTGATCGGTCTCTCTGTGGGACCGAGCAGAACAGAAAAAAAATTAAAAAAAGTAGAAAAATAAAAATAGAAAACAATTGTGTGGAGCTAGCAATCACAGCTAGCTCCGCCGACAGTTTTCTGCTCCGTGTCAGTGTTTCTCTCCTTGGCGGCCGGGAGCGGGAGACTCCCGGAGCGCCCGGAAGAGTTAGGCTGCCTGGAGATCAGTGTCCCTGGTTAGCTGGTAACCAGGGACGCTGATCTCTCTGCAAGTGGCCCAGCTGTCAGAAGCAGGCTGTCGGCCAGCCAACGGCCGGCCAGCTTCGGCTTTCACCTCAGCTCAGTCGAGCCGAAGCATATGCCTTCGGCTCGACTGAGCCGCCCGGCCGACTTCGGGAGCTGTACGGGCTATAACTTCGACTCTCCAGCTGTAATGAAACGTCAAATCCCACTAGGCAGTGCAAGACTGACAGCCACAGGCATGATGGGATTTAACTATTGCTGGTTAAGTTTGGCTTAACCAGCTAATTAAATTTGGATACCCCTGCTACAGAGGAAGATAATGCTCTAGACTAGTGATAGGCAGCCTTGACACTCCAGCTGTGGTAAAACTACAAATGCCATCATGTCTCTGACTCTGGGAGTCATGCTGTGAGAGTCTGCAGTGCCTCATGAGACTTGTAGTTCTACACCAGCTGGAGTGCTGAGATTGCCTACCACTGCTCTAGGACTCCCAGGTTATCATTTGCCATTCACATGGACTCTCCTCTCACAGATATTACTATAAACATTGAGAATCTGTATCCTGCCTCATACAATGATTTTACTATTTGTACAAAATGAGTAAGTATGCAAAATATGCACATGTTGCACAGTACTAGGAACTCACATTACCTCCCAGGGATCAGTATAATCTGTGCTGCAGCATGTGGGTGGGAATGGTAATGAAGTAGTTTTAATAGTGAATTCAGAATCGGTTTGTACAAGCCTGAAAGCTTAATACATCATGTACCCAGCTGATGAAGGAATACGGGAAAGTGCAGCACAACTGTGTTACTTTGTCAACGGTTTACTACAGAAAATTATTCCGGTTCCCTCCTACGGCCGGAAACTGGGCCAAATACAAGTGCTATCTCTATGGAAATTTTTGAGCCATGCTGCTTTGCAGAACTGTGCCGTCTCCGTCACAAAATTGGTCAACATTTGTCAAGGGAATGGCCTTCACTCAATGGAAATCTATTTCCTGACAATATAATTAATAGTTCTGGCTCTGTTCTGACAGGAGGGAGGAGTCTGATAAAATGCAGCAAACATTTTATTGTTTGTTAAATATGACCTGCCGCTGCTTTTACTACCCATTGTACATTGTGTGGGCTATTTATCAACGTCATTAAACTCGAAAGTGAAGGAACCAAACAAATACCAACATGAATTTAAAATCCATGTGTGTTAGGTGTGACTGACAAGAAGGAAGCAGACTGGTTTCCTAGAGTGGGCTGTAAATGCGTATCTTTTCTAGGCTTGAGTTAGCTTATTTTATACGTTTATGCACCACCAACATGTTTTGCAGAGTTTTATATACAGGGTTATTCACAAAAGGGTGAAGAGTTAGGAGAAGGCAGGAGAAGTGAACAATCTAGGACAACATAGCTGATTTGGACAAATTCTCCAATTAAGCTCACTTTCCAGTTCAGCTATGTTGTCCTAGATTGTTCCCTTCTCCGGCATTCTCCAAACTCTTCACCCTTTTGTGAATAACCCTGATAATATATAACTATATTCAGAACTCTCATTGGTCCTGATGGATCTTAAACTCTTATCTTCCCAACATTAGTGTGAGGTGCAATACTGGTACATACATGCTACAGGCCAATTTGGGAAAATGCTGATTGACATACCAGGATTTGCGGGGACAGTCATGCATCTCTGTCCTCTGTCCCGATGATGCTGTATCCTGGGGCTGTGTCTCGAGGATACATCATCACCCTTATTTCAGTTGCTGATAATGTGCCAAATATGGGGATCACGGACGTGAGTGGTTCTTGCATAAGTAAGAGTGGGACCACCCAGAAAGTTGGCATAATCTGGGTGGGATCGCTTGGAAGGTGGGTGTATCAAGTGTAAGCCATGGATGGGGAATACCTAAACCAAGGAACAAAATATGTAACATTGCAGCCTACCAGTCCTTAGATTTTGGTAGCTGCATTAGTTTACATTTTTCAAGTTCAGAACATTTTCAGCAAGTACAGAAAATATCTGTTGATCCAGGCAGTACATTGCAGTATCCTTGTCATGTCTTATCTTACTTATGTAAACTTCTAACCCCAACCCCATGTCAATGAGATGAAGAGAAGAAGACATGTTTGAAGTCCAGCCTTAGTGGCAACCATGAATTCCTCCAGAGATACAGTGGAGGAGTAAGCATAGCCACCCTAGGAAAAGAAGTTTGGTATTCACAGGATTACCAGGTGGAAATAAAGAAAAAAATAACAACCTATAACATTATTGAATGCAGGCACCTCCTCTAAGGACTGGGCAGTTGTGATACTTTTTGTTCTTGATTTTAGATGTACTTTAAGCAAGATGTACTTGAACATTTTCACGCCAGAACTAGATGCATGTCTCTTTCAAGCCTTTGTACATACATTGCTTTAGGAATGTGGTTCATGGGCTAACACGAACTGGAACCTCTGCTCTATGGGAATAATGGTGACACAAATGACACTAGCTAAGAAGGAATACTCTAAGAAGACAGAGTTTACCTGATGTCATTTTCTGACAACCTCCTTGGCAGACTTTCCTTGCAATCGTCTGTTGGGTCATGCTGTTCCTCAGGTTTCTCATCATGTAGGCTCTCTTCATCTAATGACCCTTTGCTTTGCTTCTTGGTGCAATTTTCACTGACTTCCTGCAACCCCTCTCCCACTTTCTCGCTATTCAGCTCTTGTGTGACTTCCTCCTCCTCCTCCTCATTCTCCTCCGGGAAGACAAGGTGGTTCTCCCCTCCCTGCCCTGCCTCAATCCTATCGGCTCTCTCTTGTATTTCCCTCAGTCTCCTAACAAGCCCCACAGACAAGAAAAGAAGCATGCAAACAGAAAAGAAAAGAAAGGTTGGTTAGCATCAGTAACATGCACAACAAAAACATGCAGAAAAAAAACCCGAAAACTGAAACAGAATATTGAATTGTGGAAACACCTTTTTAGGTCCAATCAGGAAGCCGAGCGGCGGGTAATGAATCCTCACCCGGCTCCCTGATACGCCGGCAAGCCGGCTCTATGCTGTTTGGCCGGCTCCATGCTGATTGGCCTTGAAGCCGGCTACTTACCCCCGATACCAGAACTTCTGGTCAGTGGCAGATTTCCTCTGACTGGCAGTGCCTTAATGGAACATGGAGCCGGCTTCCTGATTGGGTGGGAAGCCAACTTCATGCTAGTGGATTACCGGTATGGGTACTATGTATCGGCGAGTACCGTAAGATAAATATTAGTACTAGTGCTCGATACCGAAAAACTGGTATCGATGCATATTTGGTTACCACCAGGAAGACATTTTTGCACTGTTGGGCAGCAAACTGGTCGATGGTTTGTAAGGCTTCCTTTGACTTCCCCTGGATCTGGTGAGTTTAGGGAACTGTGGATGCAAGCTTTTATTTTTTACATTTTTTTTAATATCAGTGGAACTTGATGGACATGTGTCTTTTTTTAGCCTATGAAACTATAAAACTTCTTTGTATTCCTTTATAGAAATGCGGCATATTCCAATTATATGTGGCAATTCCCACTAAAAGCAGTTGGAGAGTGGTTAGCAAAGGGACCGCCCTATAATAACTCCAATTGTAAGACATGGGACTGGTAATTACCTGTTCTCTAATTGTAAACACGATTGGATATATTTAGTAACAGCTTCTCATTTTAAAACTTCATGAGGCATTTATTCAGAAGATTTGCACTATGCTTGGAAACACAGGTTGGACTGCATTTATTAGCTAGACTCAAACGTGGATAAAAACCTGAACTTTGTTGGGGAATTAGTAAAAAATTGGTGTCAGTATGTTCCTTGTAGTTGACAAGATGACACTTTAACTTTGGAAAAGCACTGATTTACAAAGATCACCACTGCATCCCAAACCATGAAAATATTAAACTTTGATTCTAACTCATCATCATCATATACTGTATTTGTAAAATTTTACAATATTAAAATATATTTTGATGATAGTTGATTGTCAAAGTATGAAAGCTTAAAGTCTTATAAATAAGAGAATTTGAGTGTGTAAAACAAGTGACCTGTGTACTGTAATTGAAGTGAAACATTCATCATACAACATACAGACTATCTAAGACAAACATAGACAACAGGGCCCCCCCCCCTTTCCCCTGGGTAAAGAAACCTGAAGTTTGTTTCCCCATTGATTTCCACATCCCAACTACAGGTGGTAAACTCCATCCCAACCATAAACTCTACCCACCATGATACCTGCCATGTCTGCTAATACAGAGAAAAACGGAAAAGGATTCTGTATCCCTGTGCTGAGCTCTAAAGCTGGTGATACATGTCACAATCTTATTGTAGAATTACCTTTGGATAAAATGTTTGTCACGAAAAAATTGAAAAACAAAAATTCAGTATATTACTCCAAAATATGCATATTTTTCCCATATGTTTACTCATTAAAAATGCTGGAAGTACAAAAAAAACCTGTTGATCTGCTACAAACACCAAATTTAAGGAGAACAGGAGAGCGGGAGGTGTTCTGTAGTCTTAAAGTGACACTAAACTCAGGAGTTAAATCTTAAAAATACTTTCAAGTACCCGATCCATTAACAAAAATGTATCTTATTTGTGTATCACTTGTTTGTAGATCCTCAAATCCTCTCTGAATTGGTGCTGACACTGTCCTTCCTTCTGGAGGGTGGCTACTTCTGCTCCCCATGATCCCTGTGTGTGTTGTAAAGTAGTCACCGCTCCAAGCTCAGTGTAACTACTTTACAACACACACAGGGATCATGGGGAGCAGAAGTAGCCACCCTCCAGAAGGAAGGACAGTGTCAGCACCAATTCAGAGAGGATTTGAGGATCTACAAACAAGTGATACACAAATAAGATACGGTTTTGTTAATAGTTAGGGTACTTGAATGTATTTTTAAGATTTAGCTCCTGAGTTTAGAGGGGTTTAGATACACTTTTGAACAAGAACTGTGTATTGAGAGAGTTTACTTGATTGGATATAAATTGAGCTGATTGTTTAGGAAGGTTGGCACACAACGTCGTAGTTGGTAAAGGAAATTGTATCGAGTTTGTACAATCTGAATGCAATGTGTATGGCCAGGTTTAGTGTTTACAGGAGCAAAAAAAGGCAAGGGGGGCATGAAGCCAAGTGTGAGCATTGCCTCATGATGACCCAGAGGGCTGCGAATGACACAAAAACCTCACCTTGGTCCATGGTAGCGTAAAATAAATACTTATTTGTATTACTTTGTTAAAAATCTATGAGATCTATTTGCTAAGGAAGTGGAGACAACAACCAAACCAGGGACAATTTATTGTAGCCGGATAAGTAAAAACTCAATTCTGATTGGTTGTTGCAGTTTGCTCCTTGGCTCACCGGAGAAGTCCACATCAGGCATTGCACTACGTGCAGCATTAAGTTCATATAACACGGCTCACCTTATTTTTTTGTTTCCTCGCGGCCTCTCAGACTGGACAGACATATAGCTCGTACTGCTGAAGCGGGAGGCACTGCTTGTCCTGGAAACGGCAGAGACATCGCTCACATCGCTGTCTGAGGATTTGTTGGAAACATTGTCTGAGCCCCTCTGTTGATCTCGCCCGGGCCGGTACTGAAAAGACAGAGGACAGGAATCATTCTGCTTCTCTCTGTATCATGGTGCCTCTCAAGCCAAAGACCTGTTTAGCTTTCTGGTGTGTGAAATTGAAAAGGTCCATCCAGATCTTAATTGCACTGGGAAATCTGCCGAGCGGATTCAAACAGCTACAGCAGCACATGTTCAAAGCCTTCGGTGCATTACCGTAAAGGAAGAAACCTAAGTGCAATTCAATTACAAGCATGGACAGATTCACGTTGTCTAGATCTGGGTTGAGCTGCAGGATGTGTAATGCAAAGAGAAGTATGACAACACCATGTTTATATTTACATTTACAGTTGTGCGATTTCTTAAGCTGCCCATACACTGTTCTATTTTTTTTTTGTTCAGCCCGTGGGGCTGAACAAGCATGTTCGGCCATCCCGAACCCAGCCGCAGCAAGCCGATGTATGGCTAACTTCAGTCGGTATACGGCTGAAATCAGCCTTACAAGCCTGAAGTGAATAGCCGAAATGCGTTCGTCTCACTTCACTTCGGGACGGTTATTCACACGGCTGCCCTCGGCAGCTTTGTGAATAACCCCCTAAATGAATATTTATTCGAAGGTAAGGTGCAAATTCAATGCAAATGAGTATCTATATTTGTCTTTCACCTGCATGGCAGGAATCAAGTTGGCTAGAGATCGTCCCCAATGCCCAAACAGCAGCCGCCAAATTTGCTTATACTGAGTGCCGAGGGCACATGTGAGAAGGATTCTCAAGGCGCCAAGGTACATGCAGGCACTTTGTAGTATCTGCTGCAAGGCAACTCTCCCAGCTTAAGATCTCTGCTGACATACTGACAGGTCCGTGAAGAATGATGTGAGAGAGAGAGGGAGAGAGAGAGAGGGAAGAGAAAAAGTTTAGAGAGAGAGAGAACATTTGATAATGCCATCAGACTTGATGAATTCTGGAAATCTGGACATAGACCACCATAACAACCAGAAGTTCTAACCGTTTTCTGCTGTTTGTATCTGTTTTGTGCAATAAAATCATGACCAATGACTCCTCTTTACCTTGGATTGATAATCTTTTTCTAGCCTTGAGTCTGAGCCAGCCACCTGCTTATATTTGTTGATCTTCATCTTTATCTGCCGATTCCTCTCTTCTACATCCATCGAACCTGTGAACCACAGAACAAGAACATGTATACATCAGTCCAGGACAGATTTTTATTTTATTTGACAAAGCAACATTTGTTAAAGATTTTGTAGACATTAATATACAACTAGTTCGCACTGACATCACATCTTTGAGGGTCCATGCACACTGATGCATTGCAGAATCATGCTTTGCCACTACGCACGTAAACGCTGGTGACTGACTGCAGTGCCATTCTTTTTGAATTCACTTTGAATGGCACCCCAAGCACCTAGCCAGAGTAGAGCATTCCTGGTGTATTTTTGCATATCACAATGCACAGTTGTGAACCATATGTGTGTAGTTATAAAATGTTTGCAGAGTGAACAGCTCTGGGAATGTCTAAGTAGATGGAGCCAAGGAGCATAGGTACCAAAAACTTGAAGAACTCAAGGTAAACATTGTATTAACCCTTGCAGTGAGGCTACCTTGTTTGTTTTTGCCTATGGTCAAAAATAACAAAGTTGTGCACAACTGATCCTCTGAGCCAGCCAGCTGTCACGTTGCTCCCTCCTGCACTGAAGTGATGTTATGTCCCTCAGTGTCCTCACACCCTATACCCTGTATATACAATGTGATGACTCAGGGACCTTAGAGTGCTGCAGTGGAGGGGGAGAGAGGCTCCAGGGACTGGTCTATGAGTTGGCCGGCTCAGAGGATCCGGTGAGTGTAACTTTTTATTTTTTATCCTAGGCTAAAAGATCACTTAACCCTTGAAGTGCGGGGGTAGCCCCACTGCAAGAGTTAATAACATTTTTACCCAGATTTCTTTAAGACGTTCGCAGAGCTGTTTGCTCTGAAAACATTTTATAAATATACCCCATAGTGTGAACACAGTCATTAATTTTTATGTCCTAATATGAAAAAAAAAGACAACTGACCATGGTGTCAGCATGCTTGATGACTGCAAAAGTTACTTTAGTCCGTCAAAAGTTTACTTATCACCTGCAAACACTGCAGTCGACCATTTTGCTGGCTTAGAAAATATATATTGTATCTGTTTATTAGAAACAAAGGCAGATCAGAGGCTATGCCTGAAGTAGGCTCCTCATAGTGGTTTACACTTCAAGACTTTAGGGACCTATTCACACTTGTCTGTTTTCCTGCAGTCCAACACATGACTTTTACGGCATGAAAATTAATTTCAAGTAGAAATCAAATTCTTTCCTACGAGGCTGGTTCACGTCAATGCGTTGCAGTTTAGAGTGATTTTAAAGGAAATTGTAAGGGCCTGAACCCTACACATGTGAGCTACCATGCACACACATGAACAAGCCTTACGCTGTAACAGTCAAATTATATAATCACCTTAGGCCACAATCTGGCTGCCTCCATTGTCTGAAGTTGACAAGCACTTTAAAATATTTCTGTGGCCACAAAGGAAAAAAAAATATTTTTTGCGGGTCTTGACATTTTAGATGGTTTCTTTTTTTTTTACCATGCAAAGAAGCTACCATTCACTGACTCCACTGACATATACTAGCTCCAGAGCAGAGATGTCACTGGCCTTGTCTTAATTTTTGGATAAGGAGTTTCAGGCTGGCAGCTTCCATGTTGGTTTTCCCACACTAGTTTGTGGCAGGTTGACTTTATATAGAACTCTATATAGGAACAGTAAATTAACATTTTTACATCTCTAGCAAGAACTGTAGGGGGTTACATTTCTCAGAATTTAAAATGTTCTTCTCTTCCCCATTATGCAACAGTTCAACTAAATTTCAGCAATGTTTTAGGACCTGATGAAGTAAACCGCGCCCTAATAATAACATATATGCCTTGCAAAAGCAATGGAGACTAGAAATACTGACACATGCTATGTTGGAATGAAAATCAGTGTTGTAGCATCCCCTGCCAGCCATGTCTTAGTACCACAGAAAATATATTGTATAGCCTGACTATTTTAACAATAAAAGGAGAAGTGTGTGGCTA
>NW_017306284.1:3511025-3631345 GCF_000935625.1 Nanorana parkeri | reverse complement strand
CTCCGTGGCGTAATCAGAACCTTAGAGATTTCCGCATAGTTGCAGGATGCTTCTGCTCTACTACTGGCTGTGCTGTCTGCCATAACCCGTATTCTTTAGAAGTTTCTGAGAGAAGCTTTCTGACAGCCACAACAATCACTTCAAGTCCAAACACTACCTGTCTGTGAACTTAGATAGCATGAATATCTCCATCCCAAATCTTCCCATCCGGGACCGGTGGTTGGGGGTGTCTCACCTCCAAGCCACTGGTCACAGATGGGAAGATCTGTTTGAAGGCTTTGGAGATGTTCCATGTAAGCTGAAAACTATATATTTAATCTATATTCCCATTATACAATTTATAGCAGACCTTCACCCTATAATGATGCTTTATTTCCTGCAACCCTTTCCCACTCTACTACTTAAAAGGACAATTTTGTTCCTGTGTTGCCCACTCCTGCTCCCACAGCCTCCTGGAATATCTGTGACATATAACCCAGGAGGCTACTGGAGTAGGGAAACAGATTTGGCAGTGGAAATAGCTGCTCAAATCCTCAGGGGCTAGCTGTCTGAACCCAAAAAAGGCAGCCAGCTCCCAAAGATTAGGGAGCAACAGGATGGCAGTGCGAGACCTGGCCTAAGTATATGATTTACGGACAACACCTTAAGTATGTGATTTAAGGACAACACAAAAGGTAAGAGGGATAAAAAAATGTGGGGGAGCAAAGTTCCTCTTTACCAAGAAACTATAATGGCTTTGGGTCAATCTTTTTTTTTTAAATTTAGAAGTATTTAAATTGATACCTATGGATTGCTATTGATTTGTTAAAAGCTGTTTCTGCAATAAATTATTGAAAAAATGCATGAAGAAAACAATGCTAAAGCCAAAATGCCCACGTAAGTTACCTTAAGTAAACCTTGCTCATACCACCCATTTCCTTGCTGTTGTAGGGTTTAAAATCCAAGTACTGGGTAGGGAACAACCTTCCCTTTGTGTTCACACAATGCACTGCCAAGTGCTTGATTAGCCAATAGCCAGACCTAAGCATTGACAAACTGGAGGCAGGCAGCATGCCTATCATTTTGCACAGGATCATTGTAGGGGCAACATCAGAGAATAGGATGGCAGACATCTCTCTATGTCCTATTGGGCAGATTTCCTTTCACTTCCTGCTCCGGAAATGCAACACAAAGTCAGCGGAAACATCTACCAAGTTAGGGGAAATCTCCTCTTGGAGAGTTGTCATCGGAACAGGTGCCCCCACTGAAATATTTTCCCTCCCCACTTGTTTTTGGGTTTCCCGTTACTTTCAATCTTGGTCGCAGTGGTCACCAACACAAACTAAAGCATCAATCTACCTAGCTGGGACACAGAGATCAATAAAAACCCGACAGGAGATTGAATCCTTCTCTGCACTATCCAAAACCCAACAAATGGCTATACATACACTTCAATCTATGCAGGCCCATACAGCCAAAGATCTGTTAACTTTTTACATGTGGTGTGGATGTCTGATTCCTGGGCTGAGTAACTTCGTCTCTCCATATGATGCATCAATAATCATATTCAATCTTCTAAATCTGATTGGTGGATTAAATACATCTGGCAATGACACTCTGATACATCAGAATTTTCTGTATGTCTGTATAAGACAGCAATGCACCTACAGAGTGTCTGGAAACCCCCCTTTCCATTGCAAACAGGTAAGCTAAAGGGGTTCCCATTGTTGCAAGGGTTCATTTTCTGGCAGCACAGTGGCTCAGTGGTTATCACTTCTACCCTGTGGCAGTGAGGTCCCTAGTTTAAATCCAGGTTCAGCCAGGACACTACCTGCATAGAGTTTTCATGTCCTCCCTGTGCTTGTGTGGGTTTCCTTAGCACACTCCAAAGAAACTCTGATAGGTAAATTGGCCCAAGTATGTGTGTGAGATAGGGACCTTAGATTGTTAGCTCTTTGAGGGCAGGGACTGATGTGAATTAATAGTATGTATAGCGCTGTGTAAATTGATGGAACTATATGAATGCCTGTAATTAAATAAAACATGTCTGAGTATACCATTAATTTTGTTTGTTTGCTATTTAAGCAACATCTCATACAAAAAAAGGACAGCAGATGGGAGATATTATTTTTGCAGCTCTCAGCAAGTAACCCAATTTTAAGAGACCATTTATGTTAAAACCAAAAATGTAATATTATGTAAAGAGCCACTTACAGCTACATAGCCAGCAGTATCCACACCTGCATGCAATTTCACATTTGCAAATTTGTACATCTGTAAATTTGCTCTGCAGTTTGAAACCTAGCGTGCAATTTTTAGAATTCCTCGAAAGAATCACTGGAAATCAGCTGTTAAAATATTGCTATCCATTACACCACCTTATAGTGTATGCAAAAGTAAAACTTTTTTTCAGTTTTGGATGGGTTGGGAAGGGTTAGACCTTTTGCACGGTTTTATTAAGGGCTGTGTCCCTGCTGGGGGGCTCTATTTGTTCTGGTGACCACTGACCTCCTGTTACATTTTAAAGACAGGAAGTGAAGGCAAATCTCAGCAGGACACAAACAGCAACAATTAGCCTGATAGGGGTTTTTACCTCCCCCTGCTCTATACTGATAATCTCCCAAAACTTTCAAGCTCATCCATTCGTATTAAAACTCTTTTGCATAATCCAGATTATGAAAATGAAGCAATTTATGTTTTGCTACCACTTTACAGAATACAGAAGTATCAACACGTGAAATCCTTTTTAGCAAACTGGAACAAAAGCATATTTATTTTAAAGCACATTATGTGGACAGAATATGTCCACTTTTGCAGGGGTATAAACTATAAATATATAAACACTTTGATATTAAATCGCCTGACCTCAATATTATATTATGTTGATCTAAATTAAGGTAAATATCATGAAAATCACAATTTCCCAAACATCTGTATATACTAGAGCATTTACTCAATACCATGCAAAAAATGCATTTCCTGTGTGGTTGCTATGCTATGGACTACTGTACTAGGCACTAAATTCTTTTAAAAGGTCAGTCCACTAAAAAATATTATTTTATTCATGGGTGGATGTTGGTGGGATGAATCATTCACCAGCTGTTTACATTTTCGGGGGGCACCAGTGTTGGAATTTCCATTGTTTTTCTCAGCTCTGCACTCCATGGTTTAAAATCTTACGACTGCTTCTACAAGGGCAGAAGTTTCAAAGTTACCTACGATATAAAAACTGGCAAATGATTCAACCTACCAGTCTCTACCCAAGCAGCATGCATACTGCTAACTATTCCCGTACCTGGATCCCCATTTTCTGGCTCTGCTGTGCCCTCTTCTACAAACAAATCAAGACGATGAATGTAATGGGATGCCAAAAATGAAAGCAATGATGGAAACACAGAACAAAAATGGCATTAATAAAAATAACATGGCACATGCAAAACAACACAAAGTGCAATGGGCATAAACAAACATCATCAATGTCAGTGTAACATAATGGATGAGGAAGCATTTATTTCTATACTTCAGTCTGTAAAAGTAGTACATTGCCTACTGATAACTAAAATAAATAAGTGCAAGTTCCAGTAGGATTTAGGTTATAATGAGGTCACCCTAAATGGACACCCCACCTTTGTATTTCCTGCATGCTGATGGATGGGTAGCTAGAGACCAGCAGTATGGCTGTTTAGATGCATGCCACCCCTTGCTTCCTGAGAACCTAGAGTCATTATGGACCATATTACATGGTTGTTACCGCAGCTGTTATGTTACCTCTCATAGACCAAAAAGCAGTCCATATCCTGCATAGGTTTTTACCCTTCTATGGCTGCCATAAAAAGTGTCAGAGCTACGTTTCAGGTCTGCTTCAAGTGTACGATAATTAAAATGAATTGTTCCCAGTGTCTTTTTTTAATAACTGTTTATCTATAAACAGCGTGAATATTATAGTATTGCAGCTTTTGCGCTTTTCTATTGTTTGAAAATACCTTTTAGATGAGGCTAATGGACAAATAGGGCTTTTGTATAACACTGAATGAAAGAGGTCAGAGCAAATAATCAGATGTTGCTTTTGTTTCTAAGATGTATAGTAATTACACATTTGCAATCACATTGGTTGCAATGCACAGTTCCAAAGCTTTCCTTCTTTTTACAGCCAAATTTTACACAATATAATGGAACATACATAGGCTGTACAAACTGGAAACGTGTGACTGTGTTAGTAGGACAAATGGGTCAAAGATAGATTTTTTTTAAAAAGGGTTTTAAGCATGCCCTGCTCTAACCAGAAATGAAAAAAAAAGTTTTGTCTATAGATATTTTTTCAGGCCCCCTTCCGTGCTATGCATTGTGGTGAAGCGTATTTTAGGGTGTCTAACCACAGCATACATACCAGTGCAGTGTCATTCATTTTGAATGGCACCTCAACACATTAAACCAGAGGTCACCCGATGCACCTGCATTGTTACACACCACAACACATGATAACACTGTGTATTGAGCGACGGTGCATTGGCAAAAATGGTGCAGTTTCTATTTTAGGTCTGTTGTGGTGCTTTGGCAGCCGATTCAAAAGAGTGGGCAGTCTTAGTGTCTGGACTATTAAAATGTTGAATATAGATGTCACCAGCACGCCGAGACTCTCAAGTCAGTGCAAATCCATTTATTAATACAGCTCATGTCTACTCTGAGCCTGATGAAGGGGACCCTGTGTGGCCCCGAAAACACTTGATATTTTGAGTGGCATCTATTAATAAATGGAGAGTCACTGCATGCTGTTGACATCTATATTCAAAGTTGTTCCATGTGCGGTGCCATCCGTGGTCATTTCAAGCACCCATCAATATCTTGGGATTTCAGGTAAGGAGTGCTACAGGATCTATGGACGTTTGGACTATTAAAATGTTTCACAGGAAATTGTATTGGAAGGAGGGAAAGAGAGAGCAAGCCCCTTAATTACCATCACTTGGTGACTGACAAACTCTTTGACACATCATGATGTTTACCATCCCAAATGATATATTGCAATAATTTTATTTCCACAGCAGGATGGTTAAAAAAATACTATACTGCAATAAGTTGAAGCCTGTAAAGTTCATTTATGTAAAGCAAAAAATAAAAAAATAGTTCCAACTGTACAAAAAATCACTATATGAAAGTAATTTATGTCTGAGCAGAAAGTAGAGGCAGGTTGGAAGATGGTGTCTTTATGTTCTGCCCATCACCTCCTGAGATCGACAGGCTGCTTCTGAAATATCTCTAGATTGCACTGAGAGCGGAAAGAGACATACACAAAAAAGGACACAGTAAATGATAAGAAAAAGTGAAGACTGCAGACACAGACCTGAGTTTCGTCTCCGTGGTGAGTCCAAGTCTTCTGTAAGCACACCATGCAATGACAGACAGAGACAAAGGAGATGGGAGTGAGTGAGTGACTGAGAAGACAAAGACAGACACTGAAGGAAAAGGAACTGGCTCAAGTTTTAGGAAAGTGCACAACTTCTATGCAGACAAAGGACACAGAATGAACAGGAAACAAAATTAAGGACAGAAAACACGAAATCTGGCACATAAAGTATTAGCTAGATATACCTTAATCAAGCCCCTACGTCACAACCACTGAGGAACCACTTAGAATTAGGGCTTATAAAATTACTAAACATACATTTCATCCTGTGAAAATGTTATAAAACCTTAGGCTGCTCAGCCAAATTTTTTTAATGTCAGGCAGCCCAGTTCTGTAAATGTTGTGGATGTTCTAAAACACACAGACAAAAAACAATTTTTTTTTAAAACACATCAATCAATAAAAGCTTCCTGCAATAGAGGTTCCTGAATACTTAGGCACCAAGTACAAACTCCACTGTCTTCACCTGTCACAGCCTTTAGTAGGATCTTTACTTCCAATACATTTACAGGTGCATCAGATCCCTGATCCCCTACTACACTGAACAGTAACTCCTAGCAACCCCTATGCCACTACTGCTTCCTTTAGTGACATAGGGCTAGCAGATGGAACCACAGTGAGCTGCAGTTGATACAGGTATCTGCAGGGGTGTCCCTACACTTTTTGGTGCCTGAGATGGGGGTGTGTGCTGTGGTACTCAGTCCGTGGGGGGGGGATGGGGATGGTAAAGGGGATTGATGGTGCTGCACATTACAGAGGGGGGGGGGTTGGCAATGTACATTATCAAGTGGGGTGGAGGGGTAGGTGATGCACGTTACCTCCAGCACAGGAGATGCACAGGCTCTGGCTCTTTCTGGCATCCCATCCAGCTCACTGATGTGACTGGTTGCCAGGAGCTGGGCAGGTTGCCAGTCACAGCGTCCCTCAGTTCTTGGCAACCAGTGACATCTCAAACATTACAAGTCCAGCTGAATGTGACTGAGTACTACTAATTGTATTTACAGACATACGCACACATATTGATACAGTGTAAAGAACAACGATGCGCACCAAACCCTAAAGCAACAAGTCAAACCTTTATATTTGTCTACTAAACTTTTAACTAACATTTCATTGGCTGCCAATAGTTACTGCTTCCATCTGATCTTTACCTTGTGATAATAAATAAGTGAAATGTTGTTCTTGCCAAATAAATAGGCAGGAGAAGTGAACAATCTAGGACAACATACAGTAGCTGATTTGGAAAAATTCTCCAATTCAGCTCACTTTCCAGTTCAGCTATGTTGTCCTAGATTGTTCACTTCTCCGGCCTTCTCCAAATTCTTCACCCTTTTCTGAATAACCCTATTACATTTGTCTTAAATGATGGTTTATGTACATGGCTCTAATACCCTAATGGGAAATGCACACAAAACTGTTATTTCAGTTACAGGTTGACACTGGTGGACTGGAGAACCCACTGGCTTCTTGTGGCTCTCAGGAAAACCATTGGGAAAATTTCACCTCAAACAGAGTGAGATACCCTAAGCCAGGGGTGCCGACAATTTTGGTGTTAAGATCTACTTTTCAAATGACGAGCTACATGACATCTACCAACGAAAAAAAAAACCTCTCTCGCTCTCCTGGCTGTCTCTCCTTGCTCCTCCTCCTGGCTGTCTCTCTTTGCTCATCCTCCTGGCTGTCTCTTTGCTCATCCTCCTGGCTGTCTCTTTGCTCCTCCTCCTGGCTGTCTCTTTGCTCATCCTCCTGGCTGTCACTCTTTACTCATCCTCCTGGCTGTCTCTCCTTGCTCATCCTCCTGGCTGTCTCTTTGCTCATCCTCCTGGCTTTCTCTCTTTGCTCATCCTCCTGGCTGTCTCTCTTTACTCATCCTCCTGGCTGTCTCTCCTTGCTCATCCCCCTGGCTGTCTCTCCTTGCTCATCCTCCTGGCTGTCTCTCCTTGCTCATCCTCCTGGCTGTCTCTCCTTGCTCTCTCTAAAGTCGCTGCTCTGCAATATTACAGAACACCGGGAAGCTAGACCTGGTACTTATCCTCCTTTCATGCTCAGCCCTCCATCCTAAAGTCGCTGCACTCATGCTGTCGGCCTCTGCCCTTATGTGTCAGACGCAGCAGACGGGGAGGGGCTAAACAGACCGTAGGAAGGTTCTCGGGATAGTGTGCCGACTTACAATCGTGATCTACCAGCATCAGCTTTGTGAGCTACTGGTAGATCACAATCTACCTAATGGGCACCCCTGCCCTAAGCCCTCAGTCACACGAGAAACGGCTGGCCCATACAGATCCTGCAGCGCGCACGCCGTTTTGGGCCACTCCTGAGAAGGACAGGTGCTGCGAGTGATTACACGCAGCAGCCTGTCCTTCTCTATGGGAGTATGCAGCCATACGCCGCCCTACGCTCAGCCGAACTGCATGTCTGTGCAGGTGTACGGGTACGTACGCTGACAGGATGGATCCTGCCTGCATCTGAGCAGGGACACCAGCAAGGTGTAATCACACGCAGCACCTGTCCTTCCCGGGAGTGATCTGTACGGGCCGGCCGTTTCACGTGTGAATGAGGGCTAATAGGTAGGGTAGGTTCTGGGTGGAGCTGGGATCCCAGATGTAAATATCTTACCTCTCAATTGCTGAAGAGACACATGTAGTTGGAGGGTGATCCTAAAACTGAAACATTGGTTTTGGGCAAGCTTACCAATTAATTCCAAAATCAGAATAATTCCATTTTTTTAACAGTTTGAAAGTTCCTTGGAAGAATTTATCAGCATGTTATTTATTTTTTTTTTGCTTTTGTTAGAAGATTGCCAATGGAAAACAACTAACGGTACACATACAAAGCTCGTAGGTTTGTAATTAGATAGTAGAAACTTAGATACCATCCGTATACATCTAGCATTGCACTCAATAGAAATAAGGCAGCAGTGGCTTAAGCATAAGCCACCATGTCAAAAGGGAAACATAGCAAAAATACCCATCTTAAAAGCATCTGATGGAAGCTTTTATGTTTAAGTGAGATTGTATTAGGTGTATTTGGTCTGACAAGATTTCTTTCCCTGGAGCCTTCTGAAAGGTGTTTGTCTTTTAAAGACTCCTTTATAAAGGGCTTGATGTATCAAACAGTCAGTACCAAGAAGTAGAATTACTTCCCTAGAATGACCAATCAGATTGCAGCCTACCCTGACAATCTGAATTTGACTGGTGGCTATGGAGAAAGCATTCCACATCTTAGTAGTGTCAAGCTAAAACATCACTTCCTAAAAATCTTCTTGCACAGGTTAATGGTTTATTTCTTTCATATGCATGCAAACAAAATGTAACTAAGAACCAGGGAAAGCAGTTTATCCTGCATCACTCTCCAGTGCACTGACCAGACTTGCTAGTTCAGTGCCAGTTTAATTACTTTATCAATACAATAAATGAGCTCAGGAACTAATGACACAGCGTGGTATGCAACGCTGAAAGCTTAGCCCCTATGCACCATTTATAAGATCCGTGCTAACCTCTAAGTACACCTCACCCATCAGACTATATATAATATATGTAGAGTAGTTCTTTTTCTTAAAGTGCTCATACATTTTAAAGGTAAGACATGATCATTGTTCAGTGTAGCTAACTTTAACTAAGCAGAACAATTATCATGTCTATGGGTGTCAGCTGACAACCTAGGCCTGTTTTCTTGGGATTAATAAATAGGGATGTTCAGATACCATGCTTGGTACACGTACAAGTACAGATACTTTTCCAGCTCCAAGCCTAGACTAGCGTAAAACTCAAAAGTTAGGAGGCAGCTGTCATTTGTAAGGAGCATACGGAGCTCCTGGGATTTGTGCATTTCTGGTTTAATGTATGATTTGTTTTATATATATATATATATGTATATATATATATATATATATTAGGGATGCACCAATACCATTTTTTCCAGACCAAGTACAAGTACTTGCCCAAGTCCTCACATATACAATTACTGATACATTTTTGTTTATTGTCATGTGAGTTTTTTTTAAAACAATACAGACTAATGATTTCAGGACAGTGGTGGAGCGCCAGGGCCCAGTCAGAGCTGCAACTTCTGCAACCCTGGTAGTTCTTGTGAAAATGCCAAGTATCAGCTCTGGTATCTGAACATTCCTGTTAATAAACTGTCTGGTTGGATTTTTCAGCTGATTTCTATTGTCCCCGCTGGAACAAGACTAGTACATGAAGTGTCTTGCCAATGTTCACGCTCCCTTTTACCTACATACAGGGTAATAAAAACATTACGCACATCTCTGTCATACATGCACACTACAGTAGAGCTGCAACAGTTAATCGATTAAGTCGATTAAAATCGACGATTGAAAACGTTGGCAACGTTTTCGATCGTCGATTCGTCGGCTATCGATTGCTTAGCCTGTTCGGGGTGACCCCCTCTTTTGGAAATGAGGAGAGGGTAGGTGTTCTATAATCCAACAGGGTGAGAATTGGGCAAGCCTGATGATACTGTTTGGGATTTCAGTGCACTAAAAAGGCACTGTGTTGTCGGCAAAGCAGAAAATTAGGAGCTCGGTGGATTCCTAACAGCTGGTATTTACAGTAAAGACTATAGAGAAATACACTGCAGAGATGTAATGATTTATTTCTTTCAATTTCACCTAGACGTACGCTTTAACTGGAAACTAGCCAAATAACAGTAACATATATATAAATGTGAGCACATAATAAAACATTGAAATAATAAGACTAAAAGTGAAAACATTTGCAGGATTATCAAAATCATATTTTAGCTGCCCATACCAAATAAATATATGAAAGAGCAGTCAACTCTATAAAAGAAGGGCACATTAAATGTACTGTATTTCAAAAGAATTTGTTGTAAAATATGACTTTTGTCTATATACCATTCTATTTTAAAATAAGGACATCCCCTTATACTTAGGACTAGGGATGCACCGATATGATACTAGTATCGGTGCCGAGTATTTGGGCGAGTACTCGTACTTGCCCAAATGCTCCGATGCCTAGCCCCATACTTCTGGTATCAGGAAGCCGGGCAGTGCGTCATTACACGCTTCCTGATTGGCCAGGAATGCCGACTCCATGCTCTCTCGTCTCAAGTGGAGCCGGCTTCCCAGCCAATCAGGAACCCGGGCAGCGTGTAATGGTGTGCTGCCCAGCTTCCTGATTGGCTGGAAGCTGGCCAATCAGGAAGCCAGGCACCCTGGAATGACGTGGCGCCCGGCTTTCTGATTGGTTGGCGAGTCATTACACGCCGTCTGGCTTCCTAAATGGGGCTTCCGGTACTCGGTATTCGGTGAGTACCGAGAAAAAAAATATCGGTACTTGTACTCGATACAGAAATACCGGTATCGGTGCATCCCTACTTAGGACCACGCCAAATGAGCAATTTTATTACTGACAACTCATCACCCAGGTAATGGAGCCATTTATCTTGATGGAATTATTTGCTCACTTGCACAGAAAGCTGAGTTCATTAAAAAACTAGTGAGGCAACAGTGAAAGAGAAACAACTTACTGGTCTAGCCCGCAAAGGAGTGCCACCATAGAAAAAGATAAGTGGTCGGTTAGCGATTCTATTACTGGCAAGTTGTTACCAACGGAATGATCACCTATCTGACATGGCCTTTGGAGAAAGCAGTTTCAATGTAAAAAATCAGCAAAAGCTAAAGGAACCAAGAACATTACACATAGCACAATCGCCTTACGGTGAGGATTCTCACATGTTCAGGTGACAACAGAACCGTGTGTTGAGCCTGTGGGATCTATTTACTAAAAGCAAATAGGCTGTTCACTTTGCAGGGGAATTTGCACTATGCAGGGGACATTTCCACTTAGCTTAGTGAATGAGGTGAAGAGCTGCTGATTTTTATCAGTCAATCATGTACAAGCAATACTGTTTTTTTTAGTTTTCTTGCACAGGATTAGGTCATCTCTGCAAAGTGAAATTTCACCTTGCAAGGTGAACAGCCTTTTTGCCTTTAGTAAATCAACCCCTAAATGTCTTGAACACCAGAGATAAAAGAAAGGTTGATCAGTTTGGAAATTTCCTTCTGATTTACCCATTTGCCAAGGCTTATAGACTAAGCACATAGTAAAGTTTGTATAACTGCTGGGCATGCAAAGATTTTCAAAAGCACAGCCATTAGGCACTGTATATGAAAAGGGAAAGGAACTCTAGTCCTCCAGATTCTCAAACTGCAGGCCAGGGTCAGTTAGACTAGTGAATCATGTCTTATTGAATTTAAATCCTAAACTGTGCCAGGGCAAGTGTTCTGCAGCCACGGTCCATAGCTACTTTAAAAAGCTTCATTTTCCAAACACCTGCAATTGAAATGAATTACGTTTACTGCACATTGGCTCAAGGCTCCTTCACATCTGCGTGGTAAAAAAAAAACAAGGTCAAAAAGACTCATAGCTTTCAGAGTGCTGTATTATTGTGGTGCATGTGTTTTGAAGAGGATACCTATTACTGCACTGCATATAAAGCACACCGGAACTGCTGCATGCAGGAGTATTGAAGCGCACTGTCAACGCCCACAGTGTTAAATCATATTGAGACTGCACCATTAAATAAAACAGTCCATTTTTCATGCAGGTAATGCAGTGCAAGGGTAAGCTAAACCACTCAGGTGTGAGCGAGCCCCTAACCAGAAACTACTTATAGTATTCTGTGATAGAATTTGTCAAACTATAGGACATTTTTCAGTGCTGGATTTGGACAAAGACGTTCTAGCTTCTGGGCTCTAGTTCACAGTTGTGTATGTAGCCTTTGTTGGTTAACGCACTACAGAGTAATAATATGTTTGTATTTGCCCAATTGCTAAATCAGTACATGACTGTGGTTTAATGATGGACACACATGTGAAAATCTGTTTGCTTGATAAAATGGTTGTTTCAATACTATGATCCAATCTAGCAATTATTGATCGTTTTTTAGTTTTCAAAATATTCAGTTATCAAATCGAAGTTTGAATTGTCTCAACACCTTTGATTCATTTATACTTTTTTGTAGCCCACTTTCCTTTTCAGTCTATATACTCACCTGTCCCAGATCCAGACAGATATCGGCCGTGCAGCCCTGTAACACAGGGGCTTGGAACTTTCATTCAATCCTATGGAGAGTTAGTCCAGAGTACAAGCTCATACTTGTAATCTCTCCAGCACAGAAGATTCTGAGAATCATCTCTGCAGTGTTGACAGGTACACGCACCCAACATCTTGCTGGATCAGGAACAGGTGATTATAAGGTTTTTAGCATTGAAAGTGATCGGGTTCATGCATGTGAATTTACCACTTAGCTTGCATCAAGGCATTTCCAACATACCAATGATTTATAAAATTGAACTGAATGGTCAGTCACATGAAAAATCAATGCATGCATGTCCAGCATTAAGTTGAATGTGGTTAGGCTACAGCAAAATATGCGTTGTTACTAATGGTGTCTTAAATAAGGCCAAACATTCTGCAGTAGCGGTTCCCAGCCTAGAAAAAGCTCAGACATACCAAAAGAGACACACTAAGGCAGGATGGGGCCCTAGGCAAGGTAACAGGCTTGTCCTCCTCGTCCCTTTTATTGGCATTGTTTAAGATTGCAATAGGCACAGAGAAGCAACCTTACTTTCTCTGCTTGTCCTGGCATGGCCACTCCCCATCAGACAAGTACATCCTCCCTTGTAAAGTGACAGGCAAGGGTACAGCATTGACCAATAGCGCTATCCCTTTTGATTTACTGCAGGAGTATGAAGACTGTAGCTGGGCACCCTGGACATCCACTGGGCCCCTAGGCTGGTGGATAACCCAGATTTGCATACCAGCCCATACCATTAACAGATATATGCCTATATGTTAATGTTATCTAAATCCAGCCATAAATACATAATAAATTAATGAACAGAACCATGAACAGGAAAACATCTAAGAACTATCTACATATATGTCACATATTATCTCCCCATTTCAGAAGTATTTTGGTAACAAGATTTTAAACTAAATATAATTTGGTCCTACGCTTTGGATTGTTGGTGTAATTTTGTTGCCACGATTGAGACTGGAACTAATTTTTTTCTGAAAAGGGATGATACACAACACTGAGTAAAAGGCGTTACTCTCAGGAACTACGCCTAAACACACCAAAGTGAGAAGCGCAGATGATGAACACACTCATTACAAAAGCATGAGCCTCCCCCTCTGCGCAAGCCTCATGCTTTTCAGGTGGTTTTCCAAAACCCTGACAAACCTGGCTCTGAATGGGCTTTCTTTCTTGGCAATTGTTTGTCATCAGTTATTGCACCATTCACCTTTCTCTGCTGGTCTTCCCAAGTAACTTCTAGCATAAACCAAGAGAGATTAAAACTTGTCAGAAACATAACAGTACGTGGACACAACACAAAGGCGCACAACATGGTGGTGGAGGGTGCTACATTTGGGACAAATGAAAAAGGAAACTAAATTTGGTGCACACAAAGGTTCTATTTATCTTCGCTTTACACAAACAAAAATGTTTAAATACCAAGGAACTTAATAAAACCAAAAACGTTATTAGCAAACATTTTTATATATATATACTGTACATATATTTATGCACATGTAGATTCTATGTGAGGTCCCCAACAAACCTGTGTTCACATCAAACCGACAATCAGGTAATGGGAAACTAATAAATTTGAATTTCCTTCTTAAAAACAGTGAGGGGATTTATCAAAACTGGAGTAGACAAAAACTGGAGTAGCTGTGCATGGCAACCAATCAGCTTCTATCTTTCATTTTCAAATCTTAATAAGCTTTAGAAAACAGTGCCCTAGTAGTATACTTTGTGTTCTATTTTGCTGTCATTTATCATGAATGTGCTGCAGTGTACATAGGAGTTAGCTTGCTAAAAGTGTAGCTGATGTTCATAAGGACTGGTGAAGCTGTGATTACATCCAATCGTGTCCAAGGGAAGTTCAAGAAAGTCAAAGGGAAATTCCGATTTTTTGTCCCTTGCATATGACTGGCTATTTGAAGAAAACAGGGGATCACTGGGCTGAACGTTCTACTTCTTTAGTAGATCGAGCCTTAGTGTGCAAAGGATTACACTGCCAAAATAAAGAAGGGTGTTTTGACAAATGTTAGAACTTCGGGGCTTAGGTACTCAGGCTTTATCCTCCAATTTTTCTGCTATTCCACTTTGACTTCAGAAATAAAGAAGAAACGGCTAAGGAAGCAGGACGTCCACAAAGATCAATTAATCTCCTTCATATAGTGGACTCCCAGTCTCAAGGTCACTACAAAATGATGATCAGCAAGGGAAGTGAGGAGTACATATGGTTCACTTTAATGCACCACTGTCCCCACAGTAATCTTAAATTGATACAGAGCAGATGAAAGCTAGATAGTAAATTCCTAATTGTCAGAAACAATTCTGGACATTTTTAAAGTAAACACAGATTTGCAGAGATGGGAAACATAATAAAAAAAACCTCAAATGACTAAAAACACAAAATATGAAAGCATAACAATCTAACATAATCGCTCAACCTATTTGACCAAAATGCATAAATTATGTGTAAAACAGAATAGACTATTACCAGCGCTATAGCCTTCCCTTTTGTAATTACTTATTGTTAACGGTGTTAAAATGCTAAGTAGTGTTTTTTTGGATGAAGAATATCAAAGAAATATGTAGAAATTACCCATAAACATTAGATGTCCATCCCCTAACATGCTCCAATGATGCTCAGCCAATCTATGAAGAACTTCAACACAAACTCTCATGGTGTCAAGATTGATAAAGGAATGATTGTTTATTGATACCAGCTGACTCTAATCAACATGGCATCTGACCTTGGAAGGATGGCTCATGGCCAGGTTGGACTGGAGGAACAATCTTTCTTTTTCCGGGCAATAAATGTAACCAGTCACTACTCAAAAAGCATTCTTAGAGAAAAAAAAAATGCATGCACCTTAGTTTTTTTTTAATAGAACAATTGTTTGCCATTTGGATAGTGAATGAATGTCCTACTGCCATTGTAAGTATATAGTCAGGTTTAGGGGTGTAACCTTTGATGTAAGCAGCGTGATAACCCTCTTCTAATCAGCAAAACAGCTTTGTACTCTGATTTTCATATAGTTCTGCAACTTCATCATTTATTAACATGTAGAGAAGCAAATGAAGCAGACCAAATTCTAGTACAAGTACAGAAGACATGCAAGATGTGCTAACCGCTGAAGAATAAAGGACTTATTGTGGACATATGTTCAAATGTTCAAATAAACAATAAGCTATGTAAAAGTCTTGAAGGGGTGGATAAACTTTAATAAATGGCCTAACATTTCTAGGAGAACACGCTACTCCAGGTTTGCTCTTATGTTGGGGCAAAAGTCTAGGCATTTGTTCCTCACATCCGTAGCAAATGAGGGGGATCTTCAAGAAAATATTATGTGAAGTGAATATATGCATACAGTATAGGAACGCAGATGGCCTTGCATGTATCTTCAGCCCTCCTCAGATTTCTAGCTTTCAATGGGTGTTGTAATAGCTAATCACGTGTGCAGCACCATGGCAACTGCAATCCAAATAGAGGCTAAGATGGCGCTTCCTTGGCTGTAAAAGAATATGAGGATGTAGTTCCGCATTAAGTTCCTACCAGCCTGTTTGCAGTATAGTTGGAGCCAAGACGCTGGTTTCGAGCAGTGTGCAACCACAATTAAATGCCCTGTGTTCTTTATATTTTAGTAGGTTGCTTTTAGCAATTAATTGGTTACTTGTGTGTTGTGTGGGACCAAGCTTAGGTAACCCCAAAAAAGTGTTGATTTTGTATCTTTTTGGACCCCCCTGCACGAATCCAGTACCAGAACCCAGTGCTCCAGTGAATCCTATACAGACTGTGCACACTTTCCCCCAATTGTTTAAGGTGGTGTTTGGTTCTGGCATGTACAGTCTTACTCAGAACTTTGGGGTTCACTGTCAGCAGATAGGTAATGTAGGGGAGTGAGTGGAAGCAGTGGTGTAACTATAGCCATAGCAGCCCAAGTGGCTGCTATGGGGCCTGAGAGTGGAAGGGGGCCCAGCTAGGTTGTTGAGGCAAATTAAACATAGAACATGTCAAGATAATGCAGTTCTGCGTCATTAAGGGTTGGAATGGTTGCAGTTGATGATAACTATAATCCCCTGTAAAATCTACAGTGTAGAGATGACTTCAGTTGCACAAGAGGAGTATGTAGGATCTTGGCATCATCACTCACAGCTCAGAGAGAGGTCATCATGGGGGCCCCATCACATTTTTGCTATGGGGCCCTGTGATCTGTAGTTACGGACCTGAGTGGATGGAAAGTATATACTTGTTAAAGGACCCTACAGTAGTGTGAAATTGTCACTTTGCCCATTATAGGTAAAGTACAGGTTAACTTTGAGCCATGTTTTATTTGATGCAGCTTAGTTCCAATTTCATCTAAGCAAGAAAGGATGCAACAGCAAGATGCAAGATGCAGAAAACCTGAAATTGTTGCCTTTATCCCTACTGGAAACTTATCAAAAACGGTGGAAAAATCAAACTGCCATCCTAAAGCACAAGGAGGTTATTAATTCATATGATGAAATGTACAAGGCATGAATAAATTATAACACAGCTTCTAAATAACAATGGCGTAGCTCTGAGGCTGAATTGTGCCATTTAGAACTTTGATATCAGTGAATGTTCAGGTTTATTTATAGGCCTTTCTGACCATATTCCTGTGTGTACAAAAAACACACACACACAAAAATTCCTGTGTGTAAAAAACAGGACCAGAAATGGTTCAAAATAACTAAAGAGACTGTGCTTAATTTACACTGGGCCAACGGGCCTGCGGATTTGGGTGAAAATAAATGCAACCTTATCTTAATCTGCAGCATTAAAGATGAACTCCAGACAATCATGAATACCAGTCAGTAAACTGTGGAGCTGAATCAGAAAAGTGAAGATATGCTATCTTATAAGGAGCATCTAGAAATGTTAATTGTGCCTATGCAGTGCCCTGACAAATGTGCCTTAGTCTTAAATTCTTGAGTTGTGATTATGCCTAGGTACTCCTGGTCTGTAGCCTTATAGCTTTATACCTGCAGCATAGGTTATTTAAGGTACTGCTGCCTCTGACTGCTAGTCTTAGGATATTTGAAGTGATATTTGGTGATGTCACTACTGTACTGCTCACTGTTCTCCCTGCTGGAAAGGACGCTGTACCTGAGGACCTACATAGCAAGGATCTCCATAATTCTGCTTCATTCATTCTACTGCTGGTCCTGATTAATAACCCCACCAGTCATTAGACCACCAGTCAACAGGGGGACAGATCTAACATGAAAAAGCAAAACCCTGCCCTGCCACTGAGTCACAGTGCAGAACAAGGCATGGTAAGTCAGTAGTGGGTAAAAGATCAGCTGCTGGGTGCCAACAGGCAATACTGTTAACTAGTCTTTTGTCCTCTCCATTCCTTTTTTGGGCAGTTTCTCCAGGACAGATCCTATTTAAGGATACCCAGGAAACACTGTAATTGTAAAGTTAAAAAAGTCTAAAATGCTCCTTTACTGTAATGGGGCTATTTATGAAAGGCCAAATGGTGAATTCACCAATTATCTGTTACGCATCCAAAGACATTCACCTGATTTTTAAAGCATATTTTCGCTTTAATGATTCCCCAGTACATTCAACCTTTTAAAAAGATGTTTGAAAATCCTGATTGTTCACATTTTCATGTCAAATGCTGCTTCTCTCGTTTTAAAATGGTATAGGCTACATTTAATGAAAGGAATCACCTGCAGACATTCACCACTCTCTATTGGTAAATCCTCCTAACACCGAATCACAATACGTTTGCCCATTTCATCCCTGCACATGGGCAATCTGGAATTTCATCATTGCCCCATCTTGCACGCCTACTCACTTTGAGCATCCCCAATCATGCTCATTAGGAAAGGTGTCAGCTGTACCTTGCTGATTATGTCACTGGCAACATAGAATCACTACAGTGACATGGCTCTTAAGATGGATGCAAACAACTATAGCCAGGTTCACCCCCCCCCCTTATGCAGGATGCATTCAAGTGATCTCGGCGACATCACCCAGATCACTTGTACAAAACAAGCAGCAGCTTCCCCTCTGTACATTTAGCCCTGCTTGCACAAAGCAGAGCTAAATGTAGACAACAACTACCCGCCCGGCACCCAGAACTCCATGTCCCGGACGTCAGGAGATAGGAACTCCACACCCCTGCTGGCCCTCTACTCCCTGCTGCCCCGAGCCGGGCCTCGGTTGGCCTTGTGGGAAATACGGCCCTAACTATAGGCCTTTATTTTTTCTTATTTGTTATGCATACTCTAAGGCTGAGGCAGTGGGTTGATTTACTAAAGAAGTTCACAGTGCAAAGTGAATTTTCAGTTAGCTTAGTAAATGAGGTGAAGCTGTGTTTACTTTTAATACCTAATCATGTGGTAGGACAATTTAAAAAATACAGGATTTTTGCTCACACATGACTGACAACAGCACAGCTTCACGTTGCAAAGTGAACATAATAAATTAAAGTGATATTAAAGTTAAAATTATTTTTTCACTCTGAAATATTAGCACTATGCAAATACCCAACAATAAAAATGTGATTTAATGTAATGAGTATATGGCCTCAGTGATTGATATAACAAAAATCAATCTCAGACGTAAACATGGGAAATGTGTTTTAAGTTTAAATGTAACTCCGGTTTCCTTGTTTCTTCACAGGCCACACTATGCTACTCTATCATGTACATTTTCTAAAGAGTGCTAAACACAGATATCTTGTGCCCTCTTCTGGCAGTAGTATTGTACTGCTTAACATGTAAGTGAATCAATGTGTTTTAAGCCACATAAAAACGGTTTTACTTTCTCCATCAGCTTAACCCTCACAATGAATGCTTTCGCATCACTTGCCCCCTCCCTTTAGATTGTAAGCTCTCACGGGCAGTGCTTCCCTAATCCTCCTGTATTGAATTGTATTATAACTGTATTGCCTACACTTATTTTGTAAAGTGATGCGCAAACTGTTGGCGTTATATAAAATCTGTTTAATGTGATAAAAGAGAAAATACTAATAATATTGATCCATCAGTCCATCCGTCTCTTGTTTATTTCTATGTAATGGCAGTTTTTTAATCTCTTACATTATTTATTAACTTATCCCTGAATTATTTCCTTTTTTCTTTTCTCTACACAGTTTTTCAATCCAAATTTTTTTTTTCAATCATCTAAAAGAAATTCTACTTTGCACACTCATCTTTGAAGCTTGTTAACGGAGAAAACTGCAATCATGTATTTTCACTGTACAAATGTCAAATGGTTAAAATTTATTTTAACAGTATGAACAATATGCTCCACAAATTTCTGTTTCAGCTCACAGTTCTTGACTGTAGAGATGAGCGGAGTGATTTTGCTGAAATTGATTGCACAGCTAAATTACTGATTTCACCACTGGCAGTGTTATCTACTGAGCTGCTTAGATAATATTTTCTTTAAAAAAAAAAAACTTTTTTAAATGTATTTATTTGGTTCAGTTTTATTTGTGTTAAGGGGGTTATTTATAGTACTTCAATTTATTTGATTTTGTTTTTTTTGTATTGTATTTGTGTCTTTTATTTTCTTTTTGCAAATTTGATAATTATTGTAAATTTTTTGACTATTTTTTTTTAAACTTTTTTTCCACAGCCTGTTTTCTTTCTGCAGAAAAAAAAAGATAATTGAAAGGATAATCTGTAGCTATTTGGGGCCATTTAAAGCCCATTGTGCTCTTACGCCAAAAGCCACATTCATTTTGCCTTCCACAATGACTCCAATACTGTAATCTCCCAAATGTTAATTAAAACTTTCAATTTCACTCATCTCTTACTTTACTTTATAGCAGATATAGCCGTGCGTGCCTCTATACCTACTTTGGATTTGTATTATATAAGATATGTATATATTATATCCTTGAAGTGATAGTGGGAGGAGTTATACAGGAGGGGAAGGCAGCATCTACCTATGCGGTGCATGGATGTGAATGGGCTCATTGGTTACCATGTGTTTCTATGACATATGCGATTTGTGTTCCAAAGTGCGTGATAAAAGTAAAGGTGGTAACGGGCCCTTCATGAAAAATAGGACCAAAGCACAAAGTCCCTTTTCCTCAGAGGTATCCCACATTTTAAAAACTCCATGAGAAAATGAATATTAACCAAATAAAAGTAAAACCTGTATTGATAGTTAAAGATTCCCTCTCCTCTACAAGACTGATTAGCAGAAGGCATCCTAAAGGGAGCTGTGACAATAAAAGGGGATTGTGACTTCTGCTATTCCTTAAAGTGACCCTATCCTCAGGAGTTAAATCTTTAAAAATACATTCAAGTACCTTAACTATCAACAAAAATGTATCTTATTTGTGTGTCACTCAGCGGCAGATCCTCAAATCATCTCTGAATTGGTGCTGACACTGTCATTCCTTCTGGAGGCGGGCTACTTTTGTTCCCCATGGTCCCTGTGTGTGTTGTAAAGTAGCCACCGATCCAAGATCCCTCCCGAGATGGACGACAATCTCATGTTTACTGAGCGAGTATTGTTTAGTCTGTTTCGTATTGAGATTGTAGTCCATCACGGGAGCAAACTTGCAGCTTCCAGAAGGAAGGCCAGTGTCAGCACCAATTCAGAGATGATTTGAGGATCTACAGCCGAGTGATGCACAAATAAGATACATTTTTGTTAATAGGTAGGGTCAGGGCCGGATTAACTCTCTCTGCTGCCCCAAGTCCAGGTTTCACAATGCAGGCTACATAAAAGTGATCTCGGCAAAGTCACCGAGATCACTTGTACAAAACAAGTGGCGGCTTCCCAGCTGTATATTTAGAAGGGCTAAATGTAGAAAACAACTACCCACCCGGCGCCCAGAACTCCATGTCCCAGGCATCGGGAGATAGGAATTCCACACCCCTGTGCCCCTCGAGTCCCTGCTGCCCCAAGGCCGGGCCTTGGTTGGCCTTGTGGGAAATCCGGCCCTGGTTAAGGTACTTGAATTCATTTTTAAGATTTAGCTCCTGAGTTTAGTGTCACTTTAAGGCTGTAACCTGAGACGCCTGGTGACATCATCATTATCGGTAAAGGTGTCAAGAGTTCCTTGCAGAGTGTCATGGACTACAAAGGATACATATCTGCCTGCAGTTCCACATTAAGGAACACATTGGGGGGAAATTTATCAAAACGGGAGCAGACAAAACATCAGCTTCTTTCTTCAGTTTGTTCAGTTAAGGTTTAAAAATGAAAGAGAGAAGCTGATTGGTTGCCATGCACATCTGCTCCAGATTTTGTCTGCTCCAGTTTTAATAAATTCCCCCCACTGTGTTTTCTAAAACATTGGTCTAGTTCAAAGTATGGCTGCATCCGCTGTAATAAAGAACGCCTGTAACAAAGATCTTGCAGCCCTCTTGTGAGCATAACTAATGTTTAAGAGAATGAAGGGTTACACTTTATAAATGGCAGCCTCCCAAAAATAGTCACACTGTAAATAATGTTTTTAAGAGTTGCAAAGCATTTTGATGCTCAGGAATTGATAGGCCTGTTTATGATTTGAAAAGCACAAAATGGCTGAATGTAACTAGAACTCTGGGCAGAAACTAAATACACAGGCAAAATGATGTATAAGCTGTTTATCTGACAAAGGATTTGCAATTCTGTTCAACATTTAAGCATATCGGCATCACTAGATATGTGTGCCACAGGCAAGTGGCACACGTATTTCCTGGTTCAGCAATGCAGCTCGTCACCTATTCAATGGACAATGACACCACCTCTGTCCAATTAGCAGAAAGCTGAGTCAGGAAGGTTAAAGTGATATTAAACCCTCAGATTTTTTTACATAAAACAATACTGTAATGTGCGCCTTACTGTAATCCATGGTAGTTTCCCTTCTCTTTGCTGCTCTTCCTTTTAAATCTGTATCTGTTCTCATGCTCTGCAGAACTTCTGTTTTGCAGCAGGCTGCCTTGTCTCAGGAATGGATACACGGTGTCTGTGTATCCATTTGTATAGGCTTGTAACCTGAGCCAGCACTACAGGAAGAGGCCCTGAGCTGAAAAGGTAAGTTCTCCCCAAGCATGAGAAGACTTAATGAAGATTTAAAAGGAAGAACAGCAAAGAGAAGGGAAACAACCATGGATTACAGTAAGGCACACATTACAGTATTGGTTTATGTTAAGAAATCTGAGGGTTT
The DNA here is from genome assembly GCF_000935625.1 of Nanorana parkeri. Classification (NCBI taxonomy): domain Eukaryota; kingdom Metazoa; phylum Chordata; class Amphibia; order Anura; family Dicroglossidae; genus Nanorana; species Nanorana parkeri. The sequence continues at coordinate 3,608,746 of NW_017306284.1, read as the reverse complement.
AACGTCACTTTAAGGGCCCCTACACATTATGCACTGCATTCATGATCGTGTGTAATGTGTTACCGTGTGTTAAGGTTCAATGTACAAAAGTAGTCCATTGGGTTGCCAGTGCACCTTAGCACATAGAAACAGGATATATACATTTTTCTTAAAGAAGTGTACCAAAACATATGGCATGCACTGATTTCTACTGTAACTGTGTGGGGTGTCATTCAAAATGCAATGAAGTATGCAAAATGACTGTGTGTTGCAACAATGTGCATTTTACCACCAATGTGAAAGGGGCCTAGGGGAAACCTGTCCCAAGGAGAAACACAGGAGATGCCAGTGATGACCTTTCCTTTGATAATTATACTAGCCTGACACAGAACAACTATGCAGATTAGGACATCTGAATTTTCTCTGAGTTTACTGATCTGCATACTTGTTTCAGGTCAGTGAATTAGAAGCCAGTGGGTCTGCATAAGTATGTTCAGAAAAAGGTCAGCAATGGCAGCCTGCCATTTCTCTCATGACAGGATTCCGTTAAGTCTAAACCAGGACATTGTAAAGCTAAACCAGGAAGTAGTAGAGTAATTATCCAAGCTGTGAAGAGTAGAATCTATATAGGAATCAAAATACTGGCTCAACAGAATGACAAATCTTTTGCTTGGAGTTGCAGTTTAAGTCACAAATGACTGCTTCACTTGCGTAAGGCTGGTACGTGCAATTTAAAAATAAAAGACTTTTAAAAACAGAAAAATGTAAGGGTCAATTCCAAGAAGGCATTTAAAGACTATGTACTTAGGTCACTACACACTGTGACACAAAATACACGGCACACAGAACAAAACAATAAAGAGGAAGTGGGGGTACATTGAGAACGTATATACTCATTCATAAGACAATTGATGGAGTAGTAACTGAATTTATCATAAGAAGACTCCTGTGGGGATAAATAAATTCCCCAAAAAACATTACTGATAACATGACATACTTCTAAACTGTAATACAACATCAGCCGATTTCTCACTGGCTTCTTATTTCTAGGGGATTTCAGCACCCTGTTATTTATAACCATGTAGTCTCAGTCTCTGGTTTAGCAAAAGCACTCTAACTTCTCTTGTTGCAGAGTCTGTAATTTAAAACAAATTAAAAGCCCAACAAGGAGTGTGAAATAAGCCCATAATGACTGTAACAGAATGGGGGTTGGGCAGCAAGGTGCAGATATCTAGGAGCCTGGGGACTATTGAGAAAAAAAATAATTTCAGTTTTAGGTGGTTTGAATATAATGATCATCTTACAACCATAGGTTGTTACTCAGCACTGCAGCTCAGGTCCCTGCTGTGCACACCTGCCCTCATTGGTGGACCTTAAAGCATGGCCACAGCTTCAATCCCTCACCTCATCACCAGGTTTTGTTTGCTCATCTGTTTGAGGACTGAAGGTGCCCATACACCTTACGATTATCATACAAAAAACGAATGCGATCAGGTTTTCGTACGATAATCGGCCAGGTAATGGGAAGTGAATGATCACAATTACTGTACAACTGGCCAAATTTTGGGCAGGCTGGAAAACGTTTTTGGAACCGAATGAAAAAAGATGGATTAGTGGCATTTATGTATGAAAAAAACCACAACAAGAACACTGCACATGCGCAAAATCCGTTCTGTCGGTTGACGAAATTTGTTAAGTTAGTATTGCTGGTAACGAATGATAATTGAAATCGACATTGGTCTGTGCTTGATGGGCTATTTGAGCTAGTATCGAAAGAGGGTTCTTGGCAGCAACGAAAATTTCCAATCAAAAATTGTAAGGTGTATGGCCAGCTTTACACTGCCTAGCCTCTGTCCTATATGTTTTTTGCTGCTGCCACTTGCAGCACGTAGGATCTCCTGAACTCCATGATATTGAACTTTTAAGCTATGTGCACTTGTTTTTTATGTACATGGACTAGAAACGTTTTTTGCCTATATCTATAGAAGATACACGGCTGGGTCAAACACATTCACACTCATTATAGGAGACACCAGCCTTTCCTACTTAGGTCTACTTTGAGACTTTAGTTATTCTATGGCAAGGGCCTTCCTGTCTTCATACAAATTACATCTTGAGAGGGTAACCTCAGATTTATTTTGGGGACAACATTTTATTTCTGTTCTGAAATATGAAAATATTCCCATCGATTTAGAGTCATGGAAACTAGATGGATAAAGGTTAAATATTACAGCATATATTTTTAATGTGACCAAGGATGTTTAGAATACATTAATGGCTTAAACAGAAAGATGATGGCCTTTTTAGACCAGGTGGGAGCTGAGATATGAGCATCTATAGCCAAATAGAAGCTCTTTCCCTTGCATGACCCTTGGCGGACCCCTGTCCTTATAAACCTGGACCAAATGTCTTTACTGTTAGTTTAGCTTTCATTAAGAGAGACCACTGCTGAGCATCCACACAGGAGCCTTCTATTTGGTCACTTACTGGCCAGTCAGTTTGTAGCAAATATATTTGGAAAGCCAATTAGAAAATCAAAGCAGACATCTGATTCCATGCTATGGGTGACACTATAATTTACTTGAGCTTCCATAAATGTAATTACTGGTCACTAGGATCATTGATTCCTAAACTTCCCCTGCACTACAACATAGTAACAGTATGTTCAGTATCTTACAACCAATAGAATACTTGTATTCTCCATTATACTGTCACACTTCCCCCATAGTAAGTTCTCGGTGGAGCCTCAGTCCACTAGCTACATCAGTAACTTGCCTTTTCTCCCATTCACTGGTGGGCTTTGCAGCTTCTCCTCATAATCTTTATCAAAAATAGACAGCTGTTATTAATATACAGCAGCACAACATAGAGAGTTATTCACTAAGGCATTGTGCAACAACTAATCAGATGTCCGTTTGTATCTTTAAAAGATAAATTATTTTAATGAAAAATAATTCTTGCACTTTGCCTTACTAAATAAACAAAAATACTGCACACACACAGTACACAGATGTGCTTGGAAACACCAAGAACCACAGAATAAACTGAGAAAACAAAACATGAAATGTAAATGGCTGACATCGGCATCATCTCAACTTTTTTTTTTTACATGTTACCTTTAATAAATCCGCCCCAATGGACATTAAACCTTGCACAGTATTGGAGAGAATACATGTGGCAAAGAAGGCAGGTAGGAATGCCAGGCATTGCCCTATTCTTTTTTTAGTTTGTTTCAGAAGAGTGTTATTGAATCCTACTTGCGTTACTGAACACCCACTAGCTAAATCCCACCTCTGTTATCTACTCTCTGCCCTCACAGTGGATTGTACAAGGGTTTAGTCACCTCAGAGTTTACTTTACAAAATGTGTATAACTTGTACATGTTAAATATTCTACTGGATTAACCAGGAGCTCACTAATAATGGAAAACAGTGCCATTTGCTTGGTCTGTAACATTAAAAGGGAAATCACAATTTGTTTGTCCTACATTATAGTTGAATGGACTTTGTCTTTTTGTATCTAAATGGCAGATTGAATAATCTAATACAATAAAATAAACAGCAGGGTAGTCTTTAAAGTGAGCCTTTAATTTGCCCATGCAGGGCTAAGGTTTACTTCGCAGCATATGATCACCTTTCCTTCATTCCTCCGCCACTCTCTTCTGCTGCCAGGTATAGGTGAGGCTGTGACTCTCTCTTATGTGATAGTTCTGTTGTCTGTGATTGGCTAAATGCTGTCACATGGAAGCAGAGAAGGCGTCCATAGCTCTGTGTAAGCTCCAACAAGTAGGCCTAGAGCCTACACAGGACATTCTTTCCCTACTCCAGGCAGATGAACAGAGCAGTGGGGGAGCAAATAAAGGTGACTATATGCTTCTAGGGAGGAGGGGGGTGGAATAAACAGGCAAAGGAAAGTTCATTCTGGTGGGTAAATTTTTCAAAGCCTCGTATTATATGAATATATAGGCAGGCACCTCCTTGTGATGGGCAGCCCCAATAATCAACAGGAAGGCACATGGGGCAAGTTTAAAACAGTACTGGAATAAGGGAGATAAACATCTTTGGAAGCGAGTTAGGCATGCCCATATATGATGGTTATACCAGGAACTGCTAATTTTGTAAAAATGCCACATAAAAATCTGTAAAGGTCCTTTTGTGCATAGAATACATGCAGCTTTCGAAATTTATGCTAAATGGCAATTTTGCAATTCAACATAATACAGATTTGGCTTCTAATAAAATATGTGCCCATGTAGTAAATCACCATTGTTTGGGCAACAAAATTGAGCTGCAAATAAAGTCTGGACAAAGTTTTACGTTTCCATGCTTTCAGATGGCATGAAAAATACTTAGATGTAAGATAAGCCAATAATATACATTGTGAGAAATCAAACCAACGCGCCTAAGAGGGCAGCAACCAATCAGGGTAGCCTAATTTCACCAGCCTAAAATGATCAGAACAAAGAGAGGACTCTAAGTCTGGGTGACATTAATATATGCACATCATTCAATTACTTTTCTCACAGCCACAGGCAAAGAGCTGCAATCCGATAATTTAATCTGAATCCATGTAATTAAGAGAAGGCAGGATTTCTGCTATCTCTAGCTATTAAGAAAAAGAAGATTTCTAATTACACTCTCCAGAAACACTCAGCGCGGCTCTGTCATTGCCACAGAGAAGGCCGGGTGGCCTATACAAGCGCACTGAGTGTTCCGATGCTCTGCCTAGTTGCCAAAGTTTTAAAGGTCACTTTGCTGCTGATGAAGCTCATTTAAGAGCGTCACTTGATGTAACTTGTTGCATAAAAACCTTAATGAAAATGCTTATAGCACATTTTTTATTTAATCATTAGCATGTCAGATACTTATATGGTCTGCTAAAAATGCATCCATTGAGCAAATGGAAATGATTTTGACCTTCCATGACTTCTTAATGAATTAAAATAGAACTCCAGGTAAACAGCTAAATACACAGTTGAAATATACATATGTGACGATGGATTTCACATTTTGTTTGGCCAGTTTTGTGATATACACACATTACAGCAAAGCAATGTTTTCACACAAGATTTATAGAAAACCCATTGTTCCACATGAAACCGATAACAAAATGTCTGAATCTTGGGTCCAAGTATTGCATGAAAACACTCATAAATAGACCCCAAAGTATGTACAGGTCCAGCACCATTTATAAAACATTCATGGAACATGCAGGTTTTCCATTCACTAGAAGCTGGTAAGACAAGGAGCAAACAGGCTTGTCATAAGCTACAAGTAAATGTGCAGATTAGATATAACTCAAAACACTAATACTACACAAACTACGGAATAGGTGGCCTAATATTCTAAGCTAAGACCAACCTGTCTCCACCTCTGAGCCCTGTTCTTCAAAATCTTGGCATTCCTCATCTTCATGTTCACATGCAAAAGGAAAATGAAAGACATGCTCATGCCGTTACATAAAAAATAAACATGGGGTACAAACATTTAATACATCCACAACACAACATCGAAGACTTTGTTAGGCTGTTCATTTTATAATAAGCGAGTAGAACAAGGTTTTACACACTGAGAGTTCTGTAATCTCTGTACCTGAAACCAGGGCAAGATTGAAAGATTGGAAATGAAAAGCAGCCCTGGCATGTTTGATTGAACTATGCCAAAACTGTCAAAGTAAGGGCCTGTATTGGCAGAGATTTGTACAAGTCAAACCTGCTTCTCTTAATACAAGTCAATGAGAATGCAAAAGCAGCTTGAAGCAGCATAGAAGGAGGTAAATGCAGCTCAGATGGAGGTCACCTGAACTTGCCAATGGTCTCACAGTATCTTATACATGTCAAATGTAAGCAGAATCCACCTAAAAGCAAGCTGCAAATGCCCATTGACACTAGCCCTAGCTATGTTTGTTTATTGATACCACAGATGACTCTATCATTGTGGGTCTTAAGATCATCCACCAACCAGGCACAGGTATTACATGCTGATCTTGAATTTGTATCAGAGCAAGTGTTTTCCTCAGCCAATGTTCACAATATATTCTTATTGACAGTTCACAGAAATCAGGATGCAGAAATACGTTATCATGCACATTCCAATGGACTTACATACTGTATACAGATAACTTACAAGTGGCTTATTTGAAATGTTAAGCTTAACCTGTCACAACCATGTAGAGGGGTGAAAGAACATCCCCTGGCTCAGGTACGACTCAGCAGGGGATTAGACCTTGCCTAAAGCAGAACACCAGGTTGCAGTGATGATGCACCTCCAATGGGTAGGTCCATGACAGCCTGGGCTCAGAGGAAGTGAGTAAAATGATGCTGGAGTTCTCCTTCAACTTTTGCTCTTTAAAAATTATTCTCTCTCTGTAATTTCTAAAAGCCAGCTTCTCCATCTGAATGTTAGAGACTTCACTTACACATATGAGTGTTTAGCACAGAGACACGGGCTGTTGGTGTCTACTGACTTACTGGTCCTTGACCTCATGATTAGACATGGCAACAATTACAAATGTCTTATTTTTTCTTAGAGAATGGGCTTGATAACCCAGTTTCTAATCTGGAGAGCCATAGTATATATTTTGTCTTGGTCATTGCCAGAGACCTTCATGGCATGGGTAGCAGTGCAGAAAGCTTAGCTATCACTGGCATACCTTTGCCCACGCAAGTCCTACCGCTTTGTCAAAGTAGGGATACCTACAGCAGGTTGATGTCATCTGAAAGGGCATTTTCAATGCCAGATTACTGAAACATGGGTGAGAGACACACTGCACGTATTACCAAATCTTCCTACCTAAATAAAGGTTTTTGAAGGTGAATTATAGTTTTCCAGATCAACAACTAGTAAAGTTCCATGATAGCGGTATTTGTATGACCGCTGCATAATGGTTGAGTGGAGTCCAGTGAAGTATATAATGTGTGGTGCAGCAAAGGAAGTATGGTGGTCCAGAATATGTGACATACATTGCAGTGTATGGTTTATAGCTTTACACAGAATGCAAACTGCAGAGCAGTGCTTTCATTGTGACAGTCCAGTGCAAATATCATATAGTGCAGGGTATGAAGAGGAAAGTCTGCTTTTCCTCATACCCAATAAAACATTTCAGTCTATAGGCATGGTTATCTATTACTGTCAAAATCCATTACAATGTCTCTTCTCTGTAGCTATGGCAACCATTTGTGTACAAGAATTCCCATAAACCTGATCTTCCTGCATATAATTGTCTCACCACCTCTAACAGAAATCTGCATAGAGCTTGAGATAAAAATACTTACACCCTGTTACATGAAATGTGGCACCCCCAGAAATGTCCTTAGGTTTACTGTACTTTTATTTGGAAGATGGTGGCTGGGACCAGGCAGGATGATCCTAACAGGAAGACCCACTTTATCCTGAGGGTTCCCCTTCACATGAATTACTGGTTCTCTATTACATGTGTCGCCTCGGGGGTGATTTTCTGACTTGTTGCCACTGGTTCAAGATGTGATATTAAAGGAGAACTATGGGGTTAAGGCTTTTCCCCATAGTTCTTCTTAGGGTAACGGGAGGACACAAACTAGCGTCCTCCCATCACCCTGGGCTCAGTATAACGCGAGCTGCTGCTCGTGGTATACTGAGACGCCGCAGCTGAAGCGGATCCCGACAATTGTGCCGAGATCCGCCCAGCTGCGTGACTGACAGCTGGCTCTGCCTATCTAGAGGCAGAGCCAGCTGTACCCTCCCCCGTCCGTTGCGCCAGTCAGCGCTGGCGGATCGGGCGGGGAGGGGGGAATCCAGCCCCTCCCCTGTCACGGCAGAGAGCCGAGACAGGATCGAGAGGTGAGCGAACGCCGGTATGTGTTCGCTCACCTCCCGATCTACTGAGCCGACCTGTGACAGTCTCATTGTCACAGGTCGGCTAGAACTATGAGGTGAGTGAAAAGCACTCACCTCATAGTTCTCCTTTAAATAGCATACTTATGATCCTTTACATTATCTTTAGCATTTAAACTGCAAATGCAAACTTGAATAAGTGGAGTTTGCCCCAAGAAATGTGTTGGATAGAAACCATCATATACAAGATAATCTGTGATACATGACATGTCTCTATGAGATTGTAATGGGGCTCTTATGGTATTAAACCCAGAGAATTTATGAATGTTTAACAAATATTTTTTTTATACGTAAAAATTAAAATGAGATATTTTTATTCGTGTGTTGATAATAAATATGTGCATATCATTAATATATCCCTTTTATTCCAGTTTGAACTTTATATTGTTTTATGAAGGAGATATGCAGATAATTAATCATTCACTCTGAATCTTTAATCAACTTACACTGTTTCAGTTAAAGCGACACTAAACTCAGGAGTTAGATCTTAAAAATGCATCCAACTACCTTAACTAGTAACAAAAATGTATCTGATTTGTGTATAACTCGGCTGTAGATCCTCAAATCATTTTTGGATTGGTGCTGACACTGTCCTTCCTTCTGGAGGGTGGCTACTTTTGTTCCCCATGGTCCCTGTGTGTGTGTTGTAAAGTAGCCACCGCTGCAAGCTTGCTCCCGTGAAGGACTACAATCTCAATACAAATGAGTAAACAAAATGTAAGGTAGTAGTCCAGCACAGGAGCGAGCTTAGAGTACTTAGTACGACATTTGGAGCTGCACTGGTAAGCAATGGCAACATGTAATCAAATGTCCTTGCTGTTTCTTACTGATGTATGCTGGCAAACTAGAAAGACATATCAGATGACTTGCACTACATAATTTGAAAATTGTTCAGCTGGTGATAAAAAAAACAAAAAACATAAAAGATAAAGTATCCCCAGTAGTCTAAAGCGCTGGATGGTATGTTCCTTTAACTGCCACCCTTACTGCATCCAGCCCTCACCGCACCTCCTATCTAAATACCAACTTTCTGATTTGCATATGATGGTGCTTGGGCCTAGCACAGGTTGCTCAAGCATTGGGTGGCAAATCTATCACCTTCATATCCTTCACCTTTAAAAAAAAATTCCTAAGGCACAACCCAGAGTGGGACAGTGACATTAAAAATAACATCTGAGACCAAATGGTACCTACCATCCAGTGCTGGTTTAATATGTTTGTGAGACTACAGGGTTGCTTTAAATCCTATTTGTTAGCAAATCTGTCTTTGTGTTTGTTGATAATGCACTTCTATTTAATACCTCAACCTTACATTCCCCTTTAAATCACAAAAACAAGGCTTTAGGAGGATGGAACACGCCTGAGATCCATGCACAGCCAGATCATTTAGCACAGCAAAGAAAATCTAATAGGAGACAAACACTACCTGGAACACAAACAGCCTCAACAACACAAGGCACTGCCATTGACGTCATTAGAATAGCACAAACAACCGTCACATCTATAAATTGACTGTTTACCCATCACCGGGATGGAAAATGCAATATTTAGGTTGCTTAATGCAAGAAAACATAAAACATTCACCAACGATGAACATGCAATGTAAACGTTTAAACAATACTCAGTCGTGTTAATGATCATAACAAAAGTATTTTACAAGTTAAAGTTTATTTGCAACTGTAGTCTAGTTACATTTGAATTGAGGCTTTCCTGGCCCCCAGCTGTACCCCCACCAGTCTTATACTCTCCTACCCTCGATTCAGCAAGATGAGGCTGCAGATTGGCTATTCAAAACTTTGTAAGCTGGGACCACGCACATCATGCAGTACTACAGAGTTTGAACCCAGCTGGAGCACAAACTTTCCAATGTATTAAAAGGAGAGGGTGCATGCATGCACAGGTCTGGCTTCAGGGGCATATCTGCCGTGAGGCAAACAAGGTGTTTTCCGTGGGCGGCAGTTTTCAGGGGGCGGCAAAAATGCAGCCCCAAAACAGTTAGGCAGCCTGGCGGAGGAGGCGTCGGCGGAGGGGTCAAGAGATGCACAGGAGTCGGCGAGGAGGCGGAAGAGGCAGAGCAGCAGAAAGTCTCGGGTGGACTGTGCTGGATCTGTGGTGGGCTCTGTGGGGTCTTTGGTGGGCAGAGCCCACCACACATCCTGCATGGGTCTGTAGGGTCTCGGGGGTGTGTGCATAATATGAGGTGGGCTCCGCTGGGTAGGGGTGGAAACCCTACCTAGAAGTAAGCAAAGACCAAGTCTACAGGACAGCAGGGGTCAGAGCCCCTGTCAGATCCAAATCTAGTATAAATAGGCCCCTAAGTCCAAGAGGACCCTTATGCAGATGCACTGTTTACACAAAAGGTTATTCTGACCCTGAGAGCTAAGTGTTAAGGTAGAACCCAAATTAACCAATTACACTCTACCATGTACTGATCTGATTTCAGTAAAGTGAATTCTGCCTGGTTGCTACGCTTTTTGCACTTAGCGCTGTGCTCCTTGCACTGTTTATTAGAGTAACCTGGCAGGTTCTTCTATTTCTGCAATATATTTGGAAACTTGTAGGTCTACAAAGGCATCATTCATTATACTGTAAATAATGTGAGAACATATTTTTTAAATAATGTTTGAATGGATTTAAGGTAAGAAATAAGAATCCAGCATATCTCACGGGGCCAGGCAGCTGTTCAACATTCACTAAACTTTATTTGCAACATAACAAATGAAACCCTACTGCTCGGCTAATACATAAATACATGAAAATATTATGTTTGCTGACTCATTTCTCTGTTGCACACTATTGTAGCTATATTTTACAAGCGCTCTTGAAAATAAATTGCTTATGGAAATATCAACTGCCTGTGTGGAACACTCAGGTCTCAGCTGTAAAGTAAGCAGTGTTCCCCAATTTAATATAGAGAAATGCCTCTTTTAAACATTTATTACAATACCTTCAGCCGTGCCACCTTGTTTTTAGCAAGTGCAGGTGCTTTAGAAGGCTGAGAAGAATTGGTAGGGCAAAAATAGCAAAGTGTAAAACTGTATTACTTCAGGCTAACATTCAGCAATGGCCCAGCAAGTTGGTGAGCACTATGACACTGATAGATAAAGCCTGATATACTAAAATATGAAGTAAGGTAAAGCAAGGTGACATGAAGAGAGCCTGGGCCTGATTTACTAAACAATATCTAACCTCCCATGGAATAATGGGAAAATGTAGAGCTTCTTAAAGCAAAACCAAACTTAAAAAATACAAATATTGCAAAGATGTAGAGTCTTGAGATAGAATTGCAAATATTTACAGTTTAGAGAGAGAAGAAAATTTGTTTGTTCCAAAAAGAACTTAATTTATCTGTATGCTAGCAATTGTTTTTAAACTGTAGTCTACCTGCGTATCTGGGCCAGTGAAGTGTACACTCCTGGCATCTGTGAGATATTGAGATATTTTCCCAACAAATAGCAATACAATTTGTCACAAATCAGTGTGCCTCTCGTTCAGCAAAGTCTCTGGGATAGGTTTACACTGTATTTGCGACCAGTGTGTCTTGATTTCTAGGCAAATATCAAAAAGTCACCTGCACTCCATACAGCATATAGACCTTAACGGGAGATTGGTACTTGAAGTGACAACACGGGTGGCGCCATGTCAGATACAGTCCATAACAGAAGTCACCAGAACTCGAGGATACATGCAAGAAGTATAGGCACTTTTTAATTGCATTGCACTGCAGACTTTTCGCAGGGTCCCTTCTTCTGGACAACATAGTGGCTCTGAAACGTCGGCTGTATGACGCATGTGACAATACAATCAAAAAGTGCCTATACTTCTTGCACGTATCCTCGGGTGCTGGTGACTTTTGTTATGGATTTCTAGGCAGACAAGTGCAATAGTTTGCAAAAGTCTGAAACAGATTCATCACTGGAGAGACTATAAACAGAGGCTACCGCTCTGGAACGCACCACAATTGGTGTGAACAAGCCCTAATACTACTTTTATACTAATTCATTTTTGTTGCTAGGAAAAAATTAATTGTAAGGTAAAGGACTGGATCAAAGTAATCCATGCAATTTGTAGCTCAGTCGTTAAACAACTTTTTTGCAATGTCTCAAAGCTGCCTACAGACGGGGTTCAGGAGTAGGCAGACTCATGTCATCTCCTGCAGCTATTGCCGATTATGGTAGATCTCACAGCTGCAGAGAGAAGTCCGACAAGCCAGCCACATCAGCAACTCCGTAGATACATACACTTCTCAAATAATGAGAAGGATTTGTAGCCGCTGCAAATCTCTGCTACAAAGTTACTGCTGAAGCATGGCTCAAAAGTTACAATAGTGTTGTATCATTTCAGTTACATGTACAATTTATATAAAATATACAATGTGCCGTGACCACAAAGATCTAAAGTCGTAGCGATGGCAAATCCCTCTTGAAGCAGATTAGAGGGAAGTCAACAGCAGGTCAAATGTACCTGTCACTGGATTCTGTATGATCTCAGAAGCTTGTCAAACTGATGCCAACAACAGAAGCTATAAAATTGGGCCTGGAGAGCTAAAATCCGAGTGTCTGAACATTGCAGTTTAGGTAAATACTAAGAGGTGTATTTATAAAATGTTTGCAGAGCCATTCAGCTGACTTTTTGATTTGCACTGCATTATGGCCACTAGAAAAAGTCAAAGTCAGATGTTCGCAGAGAGAACAGCTCTGCAAACTTTTTATAAATTTACTTCTTAGACTTGAATGCTGAAAAATAAATACAAAGCTTTTGAGGATGCTATGACTGTGGCAGAGATGACCTCCACAACACTGGCTGGAATAGTAGGTCGATAGAAAGGCCAATGCATTATTTCAGTTGCTAGGTGAAGGTGTGAAAAAAGTGAAATGCTGGTGTTGACTTTATTTATCAATACAAGTGCACACACATTTATTCACAGAGCAGATATCTGAGCATGATATATTAGAAGAAGTGGAGACACATGACTTCTTATTCCACAATACACATTGATTAATCGAGGTAAGCCTAAACACTGCCTGCCATGCCTCTCTCTGGTACACATTCCTTCTGGGTGTCACATGGAGATGATAAATTATCTTACTAGCATGTCACATGGGAAAAGAAACAAGTCAGACAGTAATCAGAAATATGATCTCTAATACAAATGAGATTTAAAATGATAGCATTAAAAAATATATAAAATAGATTATTTCTTTAAACTGTAATACAGGTAAATCAGAGATAGTGTACCAAGAACATCGCTGCCATCTATAAATTGTTATGTGTACATAACTGTTATGGCGGCAGCCATTTTGTATGTGCTTGAAATATAACCTGTCAAATTACTACTATGGTTAGAATACATAGACACTTCACAAAAATCTATTCTAATGAATGTAACGAGGATCTTAAACCAGGTCTCCACTGCTCTAGCAACATGAAGTCTTCAGATATTTTTATAGAAAATAGATTAGGAAAGGGTTTGCTGCCCGCCAGGTCTTTAGGACTCCTGTCAAAGTGACACTAAACTCAGGAGTTAAAGGAGAACTATGAGGTGAGTGATTTTCACTTATCCTCATAGTTCTAGCCGACCTGTGACAATGAGACTGTCACAGGTCGGCTCAGTAGATCGGGAAGTGAGCGAACACATACCGGCGCTCGCTCACTTCTCGATCCTGTCACTGCAGAGAGCCGTGACAGGGGAGGGACTGGATTCCCCCCTCCCCGCACCGATCTTCCAGCGCTGACTGTCGGAACGGACGGGGGAGGGGGCGGGCACAGCTGGCTCTGCCTGTAAATAGGCAGAGCCAGCTGTCACTCACGCAGCTGGGTGGATCCAGACATAATTATTTCAGCTCGCGATATACTGAGCTTTGGGTGACGGGAGGACGCTAGTTTGTGTCCTCCCGTTACCCTTAGGAGAACTATGGGGAAAAGCCCTAACTCCATAGTTCTCCTTTAAATCTTAAAAATGCATCCAGGTACCGTAACTATTATCAAGCATGCATCTTATTTGTGTATCTCTCAGCTGTAGATCCTCAAATCATCTCTCAATTGGTGCTGACGTTGTCCTTCCTTCTGGAGGGTGGCTACTTTTGTTCCCCATGGTCCCTGGGTGTGTTGTAAAGTAGCTACAGCTCCAAGCTCACTCATGTGATGGACTACAAACTCAATACAAATTAGTAAACTAAACTTGAGATTGTAATCCATCACGGGAGAGAGCTTGGCGTGGTGGCTACTTTGCAACACACCCTCCAGAAGGAAGGACAGTGTCAGCATAAATTCAGAGATGATTTGAGGATCTACAGCTGAGTGATGCCCAAATAAGTTAAATTTTTGTTAATAGGTAAGGTACCTATTGCACCTGCCTGAATGCATTTATAAGATTTAACTCCTGAGTTTAGGGTCACTTTAAAGGCTAAGCTCAAGGATTCAGTCAAGCTTCTGCTATCATGTGTATATTGCTATAGTGATCCACTTGGGGTCAGGTGCTACAACAGCTTTGTGTCCTACGACCTCTAGCGGAAAATCAGTTTTAGCTCAGAAGACACAGGTGACAATTCCAGGTATACCAATCACACTTGCACTTGGATTTTGGAGTGAACTCTCCATTGGAGTCAACTCTCCACTGCTCTACTATGGGAAGCATTTGACTTTAAACACACTGTAATATGGCATTTCTATCTTTGCAGTCATTCAGAGACCTGCTGATGTAAAGACTGAATGGAAACTTGAACATACGTTATAAAATGAAAGATACCAAATGCATTGTACAATCAAGAACAATAGATCTTGCAATTCTGTAGCTAAATAACAATAAAAATACTGGACCTGGACCAATTGTTAATAATATAAGAGACATCAGCAATATGTTAATGAAACTATTTAATGTTTTCTTTCTATGCAAAACAGTTTTGTTAATCAAAAATCCTTTATTTTGTCTAAATGTACACTGTTTATAATATATGTATTATATAGTTTTAATAATGTACCTGTTACGTAATGATATAGGGGCAGCAATTTCTTGGCTGGGCCAAAGTCAAGAGAATCCAGCCAATCATCTCACATGGAGTTAGTGACATCAGAACACCAGATAGGTTGTATCTCGATGAATGTTACTCCAGCTCATCTAAGTTGATTGGCTAAAAATTTTGAGAAATTTCATTCCAAATATTGTGTGAATAATTTTACTTCAATTATTCATTCATGTGAAAAGCAAATTGCTGATTACTTTGAATGTCCAATTATGTGCAGACACTTTTCACATGGATGGATAACTGATGTCAAGTTTCACATGATTTGTTGTTACGATTCTCAATTCTTTTAGTAAATCAGTCCATTATATGGCTAACCCACCTACATTTATATAGAAATCATGCTCACTTTTAAAAAAAAAAGGTTTAAAAAGGACAGGTATGGTATTAATGATTATATCCGTTTAAAGGAAACCTGTACTGTTAGAAATACATGGGCCGCCATTACTAAATTTCTTGAAAAATGCTAGTTGGCGGGGTGCTTTCGGCTTCTCTGAGTCACTGTCTTGGAACAGCCAACTTCTAAACTTCTGAGCAGCACACTTCTTCCAGATAAGTCCCGGAGTATGGCTGCTAAGCAGCTAGCATTTTAAGAAGAAGAGGTTAGCAACACCACAGATGTTTTTTACTAGAATATGTATTTCATAAAAGTACGACTGGTCATAAAAAACTTTAAAATCATTTTGTAAGTTTTGTAATACTTTTTCGTCGTGTTTGGCATTAAATGAAGTAAGTTCTGTAACGTCTGCTGCAACTGCACTCTGTAATGTCCTGACCATCATTAACACCACAATCTTATTCTATATGGAAAACGACATGCAGTGACCAATTAAAATGTATTCACCAGGTTTAGGACTAAACTCCAGGCAAGTAGAGTAATACACAAATTAAATACATATATGTGTTTTGTTTCACCTGAAAAAAAGAAATTGCATTTCTGTGTAGAAAGTTTTCTGATCCAGACACCCTGTCAAGCAGCCCAGTGGGGTCCTAGACTTCCACTTACAGCAGCGGCATAGTTTGGTTAAGATTACACCTCAGCTACTATTTGGATAAGAAGCATCAGCACACTGATGAGTTCTTCCCTCTGCTCCACTCTCACTTTCCAATCAGAAGGCTGAATTGGACAGAGGACACAACTGTATACCTTCCAAAGTCTAAAATTGCAACTGGCTGCACAGGACTGTAAAAATCTCAGGAATGGGTGATTAGAAATACAAATCCTTTGGCAGGTAAGCAAGTTGAAATATGTGTATTGTATCTGTGTATTTAGGTGTGTGCCTAGAGTTTAGTTTCAACTCTTAAGTTAGACAAGACAGATCACATACAGCATGTGTATTTCAATAGTACATTTAGCTGTTTGCCTGGAGTTCAGCTTTAACTGCTGAAAACTAATTTGTAATATGACTTTTTTGATAAGACATTTTAAAGACCGATTATGATTCAAAATAAAGTAATTAATAGCAAACAATTCAATTTGACAGCAATAAAGCAAAATTGATTTCTACAGGGTCCTAGACTAAACCTCAAAATTGCTCCTTGCACTGCCCTCTGAATAAGTATGTATAATATTCAAGAATTTACTAAAGGAGTAATAACATTGTAAATAACGCGTCGCTGTGTTCACTTCAATCAGCTAATCATCTTGCACAATAGGGTATTAAAAGTAGTGATGAGGCTGGGCTTGATGCGAACCCAGTTCACCTGAGCTTGCCCAATCCCGCTTAAAACTGTGACTTCCACTCCCCACTCCCAGCTCATTTAGTGACGGCAGTTGCAACAGGGGCATTCCCCACCCCTTTGTTACATATAGCTGCGGTGAGAGGAATGCGCCTCTTCAAAATGAATTGGGCTGGGAGGAGGGGTAACAGTCACAGTTTTAAGCAGTCTTGGGTGAATTCAGGTGAACTGGGTTCAAACCAAGCCCAGGCTCATCACTAATTAAAAGTGAACACAGCTTTACCTTATTTACTTTGCCTTTAGCTCTGCAGTTTTTCATTACTGAAGAGCCCATGCTAAAATACAAAAAAAGCAATAATAAATATGCAGCATCCCATAGTAACCCAACTGAATTTGGGGTGCATTTATAAAGCAGTATTATGGACTTGCTCCAGCTTGGCCTGCTAAAATGTAAAAAAAAAAACAAACATACAGAAAACCCAGAACATTTATTAATCATGAGTAGAGTAATTCATGAGTAGTTTGCTTTGCAAAAGTGCTTAGCATTTTTCTTCAGCGCGCCAAAGAAAGCAAAGCCCCATTCATATCAATGACTAGAGACAAAACAAAAAAAGGCCAAGAGAAGGGAAACCCAGTCACATGATCTGTCAAAGTCATGTAACCAAATATCTCCTCCAAACACTCTTTGTTATCTGCAGTGTTTTGCAGAATTAGTTATAAAATGTGGGCGCAGTATGGAGGAAATACTGCGGAATCCAGTGTGAGCGGATAGCAATATCCACTCTCCAGTATGAATAGGCCCCTACGGGTTAATCACATCACATCTCATCATCTAATTAAGTTGAAGGCATTTGTCAAGTAATTATTTTGATGACTTTATGGTTTATATATTCAATGTGTTCTGTAAATTGCTTAGAGTAAATATTACACTTACTTCGGTCCAGCGACCCTTTCGGTGGGAGTTGCGGCAGCTGACGACCTCTGCGTCCTGCTAACGGTGTGCCTGACGGGCTTGTTTGAACAGAGCCAGTACGAGGATGTGCCCTACAAAACAAGTGTTTAGATAAGGCGCACAGCATTAAAATCTACTGAGTAAATTTCCAGACTAGCTGTTTTCCAGTTAAAATGTGAATAATGTTAGTCAGCATTACTTAAAGGATAAGTCCACCAAAAGCAGATGGCTTAGTTAGAGTCAAAGTCAGAGGGATGAGTCACCCACTGGATTTTTTTATATTTTTCAGGGATTCCAGTCACTATATCTTATTGCCAATGACTTTTGGCTCTGCCTCCCTCCATACAATGGAGGGTGGTCCTGGGAACTGAAGTGCAGAAATACTTCAGCTGGAGTCCTAGAGTACAGATAGAACAACCCAGTAGGTGATTTGACTAGCTGCCAGCCATCTAAAACTGAAATAGGATTTTTGGGCAAACTAACCCTTTAAGTCACTGATGAATCCAATGATGCAGAAGGATATGTCCATGGTCAAACAAACTACTGATATACATATATCATTTTAACTCTTATAGTGACATTGGCACAATTAAAGCACTGCAAGTGACACAGTAAACAGATAAGAGATAAGGTTGACATGTCAGCATAATATCGGATTGATACAATGAAGACAATTCCATCACACAGGTTAATACTTAATATTACTGGAAAAAAAAAAGCTGTTATGGCACATGATGGAGAAAAAAAATTAATAGATTTGTTAACATGGTGAATACAGTGGTGACACAGAATAACCATTATAAATCACATCAAGTATATTAACGGAAGAGTGCCCTCTGCATTATATTTAAGGTGAAAGAAGTATGTGCATTTAAAAATGTAAAAGGTAAATAAGCAGTATATATATATATATATAATCATTTTAATGCAAATAATCCTATCACTGTGTTTTAATGATTTAGGTATAGTCTGTAAATATACAAGTAATGCATTCCAGTTCGGGTATTTTTTTCCTGCAGTGCAATCATTCATATGTTTATTTACACATTGCAGGACCTAACACTGAGGTACCATTTAAGAGTGTCAAACCCATTTGTTAAGTCAGGGCTTAAAAAAGGGAGACACTACAGAGTTTTTTCAATGTAAAGTAAACATTTGTGGTAATGACACTGAAGAATGAAGCTTCATTCACACAAGCAGTGTACCTTAGTTATTCTGCAGTATGCAAAAACAAATATGCCATTGGGAATGTATGCCGTATTTTATATTTATTAAATCTATCTTTAAATGGGGAAATGAAATATCAGTTGCAGCCAGTTGACCTGTCTGGATTAAAGGAGAACTATGAGGTGAGTGCTTTTCACTCACCTCATAGTTCTAGCCGACCTGTGACAATGAGACTGTCACAGGTCGGCTCAGTAGATCGGGAAGAGAGCGAACAAATACCGGCGTTCGCTCACTTCTCGATCCTGTCACAGCTCTCTGCTGTGACAGGGGAGGGGCTGGATTCCCCCCTCCCCGCTCCTCCAGCGCTAACTGGTGGAACGGACGTGGGAGGGGGCTTGTACAGCTGGCTCTGCCTCTATATAGGCAGAGCCAGCTGTCACTCACGCAGCTGGGCGGATCCAGACATAATTGTCGGGATCCGCCTCAGCTGCTGCGTCTCAGTATACTGTGAGCTGTAGCTCGCGGTATACTGTGGCGTCTCAGTATACCGCGAGCTGCAGCTCGCGGTATACTGAGCTTAGGGTGACGGGAGGACGCTAGTTTGTGTCCTCCCGTTACCCTAAGGAAAACTATGGGGAAAAGCCCTAACCCCATAGTTCTCCTTTAATCCTTTTTAACAGACCAGAAACAAACATGCAGGCAATGCTGGGCTTTCACATTAGCAAGCCTAACATTCTCTGCAAAGTAAGTGCTATGACTGTACCTTACTATATATATATATATATGATTTGGTTTGTTGCCACTTAGTAATTAGTGTATATAAAGGTTACGCAGAAACCTAAAGTGGGTAATATTTCCCTTGAAAATTTTATATTGAACGTTAAAAAAAACTTTTCGAGGCTGCTACATGAAGGTTGGTCAGACCTAGAAATTGTTCATATTGTAAATTAAATAACCTGTTTAAAGCCCTGTTCAAGCTTTGTCAAAGCTGCATAAACAGTACAAATTGCAGGCTTCTTTTTTCTTAACAGTCCTATTTGCTGCAGAAAGGGTTAAAATGCAGCATGCTAGAGAGGCAGGACTGCTTCTCAACACAGAGCAGCGGTCCCCCTCCTGTGCTCCTAACAACAATGCTTCTCAGGTAGTGCTGACTAGAGTACTGGACAGAGAGGTGATGGACTGCTGGACGCTTAAAGTGACACTAAACTCGGGAGTTAAATCTTAAAAATGCATTGACGAACCCTAACCATTACCAAAAATGTGGTAAATACTGTGGTAAATCTAATTTGTGTATCACTCGGCTGTAGATCCTCAAATCATCTCTGAATTGGTGCTGACACTGTCCTTCCTACTGCAGGGTGGCTACTTGGTTCCACATGGTCAATGTGTGTTTTGTTAAGTAGCCACCGCTCCAAGCTCACTCCTGTGATGGACTACAATCTCACGTTTAGTTTACGAATTTGTATTGAGATTGTAGTCCATCATGGGAGCGAGTTTAGATAAGTGGCTACTTTACAACACACACAGGGACCATGGGGAACAAAAGTAGTGACCCTCCAGAAGGAAGGACAGTGTCAGCACCAATTCAGAGAGGATTTGAGGATCTATAGCCGAGTGATACACAAATAAGGTACAGTATTGTTAATAGTTAAGGTACTTGAATACATCTTTAATATTCAACTCCTGAGTTTAGTGTTATTTAAAATTCTAACATCATTTTAGAGGCTCATTGGGTTACAAACTGGACATGTGAATGTGTAACATTCCAGGTTTTAAAAATTGCCAGTCTAAAGTTGGTGACATATGTTACAATCTGACAGTGCAATCTTCTAGATTTACCAACAATTATGTTTTGCAAGGGAATACCTAATTAAATACAAATTAAATTATTATTTAGGTTCTCGTACAGCATTGTTGGTAAATGTGCACGTAGCTCTAGTCTGAGGTTTTGATGGTTGTGATTTCCATTAAATTGAAGAACAGGCATGGTGCATTGCAGGTTTTACTTTATGTACACAACTGCACGTTAAAGTTGTGTGATTCTAACATAAGAACATGAAATTGTAATATAAATGTAAATGTTTACTGTCAGTGACTGTAAGCTGGTCAATACATGTATAAATCCTCACAAGTATTAACCAGAATACAATAATATTCATGATATTGGACCTTTAATAGTCAGTTGCAGGTATTTTATTTGTTACATTTTTATCTTCAAATACTTGACTAATTATGACAGAACAAATACATGATAGTATTTGCCAAAACTAAAAGGAGCATTAAAAAAATCTTTAAAATCCATCTAATTACAATATAAGGAAAATGTCTACAGATGCTCTCCATAAAATATCGAGTGATTTATAATAGGTTAATAAGTGCTGAAAATATATCTTCCATTTGATATAAAAGTAAAAAACATCTTGTACAGACTTGAATTACAAAACCACACACTATAGACATAGTTGCAAACAGTCCAGTGGGAAAGGGCTTAATTATAAAATAGGGAAGGTGGGGAGTGGTTCTGGGAAGGGCTTAGTTACATCAGGATGGGGCCTGTGTACCCCAAGAATTGATCCAGGGTGAGGCTCTGATAGATCAGGATGGGGCCTATTTGTCCCTAAAACTGATCCTGGGTGGGGCTTAGAGTGAGCCAGATGGATGATCAAGAATGTTGGCAAGTATGCAGCAGGTCTTGTTCTCAAAGCTGCACCAAATGCTTTTTTTGTTATACAAGATACGCCTTTCTGAACTTATTAACTTCTACACGAAGAAAATAACCTCTATTTTGAACATAATTAACAAATCATATGATGACATGAAGTTCATTGGTTAAGCAATGTCGGATGAAGACAAACAAAAGTTCTCACTCTGCAAGAGAAGACATGGTTGTTATGGAGTGTGCACTATGAGTTCAAACCAGGCTTCCTGAACAATGAGAAAACCCACAAAACAAATGCAGTTAAATACGGTTAGTAAACAACGTACAATGGCACCCACACCATTATATCCTGCACAGAATATAAGTAGTGTGTCAGCAGTCGAAACGTTAGTATTTACTGTTAAAAAACGTGATCAGCCAAGAATGACAAAAAGAGACTGGAGAGCTACTGGGAAAATAAAATGGTGGTTCTGTGGGAGGGGGGGAGGGAATAAGAGAGGATTTAGGCGGAGCCATTGTTCGATTTTTCACCTCGATAAGGCAGGTGAAGGAGGGGCAGATCTTCCCGTCATTAATGAAGGCATCGACCTCATGAGGTTTGAATCAGGGCGCTCAGTGGATCGGGAGCGGCAGTTGGTCCGCTCAAGTACAGGCCGTTGCTCTGTGGACCTGGATCTTTGATATGGGTGTCTATCTGCCGGTTCGCAATTCCTGAAATGTTAGTCAGAAAGCCGCTCAGTTGACCTTTCTTTATATGTAGGTAGGAGAGATGTATTAATAGTGTACATCTACCTGACCCAACACTGTTAATTCACTTTCAAAAAAGTAATACCAAGCACAGCAGCAAGATCTTTTTGCCCAATGCAACAATTCAATCATTTTCTTGTGTGCTGTTTACAAAGAATAATTAAGCGTTTGATAGCTTCAAAAATCTACCATTATTTTTCATCTTAATGGAGGTCATGGGACATGTTGTCGACACTTTGACTTCCCATTTCTTCTCCACAAGGCCCAAGCTGTTCTTGGTGGAGATATAATCCCTCCAGCATTTCTAGATCAATCATGTCAAAGAATATTAAACATTTTGGTGTTTGAGAATCTATAATATTGCTACACTAAAAAGATGTCAGCCAGCAAAGATCAACAGGTATGGAAATGGCTACTCTAAGCAGCCCTTGAGCTGTGATCATCTAAAGAACTGACCAATACTTTCTTTTGTTGCATTGGAGATAAGTGTGCTTAACATTACCATTTTTATATAACAAACAAATAGTGCAGGGCAAAGACACTTATCTCAATCTGACAATCAGGTTGCTTCTTCATATCTAAATTAGGTATAAAATAATGCAGAATATAAAGAGAATGTATTGCTTTTACAAGAGAACAACATGTCGTGAAGAATTTCCTTGGAGAAAAGTTTTCAGTCAATTATACAATTATCAATGCCTGACACTAGATCTATGGCAGGAAAACTATGAGGCCCAGACAGGAAGCCTGGCAATTCTGGCTCTGGGTAGAAGGATTGGTATGTTCAAGGGTGTAAGGACTGCTCTGTGCAAAAATTGGCTGATCTGCCTGTTTAAATAAGTAAGCAAAACTAAAAACCTTTACAAACTGTGTACTTGGGCTCCAGATATTGTACTTACTTACCACTAAGGGCTTATAGAGCTATACATGACAATGTCAATTAGCTCATTATAAATAAACAATAGTACAAAGTAGGAATGTACCGATACCAAGTACAGTACTTGGTACAAGTACAAGTAAGTATAGATACTTTTCCAGCTCCAAGACTGGACTAGATTATTATATGATTTTGTTTTTATAAATATATATATATAAAGGGATGCACCAATACCAGTTTTGCGAGTACAAGTACTGGTACTTGCCTAAGTACTTACAAGTACGAGTACTGATACATTTTTGGTTATTGTCATGTGACAGTTTTTCTAAAACAATATCAACTGATGATTTCAGGACAGTGGTGGAGCACCAGAGCCAGGCCCCAGCTGCAACCCTGGTAGTTCTCAGGAAAATGCCAAGTATCGCCACTGGTACTCAAAAAGTATAGGAGCATTTCTAGTACAAAATGTGTCCTCTGTGGTGATCAGCAAAATGTTCAGCAAAAATAGTAATTTAGTAACCTGGCCTTAAAGGTCAGAATATACAATTAAGACATGACAACATGGCATATGCTGAACTACAAGGTCCTCCTGAATCTTTCGCTCTGCCTATAAACCAGTGAATGAAGACAGAATAGTCCCATTATATATGAGTTAGGAAATGGTAGAGTTCATATATATTGATCAGAGCAATCAGATTCTGACAGTTCTAAAGAACAGAGCTTAACAATGAACACCTGTTTAAAAGGTGTTTATTGTTGTAAAGTGATATAAAAAGTCAAATACAGTATTTGCAGAGATCACAAATAGCAATACATTCTCTTTGAATAATAAAATATTTATAATACAAAAATATATAATTATTTGTAGCTTAAAGTGCACCCATGCTTACCATCAACTTCATAATCTGCTGCCATGATAGAAAGGCACAGGCGACTTCGACATTAACCCAAGGTCCTCCTTATATGCAAATCTCAACTTCTGCAAGGAAATAAAGAGTTGACACTCCCTCCTGCAACTCCCTACTGGTTCATCAATATGATGGGCAGTATGAGTGGCCAGCAGGATTCTGTGGATGGTGGGAAGGCTGATCTAGCTCTTTCCCTACAGAAGACAAAAATTGCATATTATAATGCCTAAGGTTTCATGCTCTCATGAAAATCAGTGCACCTGGGGGCACCTGCCTTTCACCCCTGAGTTTATGAAGCTGAAGGTGAGTACAGATGTACTTGTCAAGCTCAGATGGTTGAAAACCAGAAAGTTTTTTTTTGTGGCTTCAATCTAAGACATTTCCAGAAACAAGTGCAAGTCATCCCTTGTTATTCATCTCTATGCTGCACTTGATTTGTGACAGCATTTCTCAGGGACAATAGAAAATCAGTGGAGACAATCTCAAAACAGAAATAAGTTCTGCTAAGGTCAATTTTAGGACAGTTATTGAGGAACAACTTGCAAACGTTTTCAGGACACAGTCCCGTGAAACCTGCACCTGGGTTCAGTAATATTAAATGAGGCAATGTAAGAAGACAGTGCTGAATGGAGGTACATAAAGGCATAACTTGTGTTGATATTAACCTGCTACATCTAATTGATAACAATGAATTACCGTTACTTACCGTTAACATGTATAGCATACTGCACAGAAGCAAAATTGCAGAAAACCACACGGTAACACACACAAACACAATTTAATAACACAAGGACACCATTCTCAGCTTACGTATCTGAGTTATGAAAACCGAAAGGAGAGTTGGTGGAGAGAAAATATGTCCAGAGGAAATAAGTGAATATGTGGTTCAGCTTTATTAAATTTTTTTACTCCAGTTTTTTAAAACAGTCTTGATGCCTTCTACATAACTTAGCCTCTTTAAATTTGGCTAAGGAAACCATTTTTAGCACCAACTGCGAATTCAGAAGGAAGAAGCCTACCCGTTTCAGAGAATCATCTAGCACCACACACAGATTGGTATGAAGTATTGCTGTGCTGACACTTGGTTTGCAGTTTTAGAAATGGCTACTTTTTCATCTTTACCGGAATCCATCAAATAACTTTAAACTCCTTCTATAACTGAGAAAATCTAGTTTATGACTATAAAAAACAATTGCAAAGTTACTGCCTACGGCAGCCAATCAAATTCTTGACACCACATAA
Organism: Nanorana parkeri; assembly: GCF_000935625.1. Classification (NCBI taxonomy): domain Eukaryota; kingdom Metazoa; phylum Chordata; class Amphibia; order Anura; family Dicroglossidae; genus Nanorana; species Nanorana parkeri. The sequence continues at coordinate 3,583,642 of NW_017306284.1, read as the reverse complement.
ACCCTTGTTTGTTACAATGTGCGACAGCTCCACTGGTCCCAATTTCACAGCTCAAACCACACAAGAAACTGCAATTGGTTCCTGCAGGTGCCAAAGTAATGTCTGCACAGAGCATCACAAAACCAAAATAACCAAATTAACAGCTAAAGTGTAATTACAATCTTCACCAATATGGGCAATACCAGGATCTAATTATTATGCCAACAATAAAGGAACTTGTCTACAGAACTGTAACACAAGGCATTTTCTCACAGCTATTGAATCACATCATCATCATATTAAAAAATAAAGCAGTGCTGGGTAACTATTTTTTAGTAATTTTTAAAAAGGCAAAGTGTAATATGCAATAAGTCAAAGTACACCTATGACCAGGCTCTGGATATTCCGTGGCTGAAGGTACTGTGGAACAATACATTCACGGAGATTAAAGCCGATGTTCTGAAGTCATCCAAGTCATTCACTGAGCAGTTCCACTTCTCTGCTCCCCCCCTCCCAGAGCTACTGCCCTGTGTTTACATCAAAATTAGAAGGCTGCTGAGTCACAGCTGGGAAGGGGAACAGGGGGGCTGAGCTGCTGAGTCACAGCTGGAATGAGGAGCAGTGATAGATGAGTTGCTAAGAAAGCAACCTGGATAAATTCAGTGCTTTACTGTGAAATGTGAGGAATAATTGATCCACAGTATCTGCAGCTAAAGGTCAGTGGGAGCTTGTTGAAAAGCTAATTTACTGCCAATAAGAATATTTAAATATTACTGCCAATAAGAATATCTAAATAGTTGAATGCTCAGAGTCTGACCGCATCTATCAACGCTCATTTTTCTGCTCACTACACACTACAAACTCACTACAAACTGAAATCTTTTTGTTATGGGTCAACCTAATAGCTAAAATATAACCCTGGCTGTCGTGTAGTGATCATTTATGATGGCATGCTATTTGTGATATATGGTTTATTATGATGACGGACCATTGTTGTTGGACAGCTGCTGCTGGAGAGATCTAGGTCTAAAGATATTGCTCAACCACCACTATAGGCGTTTTTAATTCTACACACAGTTTAGCAGTGTCCATTTTGTTCATCATAAAACGTTTTACTGACTCAACGGCCAATCAGCAGGCAGTAGATATGACATTGGTAGACATGCTGGGGATGAAAAGGAGACACAACAATGACAGTGGCAGTTAAGTCTGGGGTCCTAGGCGGTTTGGGGAATCACCCACTACCCAACTAAATACAAGCTACTAGCGCTCTCTGCATGTAGATGTGGGCTTAAACTCAGAGTATTATGCTTAACTTCTCATAGTACAGAAAGAGTGTGCCAGCAAGCAAAAAGGTTGGGACTAACTTTCCTTCATTATGTCAATTTTACTAACTAACTGATGTCATTGTGCACTTTCCAACCTAGGTCAGCCCTTGCACTGCTGTTTACAGGGATACACATAAACTAGTACTGAGTACAATATGGAGGCTGTTATTGCCTATTATCCTTTTTAAAACATCCACTTTCTTGGATGTCTCTATGTTCCCTACCTTGTGCCTGAAGGGAGATATATATTTCCATGCAGCTGTATTTTAAAATAAAATTTCTGCTTCTTCTCCTATTTTTGTGCAGGTATACAGGTGCACTACAAACGCTTTAAGTAGGGTAAATAAATATGATTTCATAAATCAATACATTTAAAATACACAGTAAGTAGGTCACACCTTCCAAGACATTAGGAAAGCTACCACAGTATCTCTGTGCATTTCATATTACACTGTAGATGCTGTCATACGTTTAGGATGTTGTACCTGTTTGTGATCATTGGAATAGTTCACCATTGCTTGCCACACATGGCTCTCACAATTGAGACAATATGAAAGTACACAAAAATTTGGGAACAAAAATTGACAAGGCACATTTACCATCTTGAAAAAATGAGCAGAAAAGAGAACAACTACCTCCTCCCCAGAACACATCCTCTCCCAACCTGCAGGGCTAGCCTTGGGTAGTATTGGTGGTGTTGGGGCTGGCAGTAGACCAGAACGTGCATGTATTCTATATAATCACAAATGGGTTAATTTAAAGCAGAACTCTAGGCAAATCTAGTAGACATTAAAACTATGTTCACAATATGTGCGGTGACAGGCATTTTTCCACACTGGATCAATGCCAGTCACCACAACTGTTTTTTATGTGCCCTTTTCACACTGCAATGCTGTTTAGGTGGGTTGCAGTGCATTGTGGAAAAATGCAAACATGCTGCATTTTTCCATAAGTCACAGGAACTTGTCTGATGTCTGCACCGGTCACTGCAACTCCATTACGGTAGAAAGATGTGAATGAAATGTCCTTTTGGCAAATCAGTAAAAAAAAAAAAAAGGGTAAACAGTGCCTTGTGCCCATCACCACGGGCTTTTGCTCACATATCCTCCCAAGTCAAAGTAAATTCAAAATCTGCTTGAAGCCGGTCAACTGCAGGTCAGAAGGAGGTCAACTGTAGGTTAAGTGCATCTATCGATGAATTCTGTATGATCTCAGAAGCATCTCAAACTGATGCCATCGCCAAAAGCTCAAAGCCTTATTCCCTTATTATGTCCCTTATTCTGTTCCCGAAGTCATGAGCCCTGCCACACTGCATAGATAACTATTTCCTGTTTAGGCTTTCCAGCTTTCTTGATTACCTGGCTCCACTGCGGACAGTGAATCAGCAGTATAATTATTCTGATTGCCTCCCCAATGATCAGACTGGAGACAGACACGTTCAGGACACTTCTTGACTGCCTAATACAGACAATCAGTGTTGACATCTTCAATCCCCCTAGCTCTGATTAAGTGACCCAAGCTTACAAGCTTATGGTACCTCCCAAGTCTATAAGACTGCTGTCAAATCCCTGATGAAGGTGGATGGTTTGGCCCTGAAAGGCGTTGGCTGTTTTCTGTTACCTTTATGATATCCGTGGATTAATAAAATACAGTTCTAGACTCTTAGTACATGTCTTTTGTGCTCCATGTGGTTCCAGTAGATGGTGGCAGATTTGTGACACTAGAAGCTTCAGTGCTGAACAAAGAAATAGAAACCTACCATTCTATGTGGCAGAGGTGTACAAATCACAATGTTAGCTAAACAGCACTGCAAATCCTTTAGCAGATAAAAAAATTCACATACATATATTCCAACTGTGTAACTAGCTGTTTGCTTGGAGATCCAGTTCAATTCTGATCTAGTTACTATTGACAAAACAATAAACAAATGCCACCACTGTGCTAACAGAACCGTGATATTTCCTCCCTACATTTCCAACATGTTTAAGTCTCAAACCATACTGGTATTACCATTGCGAAGAAAACAGAATCCGTACATTCGATACATTGTTCTCAGTAGGGTCCAAACACAGTAACAAACCGTACTGAGAAAAAATTGCCATGAGTGCTGCATTTGTGGAGCTTTCAAAAAGAAGTTCTCAAAAAACACCTCTTTGAAGGAATTCAAATGGTTGAAGGATCCGGGTTTTCACATCCAGGTTATCATGTCTAGTATCAATCGCCCACCCCATTCATTTTTAAACGTCCTAAAAGAAACACTGCTAAGCATGATGTTATCACTCTCAAACCAGAAATGAATAAGTACTGCACTGCTTAGATATGTGAGTGTTGTTCATTTCTTTGGCACATCTAATACTGCTTAGATGGAGGAAGGCTACTTCAAAGCTGCAGGTAAGAATAATAAATAGACACCCTGTGTACATAGTTCTTAACAACATATACAGTGGAAAGAGATAGTTTTGGCACTTTTTTAGAAAACAACAGAACACTGATTTCCCTTTGTATTATGTGTGTTGTAACCTCTGATTGGTTACAACATACATTTTAATTTTACTATATACAAGTTTTAGAAATACCTCTTATATTCTTATGCTAGCCCCAAACAATATTCTGTATGTCTAGATTGTACTGTAGTCCAGGTTTTCATATTTGGGCAGTATAATGTTAAGAATGATTAGAATTACAGTATATACACAATTATATATATTTATATATACTTTTTTTATACTTATGATATAAAGGAAAGAACTGTTACTGCCATTTTAACTAATCACATCTCCCATAAAGTGTTACAAACAATAATGGAGAATGCGATTGGTTCTACAGTTTTTTATTCAAATGCAAGTGTTTAAGAGGTCCGACGTTATTGGATGTTACAGAATTGAATCTTATACTACAGTTCATATTGCATACTGGAAAATCAACACTGCAATGTGTGTATCTAAAGCTACTGACTTTGGTTACTCTACGCTGTACTTACCCCGTGGGCTCTGCTGTACCATTGACTACATGATCTGCCCAAGCACTTGCACCATTGTATAACCTTTACAACGCAGCCAAAACGAAAAAGAAAAGTTACAAAATAAAACAAAACATCAACCTGAAATGAGCCACTTCTATGCAGTTATATACGAGGATCATTCAAGCCAGACACTCCAAAAAGATAAAAAAGAAAGCAATAGCAAAGCTTAACTATGTACATCAAAATGGCTTTTATTCCTGCAAATATTAGTTTTCAATAATACATTGTATGATCCTCACACATATAATCAGAGAAAAAAAATCACACCTATGTACTCACACTTGCAAACAAATGAGTGAATTCCTCAATAGTTATTAAATATAGTTATCTGGCATTAAAGTGAACCTGAACTCAAAAAAATAGAAATGTTCTATATTATAGGGGAAATCTACAAAGTCCTAATGTGCCTAAGCAGTACCTGAAATATTTTACTTTTTACCTCGAATTCCCCTAGAAAAGTAGTAGTGCACTTTGTATGCCTACACACTCCTGTTACTATAGGCTTATTGATAAATCGTGTGCCCTGCGCTACTGCTCATAAACGTGCATAAACTTCCAAACAATGTGTACATTTTCATAAACATACATTTTCAAACATATTAATAATCAATATAACAATATTCAATAATAGTCCTTAGTAAATCCGTATAAAGTGCTCTTGTGCAAAAATCCACAATGTGACAATGATCCTCTGAAATAAAGTGCTCCCGACTCCCGATGTGCTAAGGTAACTGAGAACACACTCATCAAAGATCCATGACCATATAACTCAATGGTCAATAATCGTAATTGTGGTGAGTGTCATTCATGGATGGGATAATCACTCTTCTGATTAAACAAATCCTCCTTTTTGTATTACACAGCAGTGCACTCATTTAAGCACAAATTTAAGCACACAAAAAAACCTCCCGAAAGCGGCAAAATTGTGGCATAATCGTGGCAAAACGCAATGCACTGTGCTCCAGATCTGGTCCTGGAAAATGGCATGAACCTGCCCTAAATGTAAGCATACCTAGACTTCCCGCTGCAACAAGGCATAGTAGGCAGGCAGGACATGTACCTCCATACACATCAAATCATCTCCCCATGAAAGTTGAGGGAGAATATATCAAGGGGTTGATAACACCACTCAGGGTCCATACCTTGGCAGATCCTTCACCATGACCCCTGAGATTTTTAGGAAGCCAGTGTATTTGACCACGGCAAAGTCCACCCAAAACTGATTTCTAGGGAATCACTCTTGTGGCAAAAGAGAAAAACCTGAGCTAGAAGCTGCCCTTCTGTTCTAGTCGCCACGGTGCAGATTACATTTGGTTTCCGTGATCTAAGTCCCCATTCGCATGGGACTTTGCTGTATTCTGGGATTCCTGCAGGAAGAACATACAAATTCTTACCACAGAAATCCAAGGTGTTTACACTTAGATGTGGCCGCTGTACACATTCAAGTCAACGACCTGGTGGTTGCATCTGTCAGCAGCAGTCCACATGTATTCATACATGGTAGGATTACATGAAGGCATGGATAGGTGATTGTCCCTGGACACATCTATCCTGCGTGCCGCGACAATCAAACAGGACACCTTGGATTCCTGCTGCAAGAATCCATATGTTCTTGGTGCAGTAATCCCAGAATGCATGTGAATGCAGCATAAGAAAAAATAGTGGCCACTATGAAAGCTTTTTCAAACGGGATTTTTTCTTTCATAAGTTCCTTTCTAGTATTGCTTACTCTTAAAGGTCATTTACAGGCAGTTTCAATAGGAAGGGACAGATTCCTGGAATGGCATCTAGATGACACCATAAAGATGCATGGCTGCACATTCTATAATGCACTGATCAATGCATTTTATAGACCTGATCCTTCTTGACATCCACAATAAAATAGGTGTCATGTTAGGTAACAATTTAATCAAATGAAACCCATCCAAGGCTGTACAACCTCCAATATTCTGTAACACAATACAACTAGCTACCCATATACTACTTCTAGGAAGCTAATAATTATACCTTTCAGGAGATGGGGAAGATTCATCACAATTTACATTAGGCACTCGTCTCTCCTGTCCAGTCCTCCTAAACACAGGACAAACAGTACAACAGCTATACAACTGTTCAATTTCCTGTGTGATTAAAATACTTGCTTTTACTATATATAAACATGAGGACCCCGACACAAAAGCTCCTTCATTTTTGTTTAGTAGGGAATGGTTAAAAACTCTTGTAAGGTATTTTTTTTATCCCATTGGGGATATTTACCTTCACATTCTGTCTCATAGATGGAACAGGAAGTGAAAGGAAGTCTCTTCAAATTGAAGGAAATCCCCTCTAAGGCCCTGTTCACACTAACACGTTCCATTGCCAAAACGTCAAAATGCCAAACTTTTTTACGGGGCCATTGCTAGTTACAGGCACCCCAAATGCGGCTGGAAAAACGTGCACGATTGTGCAAAGAAAAAAATTTAAAAAACATGTAGCAGAACTTGCTACATGCACTACTTTCCTGTGTTTGTTGCATGGCTAGGAACCCACTGAAATCACTGCAATGCACATACCCGCTAAGCTATGGTGTGAACGGGGCCTTAGACAGATACTATATCACCAGAAAAATTGTCGCTAGTGGAAGATTTTCCCACTATTCCTGTTTTGGTGACAAGTCAAAATTTTGAAATTCCATCACTTTCTGTCTTGGTGACAATAGTCACCAGGACAAAAAGAGAGGGTGACTTTCCTGCAGAGGTTCTAACCATCCCCCACTCTATACAAAACTAGAACAAAAAGGTTTTAGGTTTACATACAACTTTATAGATTTAATTCATTCTTGATAGATGCAAGTAATCCTTGCCTGGCTACTTAGTGAGTTGAGATGGAGTTTGCATGCCTCCATCTCTGGGCAAACCAAAAACCTACCCGTGCAGTGGTGCTACTCCTGTACTGCAAAGGTTAGGTACTTGTTTTTGCCTATTGGCTGGATTAAAGCAGATTTACTTACCTGATCAGCTCCCTCCGAGCTTCTAAACTGATCCCTACAGCCTCTTTCCTCCATCACTCTGGAGATCTAAGGACTGTTGACGTCATCATGTTTGATGCAGGTTCCATAAGCCTGCATTGTATGTGAGGACACCGAGGGACTTTCCAACAGGAAGAGAGGAGGGAAAGAAGATGACAGTGCTGATTGCCAGGGGAACGGGGACCAAGTAAGTAAAAGTGCTTTACTCCAGCAAAGAACAAGCACTTAACCATGGACATGCCCAGCGATGGACTTTAAACTAAATATTACCTGAAATGTTAAAGCTAAACTCCAGGATAAACAAATACAGTGAGGAAGGATTAGAATGTCTGCCATGTTTCTTCTGTTGTCTATATTCCCATCCCTTCATCCCTGTCATACAAACAAAAGCAAGTGAGCAGAAATCTCTCCAAATTGAGGAGAAATATCCCCTTTGCACCTACTCTGGCTACTCAGGTGGCAACTGAAAAATTTTGGATTTACTCTTTCTGTTCCCATTTACAATTTCATCTCCAAGTTCCTTGAACACCAGTTTGCTCTAATATGCAAACATTTGCCAGCTTTCCTGGTCAACAGCCTAACCTCACCCCCTCCTATGGCTCCTCGCTATTGACCTTGGCTATGATGGGTAATCTCACTGACTAATAGTTATTGGGAACCAGACTCTCAACCAGGAAAACTAGTGGATATTTCAATACCAGAGCAACCTAAGATCGGGAAGCCAAATTTGACTAGGCATGCAGAAAGATGGATAAGCATTATATAAATGGTCATTTCTTTTGTTGTTTACAGCCATAGGGTCACTTTAAACATTCCACTCTCTGCAGTCTGTTTGGTGATTATGGGCAATACAGACACTCTTCACTTTAATGCTAGGGGCCATTCAAGACTAGGGCTTATTGGGTGATTTCATCTTTTTGCTACTGAGAGATTTAACTACCTGTTGGTAGTCTCCTAATGTGCAAGTGTTCTACGTACTGAGGAGCTTGATTTCCACCTGTGTCCTCCTGTGTCCAAGGTAAGGAGGGTAGTGTTTCTATGTATACAAGGCTAAGCTCCAGGAGAGAGGACCCTATACTGATTCCAGGGCGGTGCAGCTGCACTGCCAGTGCCATCAATAGGGAGCAGGCAAGCTACCTATTGACTCCTAAGTACACTCTTTGGTACAGAAAGCCCACATGCTTTACTGGGCACTGTGTACAAGCAAATTTAAAAAAGTTACTATTTGCCAAACAAAAAGCAAACAAACACTCCATGCAGAGGCATCTAATCTACTGTGTGCACACTTCATTATATATAGCCATACACGGCCATATATATAAAGGGCACGCAGCATGGAGGTATTGCAGCATGTTCCACACCATGTATACCTCTCATGATCATTGTAAGCACCCTCAGAATAAGTACGGCACATCTTACGGGAGCGCAGTAATCGGATAGCATCTTCACAAAAGATAGGGTAAAGGGGGTGATCCGTGCTGCCAAGAAAGGGGCAGAGACAATAAGCTCATTACCTATGCAATCAAATATTTCCACATTTGAAACCACTGCAAAAGCAATTGATACTGGCCAACTCTACCCAAAACTGGTACTTCTAGGGACATACTTATTTTGGCTTCTAGATATCAGTGTTGGGATTCCAAGTCATGACGTACTTCTCCAGCTACTCCAAAGCCATATAATGGGAGTCGCTCTCCTCTTTATATTTCATGCAATGTAGGGTAAACAACTAGGGGATCCAGTTAGAAGAGAGTGACACCTTACCTATGGTCTCTTGGAAAGAGCAGATGTGGAAACTACCATGGGGTATATCACAATTTGAGTCACCTTGAGATTTAAGCAAAATGTGTATTTTTTTGCAGGTTGGCTGATGACTGTGCTGGGAAATTTTTGCTTTTGTACCTTGAGATGTAAGGCACCAGCAGGTTATGTAACCCACTGGCACCAACCCAAAATGGAAATATCAGCTCTAGGTGGAGTTGACCTTATAAATACAGACTGATGTGCTATGTAAAAGGTTAAACTTACGTAAGTAACTTTCACATGGCCCAGTAACATAAAGGCAAGGGCAACAACCACACCTGCTGCTATGAAGCCTGCAAAAATATGTCCTCTTATCCCTACTGAGGTTTACCTAGTCCCAAATACTTACAAGTATGTTATATATGCGGAAGCAGGCTATTATAATCAAAATGCAAAAGGCACGTTACCCTAGGCCCGGGGAGTGGACTTCCCTTGCAGTAAAGGTGATGGTCTCATCTTTGAGGTGAGTGTGAATGCAAATGTATTACCATACAAAAGCAATAGTAAGTAGTGTTGTGTAGACCATGTATTGCTAATCCCAGCCTGACTCGAGCATGACTGTATCAGGATCAAGGTATGTAAAGGAAGAGAACAAATTCTTAAAATGTATACAGAATCAAAACCCTTCTTTCCTTAAAGTCTACTTATTAGCTACCCCCAAATAAAAATATTCAAGGCTAAAGCAAAATAAATAAATCAGAATTTAAAAAAATACTCGCCATACACCCTGGCTTCCGCCATGCTTGTTTAGGTGAGGGTGACATCGCTGGGTCTTCTTGTGGGATCCTGTGTGAGGATCCCAAATCTCCTGAAAATGTGCTCCTGCACAGTGCTAGAGCGTTTCTGCAATATTTGGCTACTGCTTTTTATTTGGGAGGGTAGAAAATAAGTGAACCTTGCATTTTCATGGACAGAGCCCCACAGCAGGTTTCATTGTGAATTATTCTGCTGGGTGACAGAGCTAGTAGGCAAAAATTGCTTCGGAACAGCTGGCGACCCCAATAATTGTCCTTCTTACTGAAGGTAGAAATTCCCTTCAAAATATAAATATATGGAACTTTACCGTTAAGAAATACCAACAGGAAAAAATACACTAAATTGCTTCCACAGCAAATGATTCAGACACACAGCATGTGCAGAAGCACCACACACCACTGAAAGAATACAAAGATATACCTTGGTTCTCTTAGATGCTGGTCAAATGATTGACTGAACCTGGTGCGAGGTAGTGTGAGATAATGACTGCAGCCATGACAGAAAACAAGAACAGTGAGATGTTGAATTGGCCGAGAAATGCAGGTTACCGAGAGCAACATACATCATAAACAATGCAGGTCCTTGGGGAACAGACTGAAGGGTGCAATTCTATTTAAATTCCAAACTAATCTCGCACTGCAGCATTATGGCCTAAGTGTAGTTATGGAAACAAACACACTTCTCCTGAAACCCAATATATTATTATTATTTTGTAATCCTATACCATAAGGAAAGGACAAAAAGATGGATTCTTTTGCAGGTTTTCAGCTGAACCATACATACCTATAGTTATCTGGGATTTTCAAATTAAAGGAGAACTTCAGGACAAAGCAACAGGTTTGCTTTAATCCTCTTTCCCCGGCAACCCATACTTACCTTTCCTTCATTACTCTATTCATTTGCCGGGAGTGAAGAAAATACTTGGTACTTTCGGGTATGGAGGTGGATTTGACAGCCCTGAGCCAATCACTAAGCACTAGCGCTGTCACATGAGTAGAGTCCATAGCCCTGTGTGAGCTATGACTTGAATGACTCCTAGCTTGCACATAGTAGTTTCTTCTGCTACTGGCAGAGGAAGGGAAACAAAGGAAATGCGGGTATGTGTCGCTGGGGAAGGGGTCATTAAAGTGAACCTGTTGCTTTAGACTGCATGGAAAAAGCACGGGTTCACTTTAAATCAGCCATGAATATGCAAAGAAAAAACAATTAACCCGTGGCCACCTTATAAGGGACGGTTTCCTGATGGTGACAACAGTGGACCATGCCTATGCAAGTCTGCACTTGCATGGCTCCAATTGGCGGAGCGTGTGACAGGGTGACAACTGATAGACAGGGACAGACTGCTGTCACCCTGTAACACAGAGTGTCTGAATAAGCATGGCAGGCTCACCAGGTATTATTTTAATGAAAACTGCAAATTTAAAATATATTTTAAATTAGATTATATAGAAATTTTAGTAATTGGGTTTATGTCTACTTTATGGATAGTGAGTGGAGTTATATAAATTATTCCAGTATGCCCCTGTGAATTAGTGTTAACTGTGCATGAGGACCCAACAATTTATAGCAAAAATATTGTGTGAATAAATAAACTTATAATCCAAGTGGAATTATATCACAGTAATTTTAGTGGTCTCACTGCATTACTGGTTTCCCCAACCTTATATCATGTAAGTCATGGTTTCCACATCTTGCACCGATGAGAGCTCAAAGCAGCCAATTACAAAAGCTCTACATTAAAATTGCCCCCATTCCATGTCCAGATGTTCCATGTTATTAGCCTTTCCAGGCTAATGAGATGCTGACTGCAAAGTCAGCCAGCAGGAAGTCAGCTGTGTGTCAGAAATGAACTAACCACGTAAATACTTTTATATCAGTATCAAGATATCAGAACCCCAGAGAAGCTCACACATACGCAGAATTTAGAAATATTATTAAAGTAGAACTAAGACCTCCCATTAACAAATATGCGCTGCAGCACTTAATTGTAAGTGCATGTACACTTGCCGTTATTCTTTAGTCTACCTGCCAAATCTCACAAATACCTGTTGATCCTGCCAGTGAAGTCCACCTCATGAAGCTTCCTGTGACGAGGTGGCAAAGCTGCTGCACTGCTAACAAACTCAAAGCAGGGTTGTCCTCACATATGCTGTACCTGCTTGCACTACAGTGGGATGAGAAGATGTTGCAGGGGGTGTGGCTATCAGCATTGTCACTCCTGATTCACAAGCCTGCAGCTTGTCAATCAGCACCTGACCACACCTAGTCCTGCCCACTGCTATCTGGATTGACAGCACAGCCTTTGCTGCTGAAAATCTCCCATGGTCAGCTGCAGTGTCTGGAGGGGGAGTGTGTGAGACACAAATGGAGGAGAATTTGGCTCAGTTAGGGCAAGTAAAAGATTCACTTTAAGACTTGTGCATCACTTTGTAACTTGGACTGAGATCTGTTTAGACTGACACACATGAGCCTTTAGATGTAATTTCACTTGTTTTACATTTACTTGTCCTTTTCTAGAAATAATTGTGGCTCACGGTTGTTAGAGAACAAAGTTTTACTCTATGATAACTAGCACTTTGCTGCTGGTTTTTCCAAATTATTATACATTGGGGTCTGTGTTCATTACGACTCTGAAATTCAGCACTGTCGGTATCTAGCATTTCTTACATTTTAATTACTTTTATCCACAAATTACATTTTTACAAAGTTTTTTTTCTTTGAGCTGAAGAGTGTCCGCAGTGGGAATTTTAACTGAGCCAAGGTACTTTAATTACTGTCTACAAAGAGTGAAAATGTATTCACAAACTGTGTTGCAATATTACTACGTATGCACTGCCCAGCTATCCATAAGCTTGTGAAATGAGTAACGAATCATAAAGGATGATTTGTGGAACAAAAACTTGAGTCATGATGCTTTCACAAACTTTGTAAAGAAAAAAAAAACTATCATTTAAAAAAACAAAAAACTGTTGCGGGTAAAAAGTGCAGGCATCTGCAGCAGCCTCTAACATCTCGTAGTTAGAGCCAAGTGCCAGAAAATTCTGACAGGCAAGGCTCTGGCACTCCTGGGTACTGTTGGGACTTGTTACTATCGGCCATTTACTATGATGGACTGCCACACTGTCCAAAAGGAATGTCCAGGAGGCAGGAAGGAACAGGCAAGCTGTATTACTTTCAGTAAGTGGTGAAGCTTTGCCTGTCAGAACGGCCTGAGATCCAGCCATAAGGGCAAGGTTTTTAGAGACTGCTGCAGGAACATTATCACTCATAGATCACAGAGAAAACAAAAATCCCCAGCACTGGTTTCTGCTAGGTCAAAGGACTAATTTAAGGAGTGGCCCTCAACTCTAATTTAGTCTTCATCAACCAGGATTCCATGGAACCCTAGGGCTCTTTCAAAGGCTGCTAGGAGTTCCTTAGGCAATAGGCAATTTCTGACTCTCAGGTAAGTAACCACTGACACCAATTTTTAGCTAAGGGGGGCAATACAACTGACCAATATTGTATTGAACATTCTTCTCACTGACCACCAATTTAAGGAGCATTCTTCCTGTTGGTCACATTTGCAATAGGTGCCTTTTCCCACTCACTACTAATTTAAGGTGGCCCTTATCTCATCAACCACCAGTGTAAGGGGGCACTTCACTGACCTCCCATGTAAGGGGATACTTTTCACTGACCACTACAATTTTCACAGTCCAGTATCTTTTACTACTATTATTAAAGATTTCAAAATTTTCGAAAGTACCATCTTTCAGCCGACATTGAGGTGCTTTTAGATTGTAAGCCCTCAGGGGCAGGGCCCTCCTTCCCATCTTGTCTTGTATTGTATTGTGATTGTAATGTCTTCCTTATATTGTAAAGCGATGCGCAAACTGTTGGCGCTATATAAATCCTGTATAAGAATAATAATAATAATCCCGATTTCTCTCCTGCCCCGTGTCCCCTCTGACACAGAGCAGCGTCCAGCGGAGAGAAATGTTCAGGAGGCCGGGGAGGAGAGCGCCGTGAGTCTGCTGTAGGAGGCGTAGCTCTCCTCCCATGACAGATCAGGATGGAGAGCAGTGCGGGGAGGAGACAGCTGTCAGCCATTTTCCCCACACCGCCAGTTCAGCCTTCTGTAACAGCGAGTCAGGATGGAGAGCAGAATACAAGCACTTAACGACTAGGTGATGGTTGAGTGTTTGTAAATAATTGAGGACATAAATTGTTCATAAATTAGAGGATATAGTATGTTTACTGTGGGGTCTATTCACTAAGCTGTCGTAGGCAGCCGAGTGAATGACCGACCTAAAGCGAAGTGAGCCGAATGATGTTTGGCTATTCACTTCAGGCTGGTACGGCTGAAATCAGCCGTACATCGGGTGGCTTCGGGTCAGCCGAACATGCGCAGCATGTTCGGCCGACCCGAAGTGCAGGAGTTCGACTCAGCCGATCCAAAATCTGGATAGGCAAAGCCGAACCTCCGGCAGGCTACTCGCTGCTGTTCGGTCTATTCTTATAGATGCCGAACAGCATCTATAAGTGAGTGAATAGCCAAATGCCGCTAAGCAGCATTCGGCTCGGCTATTCCCTCTGTGGGACCGAGCAGAACAGAAAAATTGTAAAACAGTAGTAAAAAATAAATAGAAAACGATTGTGCGGAGCTAGCAGTGACAGCTAGCTCCGTCCAACTGTTTTCTATTGTCCGGCGATTCTGCTGCTATGTGACAGCAATTGGCTGCTCAGGCACCTATTACGGGAGGGAGACTGAGAGTCACATGCTTCCCATACCTGGATGTACTGCATATTTTGTCTCATCTCCTCAGGTAGCTGAACTATGCAGTGGAGGGGAAAATGGAAGGTAAGCGTATGCAGGTGGTGTAAAGGAATTGGGGTGGAGTTGCCCTGTTCACTATAAAGGGTACCAGATAAGATCATATTATTACCTTCCCTCTTGAGAGAAATGGTTCCGACTACCACTCACATCGCACCTATTATATTCCAAGTTTTATTCTGTCTGCAGGGCTGCAGATAACGATTATTTTCATAATCGATTAGTTAGCCGATTATTAACTTTGATTAATCGATTAATTGGATTTAAAAAATAGTAATTTTAAATAAAATACGCAGCGATACCTGACATGTGTAGCGCAATCGTTGTTTTTCTATGTAGGTGCAACCGACTTGTTTCTGTTAGTATGTACATTGGAGGTGACAGGTTCTCTTTAAGGTGACATTAGGTGTCTTTTAGACCCCTAGTGTCACCTTTCCACTTCACTGGATTCAGCTGCTGAGGCAGCTGAATGTAAATACAGCAGGCAGTGGCTGGAAGCAATAGCCAGCCTGCTATTGGATATTTTAAATTGCAATAGCCAATAGCAGGCTGGCTGTTGCACCCACCCACTGCCTACTGTCAATCAGCAGAGGAGGGAACAGAAGGAGAAAGTTCTCCATCAGGTCCTCCTCTACTGATTGACAGCAGGCAGTGGGCGGGTGCAATAGGAAGCCTGCTATTGGCTATTGCAATTTAAAATATCTAATAGCAGGCTGGCTATTGTTACAAGTGTCCGCTCCTTTTCCACTTGATTAAACTGTTTGCTTTTGGGTATATATCTCAAAGTGTCAGCTCCTTATTTGTTTAATATTGCACTCACCAGTCGTACCCAGAAGTTTTCGCTCTCAATCAAAGAAGGGAAGGTCCATTCTGTGTGCTCACGGGGGAGGAGAGAAGAGAAGCTGTAAATCTTGACTACACACAGAATGGAGCTTCCCTTCTTTGATTAAGAGCGAAAACTTCTGGGTACGTCTGGTGAGTGCAATATTAAACAAATAAGGAGCACGGACAGCTGACACTTTGAGACATATAACCAAAAGGAAACAGTTTAATCAAGTGGAAAAAGGAACGGACACTAACACTGAACTGTCTTGACGGAGGAGCTGCAGCAGAGGAGGAACAAGGGGAGGGGGGGTCAGCGGGGGATTTCAGAGTCACCGGCCGCAGTCTCTTCTCCCCTCTCGTGCCAGCTACAGCGGTCTGTGAAAGGGACACAGACTGCTGCAGCCAGCACCAGTAGGGAGAAGAGACTGCGGCCTGCTGATTCTGAAATCCTCCGCTGCTTCCCCCTCGTACCTCCGCTGCCAGCAACTAATCGAAAATCAACTAATCAGTGATGGGAATAGTTGCCAACTATTCTCATCATTGATTTTAATCGATTTAATCGATTAGTTGTTGCAGCTCTATCTGTCTGTGTTATTGAATATTAACTTGTACTGCAGGAACTTGCAGGAAAGAACATTCCATATCACAGTATAAACACATGCAAACATGCATCTGTAGGGTGGGAAATATTTCTGTGCAGTTCACAGAAGCCTATCACAATTCTTTATTTTTTAACCTGCATATGATAGATGGAATCTGAATGTTAAAAGCAATATAATGTCTGAATAAACTACCGAATTGAGCAGTGGCAGACATTTTGCTTGCAGACCACGAAACACTCCATGAATTCACATTGGGCCAGTATCATCACAGAGATATTATATGAACAAAACAGTTCCAGCCTCAGCTGCATCAACTAGCCCTAGCATTCAGAAAGCTGCTAAATCATGAATATTGTCTCAGACTACAATATGGAAGCCTGGATTGTACCCTGTCCAAAAAATCTTTAGTAATGTCCTTATCAACAGTTCTGGTACAGCAGAATTAAATACAGCACCAATAAAACCAAGCTACGTTTATACTGGGTGACCTAGCTTTTTGCTTTTCTCCTCCTTAAAGGGTAAGACCATCCAAAACTGATATTTCAATTGTAGGTAGATTCCAGTGGGATAAACCACTATCTTTTTTATACCTCACTGGAAACCTGGTGATGAGACCTCTGCACCAGCCCTCCAGGCCGTGTCCACCTGTTGTAGGTATTGCAAAGAGATTGCTTTTTGTTGACTTTTTTACATTTTATTTTACATTACAGACATTACAATGGCAGCAATTAAACTAGGTGGTGTAGTGTTTATAACTATTGTTTTTGAAATTTTATGATAAAGAAAGCCATTGGGCTAAGTTTTTATGAAATTGTTTGTCCTATAACTTCTTTGACCATCTTCTTCTTTAAAAAGGTGGTATTTTCTTAATAGTTTAGGGATCATATCTCCCTCTCCCACGGAGATTGAGCTCTGTAAGACAACCCTGGGCTAGCTACCCTCTTTTTTTCCTTAAAAGAGAACTATGAGGTGAGTGCTTTTCACTCACCTCATAGTTCTACCCGACCTGTGACAATGAGACTGTCACAGGTCGGCTCAGTCGAGGTGGAGGGGAAGGGACGGGTACAGCTGGCTCTGCCTCTAGATAGGCAGAGCCAGCTGTCAGTCACGCAGCTGGGCGGATCCCGGCATAATTGTCAGGATCCGCTTCAGCTGCGTCGTCTCAGTATACCGCGAGCTACAGCTCGCGGTATACTGAGCCTAGGATGACGGGAGGATGCTAGTTTGTGTCCTCCCGTTACCCTAAGGAGAACTATGGGGAAAAGCCTTAACCCCATAGTTCTCCTTTAATATTCAAAAACGTGAGGAGAGCTCAGCCTCCTGTGACAGCGCGGCCTGTCTCCGCCCAGGAGCCGCTCACATCGCTCTCCTCCCACAGCGCTCGGCCGGCTATCACAGTTTCTCTCCTCCCCGCTGGGACACCCAGCGGGGAGGATAGAAAACAGGGATGCGCCGATGTATCGGCAGGAAAATGGCACTAGACATCCCTAGTATATACATTTTTTTTTTTTTTAATGCTGATGATTTCTACCACTTTAAATACTTCTAACCTTAAACCAGCAAACTAACTTCTATAAAGCCAAGCTTTAAAAAAGTAAAGATACTGTATGTGGGGGAAAAAGTATCTTAATAGGTAGCATAAACTGCAAATCTGCAAAAATTTGCAATGTTATGACTTTTTACCTTTAAAAATGTCCCTGGCTCATATTTTAAAATTTCTCCAGTTTGGGTGATCCAACATAGCTGCAAAGGTAATTTTAACAAATTACTAGTACACATAATTGTTGCTAGCAAGTAATGATACCTCCAGGAAGTGGAGCTAGAGATAGGAACTCTGGTACAGAGATCTCAACATTTAAGCTCCTGAGAGAAATGGCAGCATACGACTCACGCAACCAGCATCCCACAAATGAACAGTCAGATTTGGATGGACTTTGTCTTTAATCTCTAATACTCACTAAATTACTGACTCCTGCCTATTTAATAGTATTGCTATGTACTTTAGTTACCTTTCTCTGTTTGGGGAGTGGTGGTTATCTAATACACGATGCCTTTCCCCTCTGCCCATGAAATTGTACTGTGCAGGGCCAGATCTTGTCCCTCTTGGTCCCTGTTCCATACTCCTACTGAAAGAAAGGGAAGTTTGTCAGTTTCATAAGAACAATTGCTATACAGCTTGTTCTATTATACTCTTAAAAGTATGCAAGGCATCAAGCAATTAGTAGAAGACTACGTCGGTCCTGGAGGGCAATCAGAGACAGTAGAAGAACAGCATCAGTTAAACGTTGAGATTAGCAAAGGGTTGTGGGAAAGAAGATTATGGTAATCAGCCATGATGGTACGGCTTAATCCTCCTGCCAGATGTACCTGTAAAACTTTATACAACTGATAGTCAACAAGGAACAGTGATATCAGTCAAAGTGCTATATATGTGCTATGTACAGTGGCCATAGAAAACATAAATTACTATTTCTAGAATGTCTAGAACATAGAATGATCTAAACTGTAGGGGCCCATTCCAAAAAGGCCATATGTCTCATCTAAAACAATTCATAACAATGGTCACGTTTGCAATATCCAAAATCGTGGGATCACTATGTTGACCACAACATGAATTCGGATGATAAACCCTATACTACCCAATTATCTCAAGCAATGTTCAAAAGAGTTTAATTGTAGGAGAATACCAGTCTGTAAACAAGAAACTTTATTCACAGCATAGCCAACATTTAGAATAATGCACATGTAAATACCGCTGTCCCTTTCATTTAGACGCAATTTGTCCACACCAAGGCCACATGATTAGAACAGAGTCATGTATTGGAGGTGATGACAGAGCCAATGGCTGTAAATTATCCAACATATACAGACAGTACAGAATTCCTACTTAAAGACTCCTTTTCACTCAGTTAGGTGTCTAGAGCAGTCCAAACAATGCAAAATATGAATGTGCAATTGGAAGTTTTTTCAAGTCAACCAACAAGCTGCAGGCTTTGCATATATATTTTATATTCACCAGCATCAATTACAATCACTCAAGTACAACTAAACAAATGGAACCTTCCTCTATGGCTTTGTAATTGATTCAAATATGCTATCAACATTCAATTAGTAGACAAAAAACTTTCCTATGCAACAAAAACTACTATACTACTGCAATAGGGAACACTGAAACAGCCAAGAGTGATCACTAGAATTATATTACCAGTTATTTATGCTTGCTCTGCAAATTATCATGGCAATTACAAAGTGGTCTTAGGGTCCAGCCCAAAATATTTTTTTCTCTGTTTTTTAGCTTTGGATAGCCTGGGGAAGGATTAGAGTCCCTGTTGGGTTGTTACTCCTATCTGGGGCCCCATTAGAGCAATTTCCTCTTACTTACTGTCCTGGTGACAATGGACCAGACAGGAAGACGGGGAAAACCTGCAACAGCAATGGGGACAGTAATAAAGCGCGGGCAGAGGTTCTAACCTTCCCCTACTATACTGTTTTATTTCTGTATGTGCTGCTCTTAGAGATTTACCCTCACTTTCTGTCAGGTGAAACCATTGTCAACAGGACAATGATGGGAAGTCCAGAGCCCAGGATAGCAGTAGAAATTTAAGAGAGGTTCTAATCTTCCCACTCTATCCAAAATAAAAAAAAAGTTTAGGCTGTACATACACTTTGACTTCACAGCTAGCATTTTTTTTATACTGCAGAGCAATGGAGTGAGACAAATGCTGTTGCAGTACTAAATGTTAAGTATGGACTGACTCGGAAAGTCAGTTTCTTTTTTGTTTTTGGTGCTAATCTACATTATGTCCCATTCTGGGTGAATAAATATAAAGTAAATCAATATAAACCACTGCAACAACACCATTTAAAATATAGTTCAACCTTGTTGACAAATGTGATATCATAAGGCAAGACTGTAAAATGATAAACTCAACAAGCAGCATTTATTATTGATATTGGCATCAATTCAGTCCACTGACACAATTACAGACATTAGAACTATCTTCAAAATTGACTATGTTCCTGTCTTGTCTTTCCATGTAAAATATAAAACAAGTAGTTGGGCTTCTTCCTAAGTGTTACATTAGAGAGACTAAAGCACCTGTGATGACCTCCCAATACTCACAATTCATCCCATACGTCAGGAATATCATATCATGCAAAAGAGAGACATGTTATTTACAATAACAAAACATAATTCACAATAGCAGCCTGTATTTATTTTAGTGCACCTGTGGTTTTGTGGTATACATTATGCTGCAAATAAAGAGTGGTGACACTGTTTTTGTTTCCAGTTATGAAGGTTTTGGTGAGTTTTAAAAACATGATGTTTTTCCTCCCACGTGCACCATTAACATGAATCTAAAGTGATATAACTATTACTAGATCTCCCACTCCAGGTGCATGCAAACTGGTTTAGGTATCCTATTGAAAGGCCCAGGAAACCTGAACTATTGGGTATCATTTTATGTAAATGTTTAGCACTTCTGTGCTTGAGAACCTTGATAGATGATCTCCTGTACTGCTGTACTGGCCCATCTCTGTGAAATTGCTCTAATGGGGCCCCAGATAGGAGTAACAACCGCAACAATGCCATAAGGAAGGATGGAAGGGGTGGTGCCAGGATGTCAACCAGGAAAGCTGCTCAAATTTTGGAAACACCGTCTGCACATATATCTGTCTATATATCAGGGAGGGACACTAAAGGAGGAAAGATGGACAGAACGATCTGGATCTACAAGAAGGTTTACTGGCAGCTCCAACAGTTCCAACAACAGAAACCAGAAGGACTTAAAATGTTATTTGATTTTGGAATGCAGGTAGCACATGCTACAGAGAAAAATCTAGAGGGAGAAAGTTCTGGTAATAACATGTAAGAAGTTGGACATCTACATCTCTGCACCATATCAAGTTTGTTCCTGGAATAGTTATGATGCCTAGGACTAGGGTGGGCTCTTCCTATGACACATCCAAATACTATAAAACCTTAATCACTAAACAAACCAAGTGCAGTGTCTACCCACTCCTTTACAGCATTATGTCTACTTCTAAATTACAGGTGCTCTTTAAAAAATGAGCTATGTAATAAATAGTACATAGTACCGGTATCATTTTCTGCATTTAAAAACCGAACAGTAAAAGCCCAGCAGCAGAAACATCTTGCAGCAATGAGATGACAAGGTTGTAATGGAAGTGCTAATGGTAAAAGAGCAATATACCCAAAAGACAATTCTCACAGATAGAACTAAGATATCAATGCTCACTCACACATAGGAAAGCCTTTTGCTTCGATGCAAAATATTAAAATAAAAGAACTGTATCAGCCACAAAACATTCTGTACCTTTGAGGAGGTGGAACACTTGGAGACCAGGATCTCGTCCTTCCTATACTATCTACATGTAGGGGTCCTGTCCGGGAACAGTGATTGGATGACATGACTTGCTCTGGAACAGATAATGTTGAACTCTGCATGTCACGTCCATTTTGCCGGTAATCTGAACAATGAGAGAAAATGATCAGAATAGGTGAAAAAAGAAAAAAGAAAAAAAAAATTAAGAAACCACCACTTGTCTTGTGTCCTACAGATCTGTGTGAATTGAAATGATAGGTGCATTTTAAAGTGGACCTGAACTCAAAGTGAAGATCTACTATCTTATAGGCAACATTTTTAAATGTTAGTTGTGCCTAAGTAGTACTCTTAAAAATGCACCTTTTCCCCTTAAATTTTTTCTGTCAATAAAGGTGGCCTTCCTGGTATATAAAGGGTGCTAGAATCTCCTGTTCTGTAATCTCATAGCTATATATATATATTAGGGCTGGGGAAATTAACGATTAATTCCTCGATTAATCGTTACACTTTTTGATCGATTAAAACTCTTTTGATCGAAAATGAAAAGACTCACCTCTCCGTCGGCTTCCGGGAGTCCCGTCGGAGATCCGGTGACGTCACAGACATTGACGTCACCGGACTCCTCCCCCTTCCCCAAGTGGCTCCGTAGGCTAATGAAGGGAAGGGGAGGAGTCTGGTGACGTTGATGTCCGTGACGTCACCGGACTCCTCCCCCCTTCCCTTCGTTAGCCAACGGAGCCACTTGGGCCGGTGAGTTTGCCCAAGAAGCTTCTGTCTTATCTTAAACTTATATATATGCACTATGTGGCTCTCCATTAACCCCCCCCATCTAGCTCCCAGAAATGTGCCCATTGAAATTTACTGATATTATGTTGCAATCAGGTCCTTACATGAAATGGAATGGACAGGTGCTGCTACTTCAAATATTAAGCTAATACTTATGTTTAAATCACCCTTAGGGCTTTGCTGTTTTACTATACTATGTAAATACATTTGTAATCCAGCACGTTATTATTCTGAGTTGCCCCACTCAAGCGGCGGCCATATTGAGTGGGGCACGTGAAATTAATAACGTGCTGGATTAGTGTTATCCTAGTTCATTTTATTACTTCATTGCTGTGCTGTATGTGTATAGGCCAATGTAGTTGGATCTGTATGTGCGTTATAATTAATCGAAATTAATCGATTAAATTTTTTTCCGATTAATCGAACACGAAAATTTTTATCATTATCAGCCCCAATATATATGTAATGTTACATTAAGGCACTGCTGTCTCTGACTGCTAGTCTCATAAGATTTGGACTGACGTGTTGTGATGTCACCACTGTGCTGCTCATTGTCCTACTTGCTGGAGGCTCTGAGATGAGGAAACAAAACCATGTCCCTACCAAGATGGCCACTTCCACACAGATATATATTCTAACGTAGGTGCAAAACAAAATGTCCAAGAATCAAATTTTATAATAATTTTATATAATAATGCTATTGGTTTACAACAAGGTAACATAAAACTTCCAACATGTTTTGGGAGCCCAACAAACTCCCCTTTCTTCAGGGCTACAAAACATACAATAACATATGGGTACATAAGTATAGAGGAATAAAGTTCTATTTTGGTCCAATCAATATTAAAAATTATCAAAATGTATTTAACGTCTGTTTTGTAGCCCAAAAGAAGGAGAGGGTTGTTGGGCCTCTCAAATGAGTTGGCTGTTTTACTGTATGTTGCCCTGTTGTGAACCAATATCATTATCAAAAGATTTTGGGCTCTTAGACCTTTTGTTCAGCACTCACATTAGACTGTAAATACATGGATTATCAATTCTAGGTCCCCTTTCTAAAGCTGGCCATACACTGGTAGATTTTGTACGAATGTTCATGTGAAAAATCTAGTCAATACATTTGATAATGCCATCAGATATGTCAGTCAAAATTTTGTTTGATTTTAACATAAAATTTTGGAATGAATGGAGTTTCTTGAACAAAAATCACATTCACTGTTAGAATTATGTTTGTTTGAGAAACATGTTTCATCCTGCTCCTAGTTAAAGGAGAACTATGGGGTTAGGGCTTTTCCCCATAGTTCTCCTTAGGGTAACGGGAGGACACAAACTAGCGTCCTCCCGTCACCCTAAGCTCAGTATACAGCTCGCGGTATACTGAGACGCCGCAGCTGAAGCGGATCCTGACAATTATGTCTGGATCCGCCCAGCTCCGTGAGTGACAGCTGGCTCTGCCTATCTAGAGGCAGAGCCAGCTGTACCCGCCCCCTCCCCCGTCCGTTCCGCCAGTCAGCGCTGGAGGATCGGAGCGGGGAGGGGGGAATCCAGTCCCTCCCCTGTCATGGCAGAGAGCCATGACAGAATCGAGAGGTGAGCGAACGCCGGTATGGGTTCGCTCACTTCCCGATCTACTGAGCCGACCTGTGACAGTCTCATTGTCACAGGTCGGCTAGAACTATGAGGTGAGTGAAAAGCACTCACCTCATAGTTCTCCTTTAATGGGGTCGATTCACTGATTCTACCCCATTAATTAGAAAACCAAATGAACGTTTCAAAAACACATTTTCTTTGAATAAAATTCTTCTGGTGTATGGGCAGCTTTAGGGATGTCCTGTTTTGTGGAGAGCACCCTCACCGGAGCCACTATGCCTTGTTATAATCTGACTGATTTCCCAAGAAATTTGTATCCAGCACCTCGCCTTTATTTTGTGTGGATTATCCACAGAGATACAATGCAGAACAAAGCATGGTATGTCAGTAATGGGAAACAGATCAACTAAAGAGAGATAACAGGCAATCATGGTGACTAGTCCTTAGGCCCTTTGCTTGCCTCTTTCTCGGCACAGCTTCCAGTGTTAAGTTTCTTTTTAAGGTAAACAATAATAATGGCTTTTGGTTAACTTTATTCTAAAGTGATAAAGTGAACCTTTCTTTTGCCCCTGCATGGCAAAGAAAAAGGTTCACTTAGCTCCTTCCCCACCCCAGTAGAATATACTGACCTCTTCTCACTGACTTTTCCTCATGGAAAGAAAATTTAATGTAAGCTCCAAACTGACAGAGCTTACACAGAGCTTCCCTTTTAGATTGTAAGCCCTCACGGGCAGGGCCCTCCTAACCATCTTGTCTTGAATTGTATTGTAATGCGCAAACTGTTGGCACTATATAAATCCTGTATAATAATAATAATTATAATATACAGGGATATGGAGCCCTCCCTGGGCTTCATGTGGCAATGTCTGGCCAATCATGAGCTACCATCATAGAAAGAGGGAGAGTGAGTCATATGCTTACCTATACCCAAAATTGCCAGATATTTTAATTTGCTCATGAGGGCTGAACGGAAAGGTGAGTATATGCTGCTAGGGAGGGATGGGGGGGATGGGGGTGCTGAACTTTAAAAACAAATAACTCAGGAAGGGTCTGCAGCAATGAATTCAAAATAAGCACCCAAAAAGAATGACTGTTTCCAGACTACAATGGACCTTCCTACTGTTAATACAAAACAACATCCTTAACTTCATAAACCAAAAAAGTCAACAGAATATGCACATGCCATGTCCCTCTAATAGACTGTTTTATTATACAAATCATTGCTAAAAGCACCAGGTACATAAAAACCCATTGTGAACTTTAACCCACTAACAAACCCCAAATAAGGTGGGACAGCTCTCTTGGATCAAGAATTTAGTAATAATGTAATCAGTATATACTTCACCCACGTCCATCAAGTGCAATTCAAAACACTGCTCACATGGAAGATGTGCACTATTCTAACATGAAAGTTACACAGATCATTGACACAATGCAATATTCACAGTAAAATCTTCCAATTAACACTTCGATAATCCAATTATCACGAAAGTGAAACTCTTTTTCAGACTCTTCAAAAAAAGTTGACTAGTTAGGTCAAAATTGTTTTCATATTTACGTGATTAAAATAAATGTAGATGTTCCAAATGTGAAATGGTACTGAAAATCCTATAACATATATTAAAACCACCATGCCTTTAGGTGAACCATTCAATAATGTTTGGTGGTTCTTACCTGAAATAACCCCAACGCCATCATCGCAGTCATAGTCAGACACTTCACTGTCACTTATTCTCTTGGATCCTGCAAAGAATTCACAGTGAAAACATGGCTCTTGAAATTTCATTTCCTTTGATACCAGGTAAACAAAGGTTGTTAATAAAGAAAAGCAATTCAACACTAAGAACTACAGCTGGAGGAGTATACTGTGGAGAGGGGATGGCCTGATAAGATTAGTAAGGTAGCAGTCCACACCTGTTACTGGAAATGGGGAAAACAACCAAGCAGAGACATAACTCACAGCAAATTTGAATCACGCTGTATGTACAATAATGGGTAATATTTTAAGAGAAGTAACACATAAGGATTATTAACTGCACGCACTCATACGAGTCATTGGAATAATAAAGCACTTTCATTTTAATGTTATTACTACTATATATCACTTTCAACTGGCATTGCTTGATGAAACATGGCAACCATACAAACAGGCTTATTTTACAATGCAGTGCACTGATGCTGTGCTTAGTAACTTGTAGCAACCAATCAGAATGTATCTTTCTTACTGCTTTAAAGGGTCAGTCCACATAAAAAAAAATGATTTCCTGAGCCAACTGCTCGCTTCTTGTACCTTTTGTGCTGTGGTGTTCTAGCACATCTTACAGCTTTGGTGTAAGGGTGTAAGGTGTGCGAGAACACAACATTCAGAACCACACGGAGAGTAGTAGGCCTTTGTAATGGCCTTCGCTGGTCTGCAGACCACATACAGAGATCTCATCACTAGAGGCCAAATCTTTAATAAGGCCACTAGCCCAGAACAAGCATGCAAGCAGACAGTTCTGACTTTTCTGATCAGTATGCTTGTTTCGGCTTAATGACCCAAGATGATTTAGGAAAGGTTTGCATTAACTCACCAGCATCTAGCATACACTGAAATATGACATTTGGGTGGACAAACCTTTTACATGTATGATTGTCATGGATGACAGCGCTATTCACAAAATAACTGCTCACTTTAAAAAATTCTGTAACAAAATGTATTGATCTTACAATTAAACATATTTTTATTAAAAGATAACTCCAACGTGGAGTGACAATCCAATCAGTGGTGGAGTCCTGCATATTAATGAACAAGTCATAGCATTACCTGCTTACTATATAAGGGTCATGAGATGTAATGCAACCTCTAAAATGATTGCAGCCCAAGTAGTGACCCCTGTTGCTAGCAAATGAGGAAGGTCTACAGCAACTTTCTTACTGGACATGAAAAGACTTTCAGGTGATATAAAGTGCTGCAGAGGATTCTGGTATACAGTGATGTCACTGACCTGGACCTGAGAAACCCCACCTAATGCTGGTCCTGATACCCACAAGTGTGCATTTTATGTCCTGGTGCTTATGAGTGCTGACACTAACCTGTGGCTGCTACAACATGAGTGACTGGCCAATCTGTCTTTAAGGTATCTAAAACTTTGGCCCCAATGCCTGACTGACGAACCTGGACTAAACATGTGACTTAATATCTGACTATGCCTTGTCTTACTCTACCAGTACTGTATCCATCTAACTGGTGTTGACCCCTGAATAGTCCCAAACTATGCATGACCCACTATAACAGCATTTTCTCTATTGTTACTGACCTTGGTCTGTTTGGACTATCCTCCCCTTGCCCCTATATGTGGACCACTGTATTGTTTCGACTGGATAATCTGGTGCATAAGAAGCTGGGAGCACCTGAAAACGGATCCAGCACATAAAGCATAAAGCTACCCCAGAAGGTGGCTGAAAAAGGTAAGTCGCAAAGCAGCAGCATTCCGTGAGTCTGATCAGTGACTAAGTTGCGGCTATGTCTCAGCACTTCTAACAATATCCACCAACTATAGAAGTCATGTTGCCTTCTCCATTACTTGCTACAGTTTTGTGACTAAAGTACAAATTCTTGGGGCTGATTAAAAAGGCCTAGATTATTTGCTTCTCTACTGTTTACATTGGATATTGACAACAACTAACATTACTAAATTGGGTATACGGCTAGGACAAAATGTTGCTGGGCTTAGCATAATAGTCAGGTAAAGTCCAGGGCACCAGTCCAGGATATCTATCCGTCAAACAATTATATTGCGCACCATGGTTCTGCTAAGGATAGAATACAACTTTGCGTAAAATATATAGAGTAAGGTTCACTGTGAAGCTTCTCCAGAAATATCAGAAGAGGCCACAATTTGAAACACACGGTGTATATTTTATGCAATATTGTACTGCAGAACATCATTCTTTGTAGGACCTTTACCCAACAGGCCACACAAGTAAAACTAACAAAATGATAAATACTTTAGCGTGTTCATTAACATGCTGGATTCCACCCAATATTTAATGATTACTGTTGACTGAGAATACTTTTTATAGTGCGCACTGTAAAGACAGCCATTTTGTGCATACAAGAGGCAGGTAATTCTGGAGCATCTGAACCAACAAGAAAGGTATTGTAATGTCACTGACTCCCATAATTGGAAGGGTTTCTGTTTAAACTGCCACCACCCAGTGAATGGAGGCCAAAAAAATATATTTCTGTTTTGGGTGGGCACCACTGGATTTAACCAGCCGATGGCTTCTTTTATGTCCTCTGGACACCATTAGCTGGCAAAGGTTCCAAAAGGTCCTTAGCTGCCAAAGTTACTATGACGCAAATCATTGTAGTTTCCCTCCTTTCTCTGTAGTATATAGAAATTATCTATCTACTGGCTAGGGCCAGACCCATATCATGCGCGAGGCAGGGAACATGTGCAACAATCTTACCATCAGAGTCCCTCTGCAGCATTTTTCCCAGGAAAGGTAAGAGTTTCATCTCCTCTGATACTCTTTCCTTATTAGCCCTAGCAACACTTTCTATATATTTTTATGTCAACATCTGAGTTTAAGTTTGCTTTGAATTTTGAATAAATCATAGTGACCCCAATGAATACAGATTTCAGGATTGGATATTTTTAAATTGCAAGTATAGATCCTATACATAAATATGGATATTTTAATTTTGGATTTTTTGCCATATCTAATATAAAACATATCAGATAAAATAATGTTAGAGAAATACATTTAACATGGCATTTTGGTTTGAAGCAGGCAAGGACATCTATAGGGAGGAAGGAAGGCTGACAGTAAACAGAACATATGGTGACCAGTTAGTATAGCCATTTGGCTGGCTGTGGCTATACCATACTGAACATATGTAGACATGCATCATAACTCTCTAGCATGCTGGAGTTACCTGAATTAAATGAATATTGGCCTTTATCTGGAAAACAAATATTAATATGAACGGATGTCAGGTGAAGAAAGATATGACATAAAATATGTAGCAGGGAGATAACATGAAATATATCATCAATATGTGGCAGAAATACTTTTAAATTCTGAAAATGTCAACTTAAATTTTGAAAAGTAGGGATTTATCAGATAAGTTAATTAGATATTGAACAATAATTTGGAACATCCCTGCTACATAGAATTCCTGAAATGACAAATAAAACAGTATAGAGCTTGCAATTAAAAAAAACAGACTGAAAAACGTAATGACGCTCTGGCCATGCACTGACCTTGTTATGTAGAAAATGAGCAATAAACATTTGCTTATGCAGTAATTACAAAGCAAAGTCATTGCAGCACCATCTGTTGTTAATGTCAAACAATCATGATCATGTAGACAAAGATTCAACATATTAATACAGTTAGTACTAAGAGTATGAAGATACAGTATACTGGCAGTTCAATGATAAGATACTTGTGAGATGAATCACCAACTGTCTACATATATCACTCCAGCACCCTAGCTGTAGGTCTCCTCACCAAAGTTTCCTGATTCAGTATGAGCGTATCTGACTCTTGCTGCTAGATTCCATTTATTAATCTATTCAACTTTATAGAGTATGCAAAAGCAGGAGCAAGACACCCATACTTTGGCTGAAAGAACGGAGAGGAGCTAGGAACTCATGTATGGAAAACTCCCACAGGAATCTACAGAGAGATCTATATTCTTCAATCAACTAGGATCAGTTTTAGGCAGACGTAGCCTTTCGGTGACTTACACCATGTCACTGGCTTAGTAGAAGCAGTTTGCATGATTGACTAAGGACTGTTACATAATAGGAACATGTCCGTTGGTATTTTTCTTTCATCACTTGATGCCTGTTGGCACCCTCTTTTCATCTAAACATGTGCTGCAGCTCTACAGAGTACAGAAGTAAGAACGTGCAAGGGAGTGAGTTGAGTAAGGCAAACATAATAATGATCCACCCAATTCTTTGTAGAGCTTTTTACAACCAAAAACAATCAATGTGCTTTCAAAGTTGGATTTCTGCATATGCTACATAGGTTGTTGCCTAAGGCAGCATAGTTGCCAACATAGTAGGTTACACAATATGTTGCTGATTGTCAGTATAACATATTTTCATGGAAAATAAAAGATTTCAGACATCCCATGTGCCTGCCAATGCTATCCAGATGCCTCCTCATTGCCACTGTTCCTGTAGCAGCTGTGGATTTTCGCTGGTGAATTAGTGTTGTGTGTACTTATAATTCACCCATCTGGATCAAGTTTAAGAACTTGTACTTATGTAAAAGACGTATACCAAAAAGTGTTGGTGTTAGTACAGTAATCCTGCAGTGCTGGCTTCTTGTGCTTAGTTACCATCAGGTACACTGTCTACATATGTGTTGTATTTTCTCCCTGTGTTTTGTATTGTTTTTTTTCCAGCATCTTCTGATTTTATCCCAAAACATGCAGGTAAGTTAACCAGCACATGACCAAACAGGCCATGTCTGTGCTGTTGTAGAATAAGAATAAAAGCTCCATTGACCAGAGGGCAATGTGATTGGGTCTATTTACTCTAAACAATCCTGTACAATGGGTTAGTACTATAAAATACTATACATGAAATAGTAATAAAACAACCACCGTAAACCACACAAACAAGGAAGTTATGGGGTGCTATAGAAGCATCACATTTTGTCCTTGGACCAAATGTTGTCAATGTTCCTTTTGGCTTATTTTTACCATTCCCTTCTCTGTATGTGAGATAGCTTTTAGAAAGTCACATGGCTGCAAAACAATTACAAATAAAATGTTACAGTAGTCTGTGTATATCTAGAATTATCATGTTCTATTTTTCCACTCTTAATTCAGCTATTTGAAAATATAACGTAGAAAAGCAAAATGTGACGAAGGCTAAATTATAGAATTGCAAACAATGCAAAGATGAAATGAGAAGATTGGTTCCTAGTAGCAACAAGATTCCAGTTTACCAAAGTCAGATCACCAACAGGTTCATTGTGACTGCTTCATAGGGTATTGAGTTTATCACATTGATACCTGCTCCAGTGAAAAGCTTCTATTGACTTAGCACATGTCTGTGGCCTCGTATACAACAATAAAGGATGAGTAATAACCACAATAAGACCTATTTTACATCCCAATGGGCATTGGAAACCCAATGACTGGAATCTGGCTGCCAGGAACACTTTTCTTGTTGCCGCTACGTTTCAGTGGGTCAGGACTCATGCAGAAGAGACTCTGATGTGCATACGTTATTGCACTTTAAAGACTTACTTTGCAATCTTCTGGTCGGGCTTTCCCCATGCATCTGCCTCCGCTGCATAAAGGGTGATGGGTGGGGTAGTGGCAATGAAGACACGTCATGCGTCTGTAGTTTGTACCAATGTGGCTCATCATCTAAAAGTGCAGTTTCTAATTCTATTAGAATCTGTGGGAAAGAAAAACAGTATTAATAAAGAAGCAGACATGTCAGATCAGCCAGCGGTTCCCATTTTTGGCTGTCTAGTTGCCAGCGCCCAATACGAATGTTGTGGTACAACAAGCTTGGACCTCTGCTTCTTTAAAGACTGAACTAGAGAAGCTTGGCCAAAATTGTTTTCATGTACATTCATGTATATCACAGCTCAAAATGAAGCTTTAACTCAAACTCTAGAGCATCACTTTAAATGGGTTTCCAAGGGACAGATAAATATTGCTGTTCTCTTTTAATGCATGTCTACACAGACCAATTGAACATTTTCTAGAACACTTCCTTGTTATCTCAGCAGTAGGTTAGAAAGGATTTAATTAAACATTGCCTCAAAATGTATAATCTTTGAAAATAGAATATACAGTGGCTTCATTTTTTTGACTGACTACTTATAATAACTGAAGGATTTTCTTTATGAAGAATTCCACCAACTGGCATTTTGTGGAAGAGGAGAAGCTGACTGTGGTGTAATCATCGTACCTCTGACCTGTTATCCATGGGTCTAGTGCCCCATGTCAAATACCTTAGTGAAGTTGACCTGCTGTTTTCTTGTCATTGGCAATGGTTTGTAGACTTGGTAACACTTGGTGAGGATAGAGGGAACTAAAGGCTGCCAGGACCTGCAAGTACTTGGTGCAAGATTTTAAATCCATGGATCAGGAACAGGTTTATGAATAGGAATATAACCCACCATCCTCTTCTATATTGACTATAAGACGTTGTTCCGATGGGCAACAGGCTATGCCACCACTCTGGAAAGGAGTTTTTCAGTGCCCTTTGTGTTTAATTGGTAAACACAGAACCATCAGCACTTTCTACAGTGTATTTGTACAAGTAACAACCTTTATTTGAGTTCTCCAGGAAAGAGTTAATCTTTTCCCCCTTTTGGAGAGGGGTTGTGCTGTGAAATATAGTCTTATGCTCTAGTGGTAATGAGATGGGTTGTCAGGAAGATGCATACATATATTCTCTTAGAACGGCATAGGCAACAAATAGTCTATGTCAACAGTGCAGAAAAATACACAAATAAGGATGCAAGCTTTAAACATTTAGCATTTGGATCTTGTGTTTAGACAATTGAGTAGCAAAACACTACAAAGTGCTCATCTGTGGATACATATAAAAAGGACAATTGCCGTATGACATTACCAAGCGATTGGCACAGCACATACAGTATACTGTAGATAAGGAGAAACTATGGCTACCCATCATAAACTATAAAAGGTAACAATTAAAACATTGACACATTCATAAAATTATTTACTTTAGGCTGATCACATTCACGGACACAATAAAGATTCCCTTTTACCAAACTAAATAAATATTCCACCTCCCCATTAACTAGTAAAAGCAGGGCCAGATTCACAACTAGGCAGCAGAGTCAGGCAGCTTTTTCTTGTATAATTATTGGTGCCAGTGGATGTTACTGACTGAGTGTGGTAAAGGTTATGGGTCTACACGATCCAGTGATGAATATCTGACCCTGAGTAGTATTATACTGAGAAGTGTTATGTGTTCTAGTGCTTCCTTAGAGCTCCCTAGTAAAGAGTGGTGATTGCATAACCAAATCACTTGCCTCCTTTCACTTTGAAAGACTCCACTGGAAAGCACTACCAAAGTATTATGGACTCCCTACCCAGTGGAAAGCACTGCCAAAGTATTATGGGCCCCCTACCCTCTCACAAGGCCATAGTGAAGGTGTCACTCTGTTACAGTTACACTCTCTAGTAACATACATCCCAACTTTTTAAGATGGGAAAGAGGGTTCACTTCCAGCACAATGTATTTAGACAATGGACACACTCCTGACATGTACACACTTACATGGACCATTAAGAATTTATATCCCAAAAATGATTGGTTAACCCCAGAATTGTTTTTTTTCATCATTACTTTTCCTTTATACCAGCTTTTCGAAATAGCAGACAAGATACATAAGAGAAAAGATAAAGGCTTTAGTGCAGGAAAACACTTGGTAGTTAAATAGAACCTTTTCATAGATATCTGTACCATTAGACCACAAAGAAGGACAACTGAGGAGGAAAGAGGGACAGTGGGATTTGGTTCCAAATGAGGGTCAGTTAAGAGCTATGCCCAATAATATGTTTATTCTACATTATGTAGAATCCATCAGAGAAGTGTGATTCTTTTGTTTGGCTTTGCAATGACATGAAAAGTTGGCACATCAATGTTTTCATTATTTTTTCACTCGACGTTGTAATTTTTGTGAGATATAAGAAAACAGCAAGTCAACTTGCCAGCAACCTGATAAATCAGTTGTCAATGGAGTTGGCCTTTGAGCCATTTAACTGTCCGGTATGCATGATTCATGATAATTTGGCATGTGTATCTCTGCTTCATTTGGCACAGGCAGTAGGCCCTGTCATATAGGTGATAAAGGCCCACGTCAGGTACATCACTCTATGCTTCCATATAAGTGAGAGTGCGGTGACTGCGTTTTGCACAGCTGACTTTTGCTCTGCTGTCTGTTTCAGTCTGTCAGACGTCAATAAACTGTCTACCATGAGGGAAATCTGTAATTCAAATGTTATTTCATTTATTGTTTGAATGGCAACTAAAAACCCAGCAACTGGGGCTGAAAATGACACCGTGGTTTATAGTCCTGAAAAAGCAATGAAATAGTCATTCATACCATATTTTGCACTCTGATTTTTATTCAGCTTGTGATAGGAAGCAGAGCAGAGCAGATGTGGGGTCATGGCGCAGGTTCATATACTGGCGCACACAGTCAGCCTGTCATATGTCCAGCCACAAAAATACATACATCTGATTGTTCACAGCCAGGGCGAATTTGATTATCTTGTACTATAAGGAAGGAAAAAAAAAATAATGTGGGCCTAGCTGGACCGAATTAACGTGGACCTTAATTAATTATTTTTTCTGATGTTCATGGCATGTAGGCTAAGTAATGTGTAATTGTAAAACTTCCAGGTATGTATCACCTCTTGCAGATTATGATCTTCATCTCATTACTGTTGCTGTACGGTATATTGTGGCATGTCGGGAATTTATTCTTGCAGCCTTCTAAAGTTGCTAAAAGGTCCACTTTAAGAAACTCAACAATTTAGAAATTCAGCAATGCTTTCCTTCCTATCTTTCATTATTGTTCCCATGAACATAGTTGCTTTCGCTTTCAAAGTATGACAAATGTTTTTTTTAATTATTGTGGGACACATGAAACATTACATAGCTCCACATTTGTATCTAAGCACCTGACCCAGTACCTAGAAGCAATGTGGAAATCGAATTCTTCATGAGCACACCTTCTTTATTAAGAAATCATTTTATTTGGAAGTTACTTTGTAGACACAATGTACAGGCTATGTCACTTGTATTGTTTCACCAATCCCTATTCTATATCTCAACTAAATTTGTCTATATCACCTCACATCAAACTAAATGGTTTGCATGTATTAAGAGGCTTGTGTAAAAAAAAACAAGTTGAACTAGTCTGGCTGCTGTTATTGGCTCTCCTTTCTGTTTCAGGTGCCGAATGGCCAACCCCTGTTACCAGCCAGTCATCAGGACCTAGACCTCGGGTTGTCTCCATTGTCATCTGGACTAGTAACCGACGAGCATCCCACCCATCCCTTTACTTTTGTTGCTGGCTTACGCTAATTTGGGAGGTATTGTCACCCACTTTGCATGTGGGCAGGCTGGTTAACAAGTATTTGATGGCTTAAGTCAGGGATGGCCAAACTGCGGCCCTCCAGCTGTGGTGGAACTACGAATCCCATGAGGCTCTGTAAGATTCTCACAGCCACAGACATGACTCCCGGAGAGGCATGCTTCATGGGATTTGTAGTTTCACCACAGCTGGAGGGCCGGAGTTTGGCCATCCCTGGCTTAAGTACTTGGACTGGTCAACTAAGTCCTAAAGGCCATAAGTTTAAAGCATTAAATTGTGGTTCATGTTTAATTTTTGTTATATGTTTTAATTAACCCCAGTAAACAGCTATGGCCATTTTTCCATATATGGTGTCTACGTTTTTTCATTTAATGGATAGCTAGCTTTATTGCTGTCCCAGTAGCTACATGTAATTTCATGGTTTTGGTGCTGCACAAGGTCTTAGGCTGGGCACAGACAGCTCAAATTTCTCAATTTAGCCCATGAGAGACAGAAAAAATCACTTGATTACCCCATCCACACAAAACAACGGGGATAGAGGAATCTACCAATGTATTCACGCAGCCATGGCTGAATAGCAGCTGATGTGCAGGGGATGATGAGAATCCATCTAAAAGATATCTCGAGACAGGGACAGGGGTGGAAAATCAATTAAAAATGAAAACATGCGGTGGCACACGGCGATGAAGAAGTGAAAAGTAAATTGGATTTCAAGCATGCACAGTACCATTCAATGTTTTTGTGTTCCCAAACTTGCTAACACAGTACAGTAGAACCAATTCAGGTTTGTACAAACCTAACTTAATGTTATTCTAATATTATATTGTTTTCACCCACTTGCAATGCAGTGTGATACTGAGAGGGAAAAAAGTTCTCCTCAGCTGAAAGGACAACCAACAACTTTGGGCTTTAAAACTCTGCAATTGTAGCATGAAAACTGCACACATGCTATGTCATTGTACTCAAAAGGCTTTCCTAAATGTATTTTGTATGTAAATAATTGGAGTTATGCTAATTGTAAATAATGGGAGTTCCATAAATATAGCTTGGGGAAATAAATTACTGGAAAATTATTCGTTTTCAAATTGCTCCCTCGTTCTTCCTAATTAAAGCTTAAAAAACAAATGTCTATGAATTTACTTCTGCTACCAGCTATCTATCCCCTCAACAACATCTAATATGCTAGATAAACCTACAGAAAAAAATATTGTTTGTGCAACTGACACATTTTCTATGGCTTTGAGACTGAAGTGGTTAAACACAGTTCAAAACAGTAGTGTCTGTGCCATAAATCAAGAATCCAGCTATATCTTGAAAGAAAAAAAATCATGCCTTAATAGATATTGATTATCGATGAGAAACATGTATTAAATTACATATAGCTTCATATCTAATTGATGACTGACTTGTCCCAAAATAGCATTTGCCGCACTTGCAAGTCCGAAGAGATTATGTATAATTTATATGATAGAAATGTATATAACAGACTGATATCAGGAAGAAAAACAGCATGCACTCCATGGTATCCAACTAGATTTCAGCTATCATCTTGCTACCGTAGTTCAGATATATATACACAACTTATGACTGCTAACACTTGATTGTGTGTCACTGACAGTACCGCTTTCTCTGTACTTCAGTTGGCCCCAGGGCTGTCTATCAAATAGTCAACCCAATGACCAACTAACACGGCAAGCTGACAACACTGCTGCTGATTGAATCTCAGGAATGGATTGGTTTAGGAGTGTGTCTATAGGAATGTTTGACTATTCTTCCAGAATCGTATTTGTGAGGTCAGGTACTGATGTTGGACGAGAAGGCCGGGCTCGCAGTCTCCACTCTAATTCATCTCAAAGATGTTCTATCGGGTTGAGGTCAGGACTCTGTGCAGGCCAGTCAAGTTCCTTCACCCCAAACTCACTCATCCATGTCTTTATGGACCTTGCTTTGTAGACTGGTGCACAGTCAGGTTGGAACAGGAAGGGGCCATCCCCGGCCTGTTCCCACAAAGTTGGGAGCATGAAATTGTCCAAAATGTCTCGTTGAGTAGCGGCACGCTTTACACCACGGCATCCGACGCTTTGCATTTCACTTGGTGATGTAAGGCTTGATTGCAGCTGCTCGGCCATGGAAACCCATTCCATGAAGCTCTCTACGCAATGTTGTTGTGCCAATCTGAAGGCCACAGGAAGTTTGGAGGTCTGTAGCTATTGACTCTGCAGACAGTTGGTGACTTCTGCGCACTGTGCGCTTCAGCATGCGCTGACCCCGCTCTGTCATTTTACGTAGCCTGCCACTTCGTGGCTGAGTTGCTGTT
Organism: Nanorana parkeri; assembly: GCF_000935625.1. NCBI lineage: Eukaryota > Metazoa > Chordata > Amphibia > Anura > Dicroglossidae > Nanorana > Nanorana parkeri. The sequence goes on along the minus strand of NW_017306284.1, from coordinate 3,546,360 downwards.
GTTCCCAGTTGCTTCCATTTTATTATAATACCAGTTACAGGTGACCGTGGAATATTTAGTAGCAAGGAATTTCACTGAACACCTGAATCCAATGATTTGGAGGGTGTCCCAATACTTTTGGTAATATAGTGTATATATACACACACACACTCAATATATATATAGATACATATATCTATATATATAAAATGTGTGTATTTTGCAGTTTGCCTGGAGTTCAACAAGTCTGTATCTGTACTTAAAGCTTAAATCGAATGCATGGGGTGTTTGTTCTGCAGAGATTTGGCAATCAGGGCTCTGGGAATTTGGATGTAACACTGGTAGCAATTCAAAGCTAAAAATAAACATTTCCAAGTGTGTTTATTATAAGTTAAGAATGATTTCCATTGTCATGTGTTGTTTTAAGCTTCCATTTACACCTACATATCAACAGGTGACATGGAAGGACTTACTTAACTTATTGGTAACCTGACTGGGAAATGAAAGCCATTCTATTATTTTGAGACAGGAGGACTTTAAAAAAAAAGAGCGATTATCACCACGGCGACATTTGCTCTGAGAATCTAAAAGTTTAGCACAATCTAATTATAGGAGCTTGACATTTAGGCCTGTGCACTAAAATTATAATGAACAATGTGTTAAGACTCGGAAGCGGAGTGCTACATTAATGAAAAGCAACTGATACAACAATATTTCTGCATAAAAGATCGTTTCTTATAAAATGTAATTTGTACATTTATTATGTAATTTCGGGTACTTTTTGTCAGTTTTTAGCACATTGGGAAAATACTTTTCCTCTGACACCAGTAGGTAGTAAATCACTGCCTCCTTCCCGCTATTCTCAATTTTAAAGTAGGTAGGCAATGGAGAAAAAAGTTGATGCGGACCTTGCATCAAAATAAAGGAACTGCTATTAAAGTGACACAAACTCAGAAGTTAAACCTGAAAAATGCATTCACGTACCCTAACCATCAACAAAAATGTATTTTATTTGTGTATCACTCGGCTGTAGATACTCAAATCATCTCTGAATTGGTGCTGACACTGTCCTTCACTCTGGAGGGTGGCTACTTTTGTTCCCCATGGTCCCTGTGTGTGTTGTAAAGTAGCCACCGATCCAAGATCACTCCTGTGATGGACTACAACCTCAATTTTAATTTGTACTGAAATTCACTCTATCACAGGAGTGAGCTCGGATCGGTGACTACTTTGCATCACACACAGGGACCATGGGGAACAAAAGTTGCCACCCTCCAGAAGGAAGGACAGTGTCAGCACCAATTCAGAGATGATTTGAGGGTCTACAGCTGAGTGATACACAAATCAGATACATTTTTGTTATTAGTTAAGGTACTTGAATGCATTTTTCAGATTTATCTCCAGAGTTTAGTGTCACTTAAGTAACACGGACAAGAGGAAAATAACTGGACGCCCTCTGCTGTGGTGGCTGATAGAACTTGCAGTTTTTCCATTGACAGATCCTGTCCAAGGATGAGGTGGCTGTGTGGGCAAAGCCAAAAACAGCTGCACCAAAATAAATATACAGCAACAGCTTGTGGGGAGAAGAACCCAGTGATTCTGGTAAGTGGGCGGGCAGTAGGGGGTACCTATGTGACCATGTTTCATGTTATACCCTAAATATTGGTGTAACATAAAACATGGTCCCAAAGGTAAACTTAGGCTTTAACCATTTTACTCATCTTACTCTCAAATGCCATTAGTGTATGGTTAGAATAAGACGTAGGCTAGCTCCCTACAATCTACTGCACTAAACATTCACCTTGTCCTTTACAATTAATATCTTCAAAAACATATTTTTCACCTTTACCAGGGATAATTTTTTCTCCGGAGACTTAGGGATACAATGCCCTTCTTTGAGTCCCAGTACTCATGTCACCAGAACACACATCTATATAATTGTGTACAAATATAGAAATGATTGAAAGGTGTTTGGCCACAGTAACAAAGCGCACGTCTGTGTTCACAACACGCTCTGATGAGCCCTTCCGTATTCAGCTTGTTCAACAAAAGGGAAACACTTTTGCCAGTATAGATGTAAGTGAAAAGTGTTTGGCTAAGGATATGAGTGTATATTACAAAAACATTTTCAACTGGCATCATCACCACTATCACCATCATGGACCGGGCAGCAAGGATGTCAATGATAAAAAAGTAGCCAAAAATGGATTTTTTTGAACGCTCTAGAACACCAGCAGAGAATCAGGAACTTCAAAAAGTAGCAACATCAAACAACCATGCAAAGAGGCCAATGCCAAGAAAGAATAGGGCAACAAAAGAATACCTTTATAGATTTTTGTTATTACATTTTCATTGAAGACCACTGCAAGAAATGATTTTTCACTGCAGTCTAAAAAGATATATATGTGAAATAAGGAAACATTGAAGTCCTCAGCAGCTGAGTTCCCTTATGCATTTCAGTGCTTCATTTTTAATTTAAAAAAAGCATACTTTTAACCAGGTCAGATTGAATGAATACATTTCAAGAAATGGTACAAGTAGTATATAATATAGACAAAAATCCTATTTCTTCAGCAGAACAGAATAAGAGTTAACTCACCTCTCCTAAGAATTCACTTTCTTCCTCTCGAACTCTGGCTTGATCCCAAAGTGTAATCTCCAGCATTCGTTCTCTAAACTCCCTTCGAGGAACCGGAGAGTAGATGAATGTTTGATTCCATTTGGGTTCTAATGTTTTCTTCACAGTCTTTGTTCTTCTTTTGTTCTTATCACTGTAATAAAAGTCAAACAATCAGTGTGGACAACTGTTTGCTCATTTTTACTTATACCCAGTAGAAATACTGATCAAAAAGAAGAAAAGAATACTGATGCAAGTTATAGGTTCTCTTTCATCAGTACACAAGGGTTAAAATTGTAAGAACGTTTAGCGGAGAGTTTCATTCTTGTAACTCCAATCACTCCCATCTAACCCATGTTGGAGAATACAGAGAAAAAAAGAGATGAGGACCCAATACCTCTGGGAAATGTAAGCACATAACCCTCCACTCCAAAAATGGAAGTTGCACAAAAAACCTTTATTTCGGACAGAGTTGTTTGCATACGGACAACATAGCAAATACAGTTGGGCTAGAGGAGGACTTTGTGAGAGTACTACGAGAAGGCTTGACTATGCCAGGACCATGGTAAGCAGTGACCTGAGTAAGGCAGAGGGCAGTTAGCGAAACGCCTGGAGAAAAAAAACACACAAACACTGGAGAAAAGACAAATCTTCTACATACAGTGCTCTAGCTAGAAAAAGAACCTGGCCAAGACACCAATGACAAACAATATGACTCCGTCCTGAAGGGGAACAAATCTTTAGAACAAGGCTGCAAGGAGTTAAATTAGAAAAATACACCTCGTAATTGCTTTAACTAAATCCCTTTTGTGCACCCAAAATACTAATCACTATTCATTACACACCGCTTATTAAAAACCTATCAACATATTTTATTTATTATCAGACAGAAACTTTCATGCATTTTGCAGGCACTGTCTTAGAATCCTCGAGATTGGTTATCTGCAATTAAAATACTTTAATGACCTTCATTAAGTGATATGAAACCTAATTAAAAGTAAACTGGTATTTCAGACTGCCCCTTTCATTAGTGACATGCTAATTCAACATTATCTCTGTGTGACGACACCCATAAACACAATTTGCTGACCCATTGTCACTGGCAGCTGTTTGATAACAGAGTGAAGTGAAAGGGACAATAAGTTATTTTTGACAGCAAATAATTTTCTTGTTTCAGACATCAAATGCCCAGCATTTCAGATTTCATAAGGATAGTTTCTCTGCTCCGGTGGCCCTTAGCCATCACAGTAGGCAGTTTAGCAAAACTGGCAGCAAATGAAGAAAAATGTAGCTGCACATACATCTCGGTCTGCTGAAATGTTTGTTGGGTGACAAATTCAGCCTTGCATCCAGCACCATCCCTATATACAGTGGGGCAAAAAAGTATTCAGTCAGCCACCAATTGTGCAAGTTCTCCCACTTAAAAAGATGAGAGAGGCCTGTAATTGGCATCATAGGTAGACCTCAACTATGAGAGACAAAATGAGAAAACAAATCCAGACAAATCACATTGGCTGATTTGGAATGAATTTATTTGCAAATTCTGGTGGAAAATAAGTATTTGGTCACCTACAAACAAGCAAGAGTTCTGGCTCTCACAGACCTGTACCTTCTTCTTTAAGAGGCTCTTCTGTCCTGCACTCATTACCTGTATCAATGGCACCTGTTTGAACTTGTTATCAGTATAAAAGACACCTGTCCACAACCTCAAACAGTCACACTCCAAACTCCACTATGGTAAGACCAAAGAGCTGTCGAAGGACACCAAAAACAATTACTAGACTATATACAGGGGGCCACTTATATAGACATTGGTCTTACTTTAGCCGAAAGGTGCCTATAGACATAAAAATATTGCTACTCAATCGGCTGACTACGATTAGAAAATTAACAGGTGTATATGCACTCTTCTAAAGACATCCCCTGACCAACTAAAAAAGCAATCTGTTTGATTTTGATTTGGTTTGATTTTCCTGACAAGCAGCTATCATTTCATCCAAGCCAGCAGCAAGGATGTTCTTCTATTTCCAAATCATTACTCCAACACATAAACATTTACAAGCGTGTTTAAGAGGCCCTTTTACCTTGCCCATTCAGGCAACAGTGTCAAGCTCACTCAGTTATACTCACCTTTACAACGCATCCTCTGCTACTCCTTCTTCCATCCCAGCTTCCACAAATTACCTGATGTTTATGGTTATGGGGGAGCATATGACCTCCTCCCTTGATGCAGTGCTAGGCCTGAAACTGTCACTGTCATCACTCCCTGCAAGCTCCAACGCTGGCTAACACGTGGTATTTTGTGGCAGCTGCAATGGTAGAAGGATCGTGGGGGAGAGATGTAAAGGTGAGTATAAGTGTGCCAGAAGTAGACATTATAGAAACCCTGAAAGACCTGAATGGTCAAGGTGACAGCAGAGCCAGAACAAGGTCCTCTGGCTCCTACGGCAAAGATGTCCTCTGGAGCCAAGATGGCGCATGCATTAACATTGTGATCACAGAGAGGAGTACCCACCCCTCCTACATGCAGTAACAGCCCCATACCATTAAAAAGTGCTAGCCTGCTTTGCAGCCCCCTTTTCTAAAGACACCAGCCTTCTTTAGTGGCTGGACATACTGTGACAGCAGGTGAGAAGACTCAAACACTTCACAGCCTCCACCCTTCAGCTGTCTGCTACAAAGTGCTGGCAATGCAGAAAGTGTAAAAAATTACAGTTGTCCCCTAGATTCTGAGTCTCTAGACAGGTTTCATCTAGCATACATTCAGATAAATGACAGCCTAAATTAATTAAACAGCAGAGGTCCCACAGTTTTAAGTGTACTCCGTCATTGTAATGTTGACATGACAGTATTAGAACTTTCTGATTTGCTGCTGTTCCAAGGTATCTAGTTAGCTACATGTTACAATGACAGAGTACACTTATTGAACTGCGGGTTGCTGCTGTTTGATTCATTTCGGGTGTCATTTATCTGAATGTATACTAGATGAAGCATGGCTACAGTGGGGTTATTGAAGACTTCTTTGCATTCCCCTCTATGCTACAGCTTGCAGTGCCCTAGGCATCTGCCTTCTCTGTATCAGGGTCACCCTGCCCTAGATGACAGGGTCACCGTAAATGCAGATCTTCTTGGTAAAAAAAAAACTTTCAGTGGTTAGATGGTTATGTATGTCTGGCTGTGAAATCTAAATAGCTAGCAATATTGTAATTTTTGCAGATGACACCTAATTATGTAGCATTAATAAAATCAGCAGCAAACTAACACTATGGGTGAATCCTGAAAAAAAATTGCAACATGGGCGGTTAAATGACAAACCTAAATACATTTTTAAAAATGTTATGCTACCTAAACCTTGGCAAACGCATTATCCCCGATAAATTAAACTAATTAGAGTTTGGCAAAACAGAGATAGAGAAGAATTTGGGAACACTAGTTAACAATAAGCTAAATAACACCCATCATCAGCAGCAGCACAGGCAAACAAAACCTTGGGATGTACAAAAAATGGAGATAATTGAAATGTGAAGCTGTGATCATATGGCCCAGTATGCTAAAACCTGGTCCGGATGGGCACTATTTAAAACTACTAACACATACAAAGTTATCATGGATCCTAGTAATAAAGAGACCCTTCACCAGGGACCTGGTGAGCGTTTTACCTTGACTGACATCAGCCTATTCTCAACCCTATTAACCATGTAGCTGTGTATGTGACATACCTTCGATCGGGAAGAAAATAAATTTTAACATAAGGATTTCTCGGTCTTCCATCTTCCCTCGATGGTAGGTCCTTCGCTCCTAATATAGTGACTATTAATTGATGACCACCTTTGTCATACCAGAGTTTTATCTGCAGAGTAGAAAGAATACACAGTTTGTCAGTAGCCGTGTCAATGTTTCTTTAAATATAGTTGACATTACACAGAAAGGTTGTAACTGAAGATTGCACTACAAACATTTTGCTCTTTGAAAGCAAACCAAACACTGATTAAAGACTAGATGACCTACAGGCTTACTTATACAGGTAGAACCAAGATAAATGTTGATTGGAAAAGTCTAATATCCCCCAACATCCAGGTCTCACCAATGATCTTAATTTTCCATAATAACCATAGATGATTGTTTATTAATTACTATAGGTTACTGAACTTGTTTCCCACTGCCATTTGCCTTAACAAATAAGCTTGATAACACTGCTCCTTAATGTTCGGAACCTACATTTTGTGTACGTATAATATACATAACATGGCACTTACTCAATAAACCATAGATATATATCACACAGTGATTACTCTATTGGCCAGCTACCAGCTTGCAAATTGGAAAATGTAGGAATAGCAGAACACTGATGCAATATCATCTCCCTGCGTTAGAATGTCAGACTATGCAATGTATTAGAGCCCGATTGGCCCACAGTGCTGCACCTCCCTCTTGCAACCAAAGCCCTGATGTGCAGAGAAATATGAGAACCGAATATATAAAGATAGATTTGGGGTTGTTAGGCCCGTGGAAGTAAATACTTCTTTGCTATATCCTCGGTTGCATCTAGTGCCCATAATATGGTATTTTCCTGATAGTATATTTGATTTAGAAATAAAATGTAATAAGTATGTTTGCTTTGCCCCACTTAAACAGAACACACGTTCACAGAGTCTTGGTGGCGCAATGGCTTTTCAAATTGATGATATATACAGGTGAAACTCGAATAATTAGAATATCGTGCAAAAGTAATGGCAGTAATTGCTGCAAAAGGGGCACAAAACAAGTACTGAGTACATAAAATATTTTAGGGCAATACATAAACTTTAATATATAAGAATAACATTAAGCACAAGAGTGGCCCAAACTGTTTAAGCCATTTAATAGTGAGAATTGACATGTAACATTATATAAAGGTGTGTGGCCTATAATCAATGGCTGCAGTTGCTATTGTGTTTCTGATTAAGTGGAGGTGGTTTTATTAGCATTTATAATGGGTTTTTTGGGGGGGGCCGTGAATAACCTTGGCTAGAAGTTTATTAAACGTAATGCACATTACTGCCTTGAAGTCTGCTGAATAAGGCTTTTTTTTTTTATAAAGGGCCATGTCGCACTAACCATCCTGGACAGAAAACACTATATAGGGGTAAACAGGGTAGGGAAAATGCTCAGCTACTTCTATGTGTCACTTTTCCTGGCCAACTGGATGAGCAAGAAGTCACTCCCTCCCTGACCACTTACATGCTGCAGCATTTTCGTCAGTGATGCTTTGCTCATCTAGCTGTTGAGGGTGTGACACATGAAAGAAGATGTGGTGTGTTTGTTCTCGGTAGCAAGAGCTCAGTGTAGTAGTTCTCATCCAGGGACATTCGGCACAGAGACAAGTGATGAAGACTGGAAGAAATGTTGCCTGCTCTGACAAATTTCAATTTCTACTGTGATATGCAGATGGTAGTGTCAGAGTCCGAAATGCACAGCATGGATCTTTTAGGATGAGGTGGTGCAGGCGGGTGGTTTTTAGCATAAACATGTTGCTGACAAATTTCCAGAAACTACATGATGATATTAAGGGCCCGTTCATACCAAATCCAGATCATCTTGAGACCAGACCAGATTTTTCCGGACCCAAAATGCATCCTAATGTATCCCTATGCTATTTCTGATCTTTATTCACACCAGTGCAGTCCGCTCCAGACCAGACCAGAAGAATACCGCATGTCTTATTTTGTCTGGTGTGGAATGCACTGGAACACATGAAAATGCATAAAAACGCACTGGAATGCACTGGTCCGCACCTGAAAGCCGATTTTACTCTATAAAAAAAAACCCGCTTGAAAATGGTAAAATCGCGGTAAAATCTGGTCCAGATCTGGTACGGAAAATGGTGTGAACCTGTCCTCAGTCAGCAACATCCCTTGGAACACTCAAACTTGTGCTTTACCCAAGCAAACAATGTTGCTTAAATGCTTCCCAAGCCCCTTCAGCACATATTGAACCTTCCTTCACCTGCCACCTATCTCCTCTGCCCCTGGGATTGAGAAAAGAAGCCCTGTGTAAGCTCTAAACTGCTTTAGTTAAAGGAGAACTATGGGGTTAGGGCTTTTCCCCATAGTTCTCCTTAGGGTAATGGGAGGACACAAACTAGCGTCCTTCCGTCACCCTAAGCTCGCGGTATACTGAGACGCCACAGCTGAAGCGGATCCCGACAATTATGTCTGGATCCGCTCAGCTGCGTGAGTGACAGCTGGCTCTGCCTATGTAGAGGGCAGAGCCAGCTGTACCCGCCCCCTCCCCCGTCCGTTCCGCCAATCAGCGCTGGAGGATTGGAGCGGGGAGGGGGGAATCCGGCCACTCCTCTGTCACGGCAGAGAGCTGTGACAGGATAGAGAAGTGAGCGAACGCCGGTATGTGTGAAGTGAAAAGCTCTCACCTCATAGTTCTCCTTTAAATGGTCCCATTAGACAGTGCTGTGCCAATAATCAAGCACCAATGCTGCCCATACACAGGAGTAATGGGTAATTTCATTGCTACTGTCATCTGAACGGAGAAGTGGGGATTAAAGAAAAGATCCATATGTGCTCCTGGGCAGAGGGTATTAAAGAGAACTTGTTGTTTTACCCTACTTGAGCAAAGCACAGGTTTGCTTTAGCGTCAGCCATGCACAGCAGTAAGACAGACTAATGTCTGACTGAGAAAGACAAGACCTGTAAAGACACGTGCCAGTTCTAAAAACCTCCGGGACCCTCTGCAATCTCCTGTGTGACTGTGTAGAATTTTACCCTTTTCCCTGTTTTCGTCACTATAATGGAAGATTTGATGTGCCCACTCATACAGATATTTTTTTTTAACAAGCTAGAAAAGCTAATTGTGCAATGTTGAACATTTCTAACAATCAGAGATTGCTCCTAATGCATATGCTACTTTAGCAGGCAATGCCACAGTTAAAGAGACCCTGTCACTAACTATAACATTGCAGGTATAAGTACAGAAAAACATACTTTATCTTGAATGCACATATAATCTTGTGTGAAGTTTTTTGTTGAAGAGAATGCTCTGGCAACAGGGTACAGAGTACAGGGTACTCTTTAAGTACACATTGCTTGTCAACCCAAAAGTGTGCTATGACTTGGTCAAATCTCCCAGTGAGTATTTTATCCAAGACTTCAATGACACCTTAAAGTGAATGTGTGGCCAAGGTACTGAGAATAAATTATTCACATAGTCCTAACAAACAGCAAATAAGCTTTAAAACAAGCCCAAACTGACCTATGTAATTGCAAGTACTACGGAGTAAATCATTATCAAATATCACAACAGAGACTCTGAAGTCAGGTTGCAATTGGTTTCTGAACAGTTTAAAGTATCTTCTATTTTTTTAGAAGGCTGACAAGCTGCTAAATACCTGCTGCCAGAAGAAGCAAGGGAAGATAAGCTGTGATTTCAGTGTCTCTATTTTGAGGAACATTGTCTCCACAGTGCTGGCATCCACAGAGGTTAGTGAGGGCCAGTTTCAAAGCTTATTTTATTATTTTTAAGAGTTTTTAGGTAAATTAATTATTGAATGCCCATAACCCAGACACACTTCACTTCCTCTACTGGTTTTTCTTAGGCAAGCAGATTCTCTCACCTTCTACTATATTGTTAATAATGTAAAATAAACAGAAAATTAAAGTCACCCAGCCACTATATAGAATATTCTCAACAATGGCATATCTGTAAAAGAAGACACAAAGCACTTATCTTTCCCAATGCTCACACCACAGAACCCCACACCGATGATGCTGAGAATCGCCCCTGAAAAGTCACTTTTGATCTCCATGGTAGCGCACAACTCTCATAGTTCCTCCCTCTGACTTTACAACAACGCTCTCTAATGCAGTGATGTGAGATCAGAGTGAGGATCCAGTGATATCTGCAGGGGTCAACACTCCCAGAAGAGTTGGTTTTTTAGCAGACTTCATTGGACTAGTTTTCAGCATCAGAGAGGAGTCATATGGTGTAGGCAGCAGGAGAGGTGAATTTTGTAGAATTGTTTTAACCTGGATCTGAATAGTAGGTGCCACACCCCTGGGAATTTGAGTAACAAAAAGCAGAAACTGGGGTTTTGAAAGCACCCTAGAAAAGATAACTCCAAGAAACAATGTACCATAAAAAATAGATTTTAATAGTGATAATTTAAGAAGCTGGGTAAAAAACTAATTAATAAAAACAATCAACTGAATAGATAGCTCCCTATAAGCTCACTCCATGAAGAAACCTTCCATAAATGGTTTACATGATTCTTAGCGCATATATGGTATCAATACATGTGATCTGGTTTAGATAATTGGAATAATATACCGTATATACTCGAGTATAAGCCGTCCCGAATATAAGCCGAGGTACCTAATTTTACCACAAAAAACTTTACATCATAGTAGCAGTCACATTACATGATAGTGGAATAGTACTAAGCAGTATTGGAAGGGTTGAGGATGCAGGAGCTAGTTCAACGTTTCGCGCACACATGCCCTTCTTCAGGAAGAGGGAATATATAAAAGAGATAGTCAGGTCATTCGATTTGCCATCCGACAAGTTAGAAGAGGATGAAGAACGGAAAGAAGGGATATCGTCCCATCTGTCTTGAGGAAGTCTGTCCTCCAAATGCCTCCAGGCCACCCACAACCAGCGGCCGGGACGTGTTGGATGGCAAATCGAATGACCATTTATGGAAGGTTTCTTCATGGAGTGAGCTTATAGGGAGCTATCTATTCAGTTGATTGTTTTTATTAATTAGTTTTTTACCCAGCTTCTTAAATTATCACTATTAAAATCTATTTTTTATGGTACATTGTTTCTTGGAGTTGTCTTTCGGTGCTTTCAAAACCCCACTTTCTGCTTTTTATTAGCAGGAGAGGTGAGTATTTGTCTTACAGGTATGCTTTTGCTGAGTATTTTCTGTATAGCAGCAGGGCCGCTTTAAAAAAAAGTAGACTGTGAGACCAAATTGCACTGGCTGTGGAAGGTAAGTGCGGCTGGGAACTTACTACTGTAACCCTTCAAACAATATTTTTTAAGAGTGGCCAACAATGCAATTACATTTTTCTTAACTGTTTCAATGCATTACCAAATATACTTCAGTTTTAGTAAATGTATGGCATATCTGAATCAAAATATGTCCCGCAAACAAGATAGAATTGTGCAAATTACAGCTCATAGGGTACTAAAAAAATTAAAATGTTGCTATAGGGCATGCTGGGAACAGATGTCACAGGGGAAAAAGCTTTGGGGGGAAAAAAAATCCAAGCCACAGAAAACAATTGTATCTTTCATAAAGGAAAAGTGACAACAATGGCAGCTGAAATCCCATTGGTAGTTGCCACAAATAGCAAATACACTTTCCTTTATTGCAGTTTTTATACAAGGCTACTTTAAACAGTGTACGCTTCAAATTAAATGAACAAATAAAATTGGAGGGAGGAAAACAAATGTGCAGACTTCAGTGCATTTTCCACACTAAGACAGAAAGAAAAAAAAAAAAGAAGAAATAAACAGACAGCTTTATGTTTCAGGCAGAAAAGGCCTTTACCTGGACCCTAGGAACAAAAGGCGGAGTTCTTCTATTAAGGCTTTGGCTCTGGTAAGCAAAATAAAAATAAAAAACAAAAACAAAACAAAAACAAAAGAAAAAAAGACAACAAGCTAAAATTAAAACAAATTCAAAATAAAACACAAGTATTCAAATCAACATTAACAGCAACAAAGTTCACATCAAAAACACAAATTTGTAGCAAACATAGTGATGAAACAAACTGCTGACTGACTGCCATTCACTGACGACTTAACATTTCAGCGTTCATAAATAACAAATTATCAGTTTGAACGTTTTTCATTTTTGTAAAATCTTAGATCATTGATATACATTCCTAAAAAACAGAGTTCATATCATTGCATCACTTATAAATGATAGCCCAACCATACTGGTGGAGGAAATGAGGTGATGATGAAGATAGGCACTATCCTTCTTTTTGTTCCACTTTTTTACATAAATAAGGTTAAGCCCTGCGTTCCTTTCCAGTTAATCCAGCACATACATACTATCTAAACCTGACCCAACTGTCACAGTCCTAGTTTTGTTTGCTTTAGTTTGACTGCTCTATAAAAGTTACAATCCTAAAATGTTTGAACTATTTCAAGTTTTGAACTATTTCAAGGGACGTTTTGTGTTGTTAAAGTGGGGAAAGACTAGTATCTCTGTTAAAGGTTTTATTTATGACTATAATAGGGCCAAAGGGAGATGCATCTTTGTCCTGGTGTAAGGAACTTACGCTGCATCGAAGCAGTATACCACGGCGGGGCCGGCCCCGTCACCAGCGTCCCGTTGCCAAGCGACGGGCGGCTTCCACTCAGCGTTCCTCTCCTCCTTCCGTTCGTCAGCTGAGTCGGCGTGATGACGTGGCAGGCCCGGCGGCGTCCCGTTACCAGGAGACGCTCAGGTTGGGTCTCGTCTCCGGCTCCTCCCCCAGCCACCGCTCACTGCCTACAAAACGGTAGGCTCACCACTTGCTCGGCGTTCTATCAAAGTAGTACGTCGAGCAAGTTCTCTAGGGACACATGCTACCGAGAACCAGTCTGAGACTCCTGAACCTGGCACCTTCTGCTCCTGAGACCTGGACTTTCTAGCTTGCATACCTGGCAGTGTGTCATCTGATCCTCCAACCAAAACCGCAAGTAACCATTAGTGCTCTGGGGAAGATAATACCAGGGACGAAGCTAACATACATATTACTCTCTAAAAACATTGTGTTACTGATTTCACTGCTGCATAGGACTGTTGTTCCCAATTGGTGTTTATGGAAGAGTTCAGGAGTGGGGATTATAAGTGATCTTGTTCCAACTGCGTATTCTCTTCATACTGAGACTGTGATCACCATACACTCCTACTCTAGAGCTAACCCCACCTTCATCATTAGTGAACTGAACTAGTGAGTGAGAAACTACAAAACGTATCACACCCCAATGCTAAGTAATTGGAGTTGATAAACTGCATAATAGATAACTGCCTACTTAGTGAGTTGATGGTGTATGATGTGACAGGGGTTCCGACTGCACTCACTACACTAAAGTGTGACTGTGAACCCTCTTCCTGAACCATCCCCATCTAAGCTCCGCAGCTGCGATCCAGATACCAAGCCGCGCTTGCACGGATCGTTACACCTGGTGATCTCCACCAGGCAACAGACTGCAATGAGAACCTGATAGAGGCTAACTCATTTACAAAAAATAAGTTAGCAGGTAGTCCAACACACAGCTCCTTTATTAAAGATAATTCACATACAACTCATAAACACAGATCTGTCTACATGAACTGTATATTAATATGTCTTTTATATACACTGATCAGCCATACCATTATGACCACTGAGAGGTGAAGTGAGTAATCTTCACCAGCAATGTTCTGCTGGGAAACCTTGGGTTCTGCCATTCATCTGGATGTTACTTTGACACGTATTTCCACATATCCCACCTAAACATTGTTTCTGACCAAGTACACCCCTTCATGGAAATGGTATTACCTGATGGCAGTGGCCTCTTGCAGCATGATAAAGCACCCTGCAAAAATGATACAAGAATGGCTGGAGGAACACCGAGTTTGAAATGTTAACTTGGCCTCCAAATTCTCCATATCTCAATCCGATTGAGCATCAATGGATGTGATGAAGAAACAAGTCCAATCCATGGGGGCCTTGGCCTACTTTGCAACTTACAGAACTTCAAGGATCTGCTACTAATGGCATGGTGCAAGATACTTCAGCATACCTCGAGAGGTCTAGTGGAGTCCATGCATCGATGGGTCAGGGCTGTTTTGGCGAAAAAAAGGAGGACCTACTCAATATTAGGTTGGAGGTCATAATGTCATGGCTGATCAGTGTACTGTATATTGTGAGAACCGGCTGAGCAGGTATACTTTATATTCATCCACCCCTTCAACAGTCCATCCAAAATGGAAAAAAATATGGTGGCTTGAGTTTAAAGGAGTAGGTCATTGGTTATTATTTGGGTGCAGTAACTTAGTTGTCAGATGTGATTAATTGATTTTTGAGTGTGATAAAATACCTAAAATGCTTATGCCTATTTTATTTTGCCAACAGCAATGTACTGATGACTGTGTCCGAATAAGGCATATCTCTTCCTATTTATAAATAGCAGAAAATTCAAGAACTTGCATGCACGTCAAACTCCTACACATTTATGTCTCATTGTCCTCCTGAGGGATGCTGTGCAGGAATATGGAGTATGCATTGTCACAGGGGGAGGCCAGAAAGTGGAACTCATAACCAGGCCACACTGTCACAGTTGAAGATCTCCCTGCTGTGAACAGGAATTAAGACCTGCCATTGGATTGCATCATGTTTACACAAACAAAGGTTGAAATAAGTCTCTCTTCAGTTTTTTAAAGCTTGGCAAAATTTGCCACCTGACATACTGAACCAGGTAAAGCTAAATTAAAATGTATGTGCATAAAAATAAGATGCCCATTAAAAAACTAATTTTGTTTTGGGTACACAGTGATGGAGATATCCTTCTGTGAAATTATGATTACCTTAACACTGTTGCACCCAAAGATTTAGTTGCAGCACAGTGAAATCATCTGATCCTCTCTCCCTCTCCCTGGACACTGATTGTTTAATTTATTCTAGTGTCAGAGATCAAAGCTAAGAAATAAACTGTCTTGTGTAAAGGTAGGTAGGTAGGTAGGTACTGACCTATATTTTAAAGTCAGAGAATCAAGCTAAGAAATAAACTGTTCTGTGCAACGGTAGGCAGCCACTTACCTAAGCAAACCTGATAAAAGCTGGCAGATATCTCCACTTTCTCAGGAGCATAAACTGATTCTGACTAGCTGGCACATAACACAAAGCCAAATGCCAGCACAGAACATGCTTAGGACAGGAAGTTATGTGAGGGCAGCACTAAAGAATAACAATGACAATTTGATTTATGTAACCCCTTCTGTACATTTGTAATTAGCTCCATGTGACCTTTAATGTACGGAAAGTCTGGGAACTGTGTTTCCTACATATAGGAGTGGCTTGAAAAATTCTAGTAATTTTTTTAAAGGCTTACTTAAACACAACTTTTGATGCTGCTTTATGTAAAATTATTTTTGATAACATTCACAGATTATATTATAACCATTTGATCAAAAAAATAGATATTTTAAGTGAAGGTGGTTAACAATGAGCAATTTCCAATACACCTCCTATCCAGGAAGCCCAAATGATACTTCCTTTAGCCTAACTTGACAGCTTACATAAAAAAATAAAATGCACAGATGAAACTGACCTGTCATAAATCTAGGCAGTTTGCAACAAACCCTGTGAGTGGCATATGCATAAGCAAAGGATGCCTTAACTGAAAACTGCATGTCAAAATGATGCGTGGATCCAGTAATACAAGAAGTTGAAAATACATAAATCTCCTTTGTTTGCTATAAAAGTTGATTTGGATCTTTCTCACACTAACTCTCAAATCTCCCTATTGGTCTAAAATGCTGCCAGTCAAAATAAAAAGTCCAATAAGGTGGACCAAGGGCCAAGTTTGACCTCTACAATAAAAGTTAAAGTGACACTAAACTCAGGAGCTAAATCCTAAAAATGCATTCAAGCACCTTAACTATTATCAATTCTGTACCTTATTTGTGTATTACTCGGCTGTAGATCCTCAAATCATCTCTGAATTGGTGCTGACACTGTCCTTCCTTCTGGAGGGTGGCTACCATGGGAACAAAAGTAGCCACCCTCCAGAAGGAAGGACAGTGTCAGCACCAATTCAGAGATGATTTGAGGATCTACAGCCGAGTAATACACAAATAAGGTACAGAATTGATAATAGTTAAGGTGCTTGAATGCATTTTTAAGATTTAACTCCTGACCCTAGTGTCTTAGTAGCTTTTTTACTCTGTTCTCTCTCTCTGGAACTTCTGAATATTTTGACGTGCTTTTGACTGAATTTAACCTCAACTTTCACAATATTTTATAGAATAGCTCAAGACTGTGACATGTTTACTTGAAGTTACATAAATGTCATATATCTAAGTTTCTGAATGCGCGTGGAAATATTTAGTGTGATAGTTATTGTGGCACTTTTATATTATTTAACTTGTGTTAAACGTATCTGTAAAAAAAATTAAAAAAATAAACGCAACTGGACTTGATGAACTAGCTTTCTCAATTCAGAATGACAAAAACAATCATATCGCAATGCATTTTGGGGAGAAAGCCATTAAAATTGTACGAGATTATTAAAAAAATCTAAAAAAACTGGCAGACTATAGAAACCACCTGCGCTTTCACCTCTGATGGCAGGTAGTCAGATGGTGAGAAAAATAAAGCAAGTCCAGTTGCCTTCAACATTTTTTTACAGATATACCATGACCTGGATGAACGAGAACCTTCACAGATATTTTGTTAAACTTGTTCTCCTTCCTGCGGTAGATTGCACACTTTCTGTGTCTGATGTGGTGCTGCACCATCCACAACACAGCTAAGACAAGAGGACGGGGGTTAGAGAGAAGGAGCAATACTTAGTGATAACATTTTAAGCAGCTTTTAGAAGATATCTCTTGTTTTTTTATGCAGCCAGTTCTGTCAGAGTCCCCCAGTCAATACTGCTAATATCTTAGTCTTATAGAGACTCTCAGCGGTGGCTTTATCCCTCTCTGATGCTGAGCAGTGGTGACTGCAGTGTCACTGCCACTTGTGAGTAAGATTTAAAATTTCAACTGAAGTGACAGACATCATGGACATTTATATGAAGAAGGATTAGTTTTATTTACATGCAAGACTACTTAACAATACAGTATTTGGGTTGTCCATCATTTACCTTCAAACAGCATAAATTCTCCCAGGTACACTTGCACAAAGTTAAACATTTTGCAGGTATATGGTCCAGTAATACAAGTAATAAATCAAACAATTCAACTGTGTAGAAGGAATTAAACTGGGTGAAGAAAATCCGTGCTCTACTAACAAGCTGAGGTTGGTAAAAACAGTTGAAAATGTTTTAAAAACTTACAGAATGGCAATCACGGGGGCCACTTGTGCTGTCCAAGCTCTTCTGTATAAGCACAAAGAAAGAAGCAACGTTAAGGACCAAAAGTGGTCAGCCAAGAAAACTTAGTGCAGCAGATGAAAGATACATCATGCTGTTTTTCCTTCACAATTAGAAGATGTCCAGTGAGAACATCAGCTCAGATCAAGCGGAAACCAGTGGAACCTGTTACACCTATCTATGGTCCAGAGAAGTCATTTAGCAGTGGTCTTCATGGAGATAGCCAAACCATTGATGTGGAAACAAGGCCAAACAACTTCCCTATGCACGAAAACACAAGAACTGGTATGTAGGAAAATGGCAGCAGGTGCTCCGGACTGAGGAGTCTAAATGTGAAAAAAATTGGCTGTAATAGTTTGTTTGGTCAGAATTATTAGTCTCCTCAAGCCTGAACTTTAGAAGGCCACGTCTCATGGCCACTTTAGAATATTCCAATGTTTTGTTCTTAGCTATTCCTTTTTGAAATGTGTGTTTTGGGTCACTAACCTGTTGAAGGACCCATGACCTGCAACGGAGACAGAGCTTTCTCACAATGAACAGTATTATTCATTCCGGAATTCCTTGATAGTCTTGCGATTTCATTGTGTCCTGCACAGGTTCAAGGCACCCCATGCCAGATGCAGCCAAGCAGCCCCAAACCATAACATATCCTCCCCTATGTTTCACAATAGATACAGTGTTTTTTCTTTGAAAGCTTCAATTTTGTTTATGTCTTTGAACATAGAGCTAATTTGAGTTACCAAAAAAGATCTAGTTTTGTTTCGTCTGTCCAAGAGACATTCTCCCAGAAGCCTTGTGGCTTGCCAATGTGGATTTTTATCAAACTCTAGTCTAACTTTTTTATGTTTTCTTTCCTCCTCTTCATTTGATCCTAATGTTGCTCAAAAAGTGAGGAATGGTGCTATCAGACACTGAAGTACTTTGACAATGGAGTTCATCTCTTTGGAAGTTTTCCTTGACTCTTGTCTACCATTTGTAATATCCTTCTGTTCAATCTGGGGTATTTTTTTTTCTCCTGCAGCCACATCCAGACAGGTTGTCTACACTCTCATGGGCATTAAACGTCTTAATATTGTTTAAAACTGTAGTCACAGGAACAACAAGTTACATGAAGATGGTTTACCTTCGAAACAGGCAATAGGCTGACTGACTGAAAAGATTGAAGATGTGTGATTCTAATCACAGAAAACAGTTAGTTTGAAATATCACAATGATCCAATAATTTATAATCTTTTCTAGTGGTACCAACAAATCTGCCCAGGCCATTTTGGAATATCTTTGAAGAATAAGCAATAGATTATCTCTCTTCAAATGTTCCTTACTCCATAACATACCAAAGACATGCAGGTATACATGAGACAATTGCTTTTAATGTAATCATTTTTCAGGATGATTGAAGCATTGTTTCAATAGGCTGTAAGGGTACCAATAAATTTTTCCATGACAAATGTACTTATCCATCTCACAATAGGAGGCATCTGATCAGTCCCAGATTCATTCTGATGCAGAATAATGACCCCAAACATACAGCCAAAGTCATAAGGAACTATATTCAGCAAACAGAAGAACGCAGAGTCCTGGAAGAGAAGGTAAGGCCCCCATATAGCCCTGTTCAACATTTTTGAGTCTGTCTGGAATTACATGAAGAGACAGAAAGAAGTAACTGAAACAGCCGAAATCTCCATCTAGTTCTCCTAGGTTCTTGGAACAACCTATATGCAGAGATCCTTAAAAAAAACTTTGTGCAAGTATACCTAGGAGAATTAATGCTGGTTTAAAGGCAAGGGATGGGGGGGGTGGGGCACACCAAATATTGATTAGATTTTTTTTCTGTTTATTCACGTTTTAGGCTCTTAATCAACATTCATTGCAATATTTTCAAACACATCCTCTCACTTTACAGCATTTTTTATTCACAAGTGCTTAACACTGTTGCACAGTACTGTATATATGCACAAACTGATTTTTCTTCTACATGTACCTGTAATCCTCTTTAACCGTGAAATAGCATGACACTTTTAGCAGAGTAGTAACCGGTAAAATGTTAGCTCCCTGCATTAATGAATGACAGTGATGGACTATCTTAATTTGCAATGAGATAAGGAGAACCTTAACAAGGATATTTTTAATTTCCCAGACTTCCTAATAGATGAAGAATCTGTGTGGTGGGGATATCAACTTGCTGTTAAATAGTAAAGATGCACTAAGTTGTTACTTTGTATATCGCTATCCTGTAACTTATATTCAACAATAGTTTTACCAGATGGGTCTCCGATATATAGAATTTTATAAAATGCAGCTCAGATATTACTATTGGGAAAGGGATGATTTCAGCATTAGTCAGATTATACACTTGCCAATTATATTCCCTGTACAGATCATAGCTAGTAAGTGAGCACAGTGAGACACAAAGAGACCAATTCAGGGCAGCAAATACATGCTGCAGCTCACATTAAAGGTATCCTGTCATTAGAGAACTATATAGGCTGCCATTAATGACCCCCTCATAAAAACATGCTCTGCCTTCCTTCCCCTGACTATAGTAGTCATTTCTAAACTGCTGACCAAGAAAACACATTCCGACAGTGAAATAAGAACAACGCCTCTACATACTTGTTCCTGAAGAAAACTATGGCAAAAAAAAGTCAGACCCATAGTTCTCTTTTAAGGTGTAACTTGTGAGTTTAGTGTCACTTTAATATTTTCAGAAGTGGTAGAATTTAGGGGTTTATTTCTGGCTAACAGGGCTGAGTACATAAGGATCTGAGGACTATCAGATTTCATAAATAAGGCTGTGCATAATGCAGCAACCAATAGCAAAACATCTGAAATCATCCCTCGGCCAATGTCAGTAGAGGTAACTTACGTCTCAGTAATTGCAATGAGTTAGTAAACCTTGCTAATCCATACAGCTGTTTGCACTGCCATACTGAAGAAATCTATGATTTATTAGGATAAGATATAATAATAATAATTTTTTTTCGTTTTTTCGGTATCAAGTACTGATATTTTTTTCTCTGATTCTTGCCGATACCGATACTGATACCGGAAGTCTAATTAAGGAAGCCGGGCGGCGTGTAATGATCCACCACCCAGCTTCCTAAGGTCCCATTCACACTGAGCGATTTATCGTGCGGTAATCTGCACGATATCGCGGATATTTACCGCGCGATATCGCTCTCCAATGCATGGCAATGGGGCTCTGTTTGTCGCTGTCACGGGTCGTGCGTCGCTACAACAGAACCCTTTTTGAAACGGATTTCGGCGCAATTCTACTTTGCTCAATGCAACCATTTGCGCGATGTCGCGCGACAAACCTCGCAATATCGCGCAAAATGCAAATCGCGCGACAAACGCGCGATTTGCGATACGCTCAGTGTGAATGGGGACTGATTAGCGGGGGAAGCTGGGCGGCATGTAATGACTCGCTGCCCAGCTTCCCAATTAGCCGGAAAGCGTCTCCATGCTCCCTCGCCACCAAGTGGCTGGTTTCGACTAACTGGCCTCCTGATTGGCCAGCTTCTCGACCAATCAGAAAGCTGGGCGGTGAGACATTGCACGGCGCCTAGCTTTCTGATTGGCCAGGAAAAAGGCTCCATGCTACCATGTCACCAGGTGACAAGGAAGCATGGAGCCGGCTTTCTGGCCAATCAGGAAGCCGGGGGTCGGGTAATGACTCGCCGCCTGGCTTTTTAGTTGGCCAGCTTCGCGACCAATCAGGAAGCTGGGGGTCGAGTCAATACATGCCGCCTGACTTCCTGATTGTGCGGGGAAAAGGCTCTATGCTCCCTGGTGAGGAGGAAGCATGGTTCCGGCTTCCCGGCCAATCAGAAAGGTGGGCAACATGTAATGACTTGCCACCCGGCTTTCTGATACTAGAAGTTCTGGTATTGGGATAGGCATCGGGAGCATTTGGGCGAGTATGAGTACTCGCCCAAATACTCTGTATCGACACCGATACTGATACTAGTATCGGTGTGGCCCTAATAATAATAATAATAATGTTAAATTGACACTTTTATTGAAACATTTATATGACCTATATGACACTGCAAATTTGAATAGCAATTGCAGATACACTGAATTGCTACAGACACAGAGACAAGTACACAAATTGCCTCAGTATCAGTCACAAAGCCTAAATGAAACATTAGGCCAATCAAATTATGAAACTTTACTTAAAGCATAATTCTACTCTTATTTCAATGTTCAGTTATTTCAATAATTCAGTTAGTTGTTATCATGAACACACCATTGTTTTATATTGTAATATATATTCTGTCAACGGTCTACAGCGTCCCTCAAGTTTGCCGCAGTCACAACTCCGCCCACAAATTCGGACTTCATTGCACAGAGAAAATGGAAGGGTGGGGTTGTTATCAGACCGCATACTTTGATTAAATAAGACAAAGGTGTCGGGACAGCTGCAGAGCAAAAAAAAACATGAATCTTTAATTGAAATCTGTTCTGGAACCAACCAATGTTGCACACTGATATGTATTCTACACTAATTACAGATTTTTTAGCAGTGGGTGAAATTGTCTTTAATTTAATCATAGATTCTCTAGAATTCAGAAAGGGGAATGGGGTGGCAGAAGATGGGTTTATCTGCTAAAGCACTGCTGTAACCCAGGGGGAGGAAACCTCAGCACTCCAGCTATGGTGGAACTACACGTCCCACAAGGCATTTCAAGAATCTAAAAGTCAGCAAATACATAATTTGTAGTTTCACTACAGCAGGAGTACCCTTGGTGTAACCAACCACAAATCATCTGTTAACTGATCTGACTACAGGTCAGACTTGATGGACTAATGTCTAGGTTGGACTTGATGGACTAATGTCTTTATTCAACCTCAAATATGTAACTGGCTGCCATAGGTTACTGTACTTATTTTACAACGCTGAAATATAATTCAACAATAGTTGTTCTTTGTCTCAATACAATAATGCTATACTGAACAGATGTTTTCTGTTTATTTAGTGTCACTTGTAATTTTGTTCTTTGATATATTTAGATAAGTCACAATAAAGGTGCAAAACATAATAGAACAGGACCTAAAACTTTGATAACAGTCACACCTATGAGGTGTAATCCAGCAATCACACAAATAGGAAAACGTGTATCTAATATCCGTGCACGTTGCAATTAAGTTAACTAGCTAAGTGAAAGAATGGTGATGATGTGCAAAGTGCAGTGATCCAGAGCAACCACATTTCAGATTACTGAAGGCACATCAGTGAAATGAAAACTTCTGATTGGCTGCTGCGGGTTACCACATTTTTACCACCGCTCTGTTGCCTTATGTGTGTACAAAAAGGCTTTGGAACAGTTTCAAAGAAAAGGCTGGAGACTGCAAAATCAAAGAATACTTGTACGTACTGAGAGTTGTCCAGACAGGAACTGGGGAGCGTCACGCAACATTCCAGGGCTCATGGGGGAAGTAACAGATATGGAGGGACGGTCCATTTTCTGGGACTCAAATGAACTAGAACCTATTGACATAAACAGCTAAAGTTAGTTTCGAAAAGTAAAATAGTCAGAACAACACACAACCCATAAAAAAACAATTTCAGTATTTGCCAACCTGTCAGGAAAGTAAAAATGTTTTATCCAACAGTATACCAACTCCTTATCTAATAGTCCAGAAATGCGTGCACTTTGTCCAGTTCTTTTTATATAATAGATGGCCTCTCCATAGGAATTAAACTAATGGGATTGTCTGTGTATGCAGAGAAGTAAAGTATTGGCAGGGAGATTTTGCAGCATGAGATGTACAATGTGGACCAGATAAGAATGTGGAGAGGTGAGTAAAATACTTTGCGGGATTGCTGGGGGAAAGGGTAACTTAAAGGATAACGTTATAAAAGGTATAGTCATTCTACAAAGAGAATGCATCAGAAGGAGCAGAACTGATCTGGAGTAAAAGGGGCTACAAGAGTCCAAAAAAAGGCTGAGCCAGGAAATTTGATGAGATGATCTCAGGACTGGTGTTCACAAGTAATAGAATAATCCAAAAATTTGAACATTAGCACCATAATTCTAACCGAGATGCCAATGTCAAGTGAACTGACCCTTTAAGCTACTTATATAGAGGGCAATTTTCCATCATAAGAAACTTGTAAACCTAATTTGCTATCCTTATAATCCATCTTGGTTATTGCCTACCCACTACAGATCCTAAGGAAACAGTACTTGCGTCAGTATCTCAAGTGCAGTGCTGATTTTCCAGAGCTGTCTCAAGCAGCAAAGAGTACAGGAATGGCTTTGAAACTTCAAAACTCTACAATTTTAACAATACTATATTGTGCAGTACTCTTCATTCTACTTCCTCTTACCTGTAAAGTATTCTTTAAAATACAGAACAAAACAAACCACTAGCTGTCAACCTACTTATTAAATGCCAACGTGCTTGCTGATCTAAACAAGGTCTGCTCCTTCATTACCTGACTATTGACCTAAATAAGTAAGCAAAGTCATGGTGTGCACTGAGCCTAGAGCTGGGATAAATCAAACCCATCAACTCACAAGCAACAAATAACTGCTCTAAAGAAATAATTACAATGGACGTGTCACATGATCAATAGGCTGTGTTCCCAGGAAAGTTGGTTCAAAGCACGAAATATGTTCAGCTTATCTAGACAACAAGTTCCCTTCAAAGGCCCTACTTCAACTGAATATAATATTTTATTTTTGGGTAGGCATGGATGGGCAGATTCGCCCACTACATCTCATGTACCCTGGAGACTTCAGTGTTGAGATTTTTCCCACAGCTTTTTGCATTTATGCCCTATTATAAAAGTTGTTCTTAAGCAACTGGATCCCTTACTTAAAGACAATCTGTCATCTAAAAGAAAACTGCAGGAGGAACATAATACAGGCATCTAGAGTTGCCTGCTTCCTGGACATTACTACTGGCTAGTGAGTTACTTATCATAGTGAAGGACCAACAGGAATGTTTGGTAGCTTAGTGGCAAGCTCTGACACTACCTAGAAGTGTCTTGAGATTTGCCTGCTTAAACCGGCTGGGATTCAGCCATGAAAGGAAGAATTGGGAGGCTGCTCCAGCTATATGCAGACACATCTAGGTGATTAGGTTGTTTTTAATCTCAGATGTCTCCAGTTGAAGAAACATTTGAGGGACAGCAACATCATCAGAATCACTGACCAATATCAATGTGAACATGTGATTCACACAGGAAAGTAAATGTTAGCATACAAATAAACACAGCATGTGACTTACTGGAATCTTGCGGGGCGTGTGTGCTATCGGGTATCCTGGGAATATCTCTGAAACAGAATGGTAAAACTTTGTTGATATATTCTGACATATGCACAGTCATAACTAAAAATAATATCAAATCAAACTTAATTTTCCTATAAAAAAAGACTGATTTTCAAGTTCAGGAGGAACACATAGGGGCTGATTTACTAAACACAAATAGGCTGTTCACTTTGCAAGGGCATTTTACTCTAGCTCAGTGAACAAGGTGAAGCTCTGCTGACTTCCATCATCCAGTCACGTGCAAGCAAAAATACAGTCTTTTTTTATCTGTACAGAATAAGTCAAGGCAACTGGATTTGCTGTATTTTTCTTGAAGACGTTCAAGAAAAATACAGCAGGTCCAGTTGCCTTGACTTACTCTTTACAGATATACCATGACCTGGATGAATGAGAGCCTTCACATATGTCTTTTTTTATTTTCCTTACTTATGATTGAGTATACTTTGCAAAGTGAACTTTTGCCACATTCAGTCAAACTGATGTGGAGTTCCCCACTTCACATCAGAGTCCCCCTCTTTCATATCAGAAGTCCCCTTCACATCAGAGTCCTTCCTTATAGTCATCATCACAGTGAGGTTGCAGCAGCATGGCGTAATGTGGGAGGGAGAGTATGTCTGTATTCATGCATTTCCATTGTGTTGGTGGCCAGCTTACTTGCACCATGGACATGCACAATACTGTGTAAAAATTTGAAGGCACCTCTGGCAATACCAGAAGCCCCTCCCCTCCCCAGGATGCCATGGCACCCGGCTTAAGAAAGGCTGAGCTAATGTAAAATTATTTTTCAAAGTGAAAATTCCCTTGCAAAGTGAACAGCCTATTTGCCTTCAGTAAAGTAACCCCATAGTCCGTAGTTCAAATTCCTATATGCACTTAGAAACATGCATGTACACTTACACATGGAGAAATATATGGTCTTTAGGACCACACACAGCCTATTGCAGAAGGATTCCAAAACAGCATACAGTCATCTGCCCCATACTAGCTGACTAGTCTGAATATGATATTCCTCCAGCCAGTTTTATCCCACAAAGATCAGCATAACATTAGGATGTGATGTGATGGTTCAGGCTGGAGTCATATAAGGACAGATACAAGCCCTTGCCAACACTTAATAAAGACCTTCTCACCATCTTCATAGTGAGCACATGCAGAAAGGTTAAGAATGATCCGGCTATTCTGGTAAAAGCGATACTGTGAAGCAAGGCAGGAAAAGAACTTGGTAAATAATTAACGCCTGTTATGTTCTCTAATGGTACATACAGGCTCTTGAAGTGGCTATAATGCTAATTTGGAGATTTGACTTGCTGAGATGTAAAAAATGCAGATATATTGGACATAATAAAAATAAGAGAGGCAACTAACATGATCAGAAAAGGTCATCATTATATATAACAAGAAAGTAAAGATATCCATTAAAGTGCCCTTGTGGCCAAGAAACAGTAAAATCTTTAAAACAAACTACCCCTGACCTCACTAGCTGGTTACAAATAGCTGTGCAGTTTTGGAAAGACTGATGAATGCTCATAATGCAAATTTATAGTGTATGTAATATGAAAAAAAAATTTAGTTTTGGATAAAGTTAGAAAGGGTGATCAACCTTGTCAAGCAATTTCTGTTGTCTGGAACTCTGCTGGTGAAATTTAGCCTTTTTTGTCCTGCAACCATTCCCACCTTAACTGAAAGTCAGGGAAAATCTAAAATGTTAAGTAGTCAAGTGGACATTTTTCAATGCAGTTACAAATGCCTAAGAGAGGACTTGCTTTGCTTTGGAAATATATTCTCTTGCTTCGAATGTCTATGGGACAGAAAATGACGGGTACGTTCCCCATTGGGACACAAAAACCAGGTTTTAACCCCTTTCCTAGTCTATCCAAAACTAAACGTCTTGGCTTTAGGTATACTTGAAGGGGCTGGACTTCAGCTTTAAATTAAGCATAAAGTAACACTTATTTGAGACTCTCTGTATTGTTTTGCAACTAGCTGACCACATGTATGGGTGTCAGTGTACTTTTCAGTTTAGAAAGGTAGAAATAACCTGTGATTAGTGCTATTTGGATGTTATGGGTTACTTCACTACCCACATTGTTCTTTTGCCATATAAAATATGGATGATTCTGTTAATGATCCTTCCAACCATTTATTGGTGGTGTGAAAACTAGGCATACTTACCCTATGGGTCTGGAGACCACTAATTCTACTTGTGCCTCTGGTTTGGACTCCAGAATAATATTGTAAACTTCTTCAAATGTTGCGCCTTGTAATATCTGCCCATTCCACTCTAATACTTCATCACCTGAAGAACAGAAATGCAGAGGTTACTAAATACAGAAAGTTTTACAAAGAACAGTCAAAATATATTCAGATTACAGCAGAAATGGTCTCTTTCCTTTTAGAAGATTAGTTTGTCTTTATTCCACCTGAATTAAACAAGTGCCGAGTCTGAAAACTGTTAAATATGTATTTTTGCATAATATTAACATTTTATTCTACAGCCGTGTCCCAAACACTTAAAACACCTGGTGCTTGGCAATTACATTTACCCTAATTATCCTGAACAGTTCATGAACATTTTATTTTTTGTTAGATGGATTTCCAAACCTATATACAAAATCATTCAGGTATAAATCAAATATAGAGAGATGTGGCACATAATCCTTTACAGTGTTCATTTTAGACATGTCTCTCACTCTATTAACAAACCTTTGTCTTCCTTTTTCCATACAACCTCTCTCTTGCCTCACAGCTACTTCAGAAAACCTCAGACACTTGTGAGTTGTGTTTCTTATACATCCTCCTCTATTCTTCAAACCTTGCTAACATGTAAGCCAACTTCCTGTTGAATCCTTCTTACTCTTCTTCCAAGCTCGAATCACGTGTCAGCAATCCTTTCTTCTGACTGTCTTACACTTCTTTTAAACATTAGTCATCCATTATCAAACATCCTTCTCATTCCTCCATATGTCTGTCAGTCACCCGTCTATCACCTAACTCCCGTTTTACGCCTCTGAACCTCAGTCACTTATAATTTGTCCTCCTCAAACCTCCTCCAATCCCCAGTTACTCATCTGTTCCTTCTCCAAATGTCAGTGTCCTTCAATATTTTCCTCAAACTTCCTTCAATCCTCAGTAACCCATCAGTCCAAATCTCATTCACTGTCCTTGTTTATCCTTTTTTAACCACCTCCAATCCTCAATCACTCATCAGTTGTCTTCTTCATTCCTCCTCTAAACCTATTTCATTCTCAGCCATCAGCTTTGTCTATCCTTCTCACTTTATCCAAGTACTTGCCTGCCAATTATCTTGTTTATTCTTTCTCCAATTTGTTTATGTTTTCTAGACGTTGAACTGTGCACTGTTGCAACGCTGATTACTATTTTATTCAGTAAAAATTAGTATTGACATTAAGTAATTAGTTTCTAATTTGATGATTTTATGTTCCACAATTATATATAAATAGATATCTCTTTCAACCCCTTGCCATATAATGAAGACTGTAAGTCATGTATGTTAAACTCCTTGGCATAGTGTGTAAAAATGTGTACCAAAAAGACAATTTTCTCTAAGGTCGAAACAGAAAATGGTCATGGATGCAGTTTGGAATCTTATTGCATTTTTATTACATCTAGCCTAAGCAAAATGCTACTGACTACTGTGTTCCATCATACAGCAACCTTATTCATATGACAGGAGCTTCTGCACAATGCTTCAGGAAGAGCTAGTTAAAGGAGCATAGAGAGGCCCCAGGGGTCACATCAAAGGCTGGTGATTACAAACACTAAATAACAATCTGGAACACTTCTAACAGTTGTCAGTATAATATCCACCCAAAAATGTGATACACAAACTGGAGCACTTTTAACAATTGTCAGTATAATACCCATCCAAAAAATATATTTTAGTTTTTGAAAGAAGATAAGGAGGTGAACTACCCTAAAAGGTTAATATCTCTTGAGCCCATTTTTGTTTATTTATTTTTTCCTATTTTTAAAAAAGTAATGGAGTAGAGGGAACACAGGGGTGGATGGGAAGATCTTTGGGAAATAAGGTAAGTGGCAAGGAGATCTTCCTGCTGCACTCCCTATGAAGGATCAGGGACCAAAGGGTGATTCGGTTTTCTAGGTTATAAAATTCCCACGTCTTCCACTTCCCTAAAGCCTCCCTTCCACCACACATCATTTTTTCTTAAAGGAGAACTATGAGGTGAGTGATTTTCACTCAACCTCATACCAAGTCACGGCTCCCTGCAGGGATTCCCCCCTCCCCTAACCGATCCTCCAGTGCTGAGCGGAGGAGCGGACGGGGGAGGGTACAGCTGGCTCTGCCTCTAGATAGGGAGAGCCAGCTGTCACTCACGCAGCTGGGTGGATCTCGACAGTAATGTCGGGATCCGTCCCGGCTGTGGCGGTCTCAGTATACTGAGCGTTGGGTGACGGGAGGACGCTAGTTTGTGTACTCCCGTGACCCTTAGGAGAACTATGGGGAAAAAGACTTACCCCATAGTTCTCCTTTAAACTCACTTTACTATACATATCTTTATTCCAGCAGTTTTCAGGCTTGTCACATGAAGTCAAGAGTCCTTCCTCTTCTCCAACAGTGGAGGTAGATGGGCCTTACTACAGGATAGTGCAGTACACATTATCTCACTCACTGTGAGTGATCTTCTGTCCAAGAGGTCTATGAACCCAGGCCAACATGTTGACCCACCGTTGACCTGGGCTCACAGGTAATGGGTTGAATGATGCTGGGCATCATTCAACCAGGAAGACGAGCAGTGCTGAATCGCAGAGCAACTAGTATGTGGGGGAACAGCGTCAAAGAGAAGCTAAGCACTAAAGAGAATGGCAGGTTTTAAAGGCGGAGTTTTGCTTTTATCTAAATAGTCTGTATCTATAAACTGAAACACTACTTTTGGGAGCACAGATCGTTTAAGGAACAACTAGGTTTTTAAGGTGTTCTTAAAGGAACAAAAAAACAAAAAAAAACCTTGCTTTTTAAGCCCACCTCACCATACAAATGTCTGGTTATACTTTCTTGTTGGTCGCAAAGCTCTATTCCATAGAGGCCATTGTTCACATACACTAAAATGCGCATGGCTAATAAGCTCTAAACAGCAATATAATGTTAGGAAAGGATGCCTCTATATTATTAGGCTATATCTGTGCTGTAACCCAGAATTTTTATAGTTAAATCAAGTTCATTCATGAACACAATCTAATGAAAAAAAAATTAAAATTTTAAAACCGAAACGAAACTGAAATGAAAACAAATGTTGGTCCGAAACTGAAAATGTTTTTTTCTAACTTTTTCAGAATCCTCAATCTCTTTTTCTGCAGCCCCTGTTATATATGAACAGGAAGCCTCTGTACTGAGTGTTCCTGTTCATTCATAACTTGTGGACATAGTATGTTTACTACATCTGCAATCATGAATGAACAGGAAGTGATGTAGATCACTTCCCATTCATTCATAATTGAGGACACAGTAAACATACTATGTCCTCAATTATTTACAAACACTCAGCAATCACTGACTGCTTGTAGCCGCTCTCCATTCTGACACGTTGTCACAGGAGGCTGAGCGAGCGGTGCGGGGAGGAGATCTCTATCTGACAGCTGACTCCTCCCCCGTACCGCCGGCCGAGCTCCTGTGACAGTGCTGGCTGTCTCCGCCCACACTGCCGCTCTTCTGATCTGTAACAAGAGGCTGCGCTGTGCTGTGCTGGGAGGAGAGACACCGGCCACTCACAGCGCTCTCTTCCCGCAGCGCTCGGCCTCCTGTGATAGTTTCTCTCCTCCCCGCTGGGACACAGAGCAGTGCCCAGCGGGAAGGAGAGAAAGGAGAGATGCACTGCTATTTCAGCAGAACAATTGAACTTTCGGCATTTGACAAAATTGCCATTTTCAGCCGATATGTTTCGGTAGCCGATATATATCGGCACATCCCTAACACATACAGTAAAAAAATGACAGGTAATACAATCAATGTTAGATAACGCACATATTTGGTACCAAAAAAAAATGGACATTCAAAAAAGAATAAGTATTCAATATTACCAAAGAATTAGCAAAAGTGCAGCCTTAATAAACACACGTTGGAATCAGCAAATAAATGAGTAAATGAAAACATAAAGCAGGATATAGTACACATTCCTGTGAGTGGAAATGTCCCAGCCGAGTTGCTAACTCTTATGACAGCATATTTCTCATGCAAGAAGAAAAAAAAAACAAAACAAGGAGACCAGAAGTTT
Organism: Nanorana parkeri; assembly: GCF_000935625.1. NCBI lineage: Eukaryota > Metazoa > Chordata > Amphibia > Anura > Dicroglossidae > Nanorana > Nanorana parkeri. The sequence goes on along the minus strand of NW_017306284.1, from coordinate 3,515,157 downwards.
TAGTTACACATGTGGCCTAGGGTCATAACATAATAACTTACACTATTATAATTAGGAATAAACCCTTTATTTCCCCTTATGAATTTGGATTCGTGGTGGAAGGGAGACTTGTGGATACCTTTTGCTTAACAGGGTAAGGCACAGCCGTCCTATGACCCAACCACCCACTGCTGACTACAACCCTTAACCCCTCCATGACCCATGCCCACCTTAAATAATGGACCACACCAGGTTGGATATAAAATGGCTGTAGCAGCCGTTTATTATAAAATATCTTTAAATATATAATTTCCGTTCAAACATTAATTATCACCATAAACAACAATTTCTCTGTAACCTATTCTTTGGCGTGAGGTCTGCGCAGGCACCACTTACTCAACCACCGAAGATCTCTGCTTACCCCCTTAAACCACTGGCCCCTAGCCGCAACCCACCGACTCAGGGACAACATTGGGAAGTAACAGCAGAGACCTCTTACACCTATTTCTGACCTCTCTCTCTGCTGAACCCGCCAGAGAACAAACGGGGCCGCGCACCACGGACGCAGCCCACAGCCACCGTAGCCCGCCATGCGCAGACCTAACCAACGCCACCGAGATCCAGCCTCTATAACCTTTAAAATAAACATTTGAAATTCCCGAGCAAATGTTTGAGACAAGGTAAAAAAAATTAGTCTGAAACATCCAGCCATTCCTATGGCATCAACAATTTTATCCTACTATCCTTCCATACACAAGGCCCACGGAGAGCCAGTGGCTATATTAAGCCGTGTAGCACCTTACCATTAGAATTGTAAAGTAAATTAGCAACATAAATCATTACTGCAGATGTAGAATCTACAATGTTTGAAACTGACATAATACCAGTAAAGGGCACTAATGTGATTTATTTATACTGACGTATGTTCATTTCAACCCTCAACTCAAGACACCACAGACCTCCCGAGACTGGCGCCACATGCAGCAATGACGTGAGTGGCTCTTTAGTGACCTGATCCACAGCACAACAGTCATGTCCTGATACATCTGTTTCCAGTTTACTAATTACAGTATATGAGATTCCTGGAGTATAATCCAACACCTTACTGACAAGAAACATATCTAGCCAATGACTTACTATTATCTTACTGTAAATTAAGTGCTCCAAGTTTTTCTTTTTTTTTAAGTTATTTGACACTTTTGTTTACTTCAATTAACAAAGAGAATGCATCCTTATTGGCCAGCTCTTACCCCTCTCGCATTTTTTTAATGAATCAGTGTTTTACTCTACTGTATATATGCCTTGTTACTGGGCACAGGGGACTGGTAATTTAGCAATGCAGATGCTCACACCAGCCATTCTCCAACCATCACCTCGTGCTGACGTTATTGTCTGCAGACACTCTTCTGGATCCTGAGAGGACCAAGGCTCCTGTGAGAATGGTGGCAGTGGATAGCCAACAGTAGGTGTCCATTTCACGCAGTTAGTAACATGGACACTGGAAACAGGACCCCTCCCACTGTGCATGCAAGAAGAGAAGCCTCGGGACCTGAACATCACATGTCTGATGATTTAGCTAAGTAAAAGAGGCAATTTCCCAGAAAGTGCTCCTATCCTTTGTGCATATCTTTCTGTTGGCTATGCCTGTTTGTTTGATTCCCATAGATTTCTATGGGGCGAAATCCTGAGGCAGGATATGTTTAGGAAACTATCTTATAGAAATCCATGGGGTTCAACTGCTAAAGCAAGGCCAAGAGAAATAAGATTTTGTTTGCGGCAAGTGAGGATTATGGCGGGCTGTGGTCATGGGATTCAGGTAAGTGTACATCTCGGTTGTGGGGCAGGGGTTAATTTAGATCAGGGGGTCTAGGTTCAAAGGATAACCAAAACAAATGTGAAAGTGTACCTATCTCACTCAATGGGCACTGAGTGCCGTTAAATGGTTCTAACTGTGGTCCTATTCTTCTGTCTCGGTACCTAGACTCTTATAGTTGTTGGTATTCCTGTATCTGAATGGCTCTGAAACTGAGCCTGTGAAAAAGTAGGCCAATGTGTCCTTGGCTCATATACTCTCTGAATTCAGCTCAGCCTCCCCTACAAACAATAGAGCATAAGAGAGAGAAATTTCAGAAAATAGCATGGCTGTGATGAAAGGATGGTTTGTTTGCCTAACATATAGCGTTTGGTGTCTTGAATAAGGTGTGATTAAGGCAAAACAGCCACGTGGGTTAAATAATTGCAAATTAGCTTTTAAAATGTATGTCAAAGCAAAAAATATACAGTATATGTACATTATTTCTCTGCAAAACATGCACATTTCCCCACATGTATCCCTTGTAAGGCCTCATTCACACTGCCGCACATATACGCACGTATACACTATATATTGTACCATATGCAAATAAATGGCTCCATACACACAGCCGCGTATGGAGCCGTATATTTGCATAGCGTATATATGCGCAAAAACAGAATGGAACATAGATGCGTCCGGGCAGCGTATTTATGCGCATATACGCGTGTTTATACGTGCGTACATGCGTACATCACATTCAAAATTCCATTACGAGTGATGCATTCTGGGATTGCATATAGTGCACGCATAGACGCTCGTATATACGCAATATACAATTTTGCTTGCGTTGTGTGTGAACGAGGCCTAAGACCTTGCAAGTACAGAAAACTACCTGTTGATCTGCCAGAAATGCACTTAGCTCTTAAGTCCTGTGTGAACTGATAATTATTATTATTACCGTATATACTCGAGTATAAGCCGACTTGAATATAAGCCGAGGTACCTAATTTTACCACAAAAAACTGGGAAAAAATATTGACTCGAGTATAAGCCGAGGGGGGCATTTTTCAGCACAAAAAATGGGCTGAAAAACTCGGCTTATACTCGAGTCAATATTTTTTCCCAGTTTTTTGTGGTAAAATTAGGTACCTCGGCTTATATTCAAGTCGGCTTATACTCGAGTCAATATTTTTTCCCAGTTTTTTGTGGTAAAATTAGGTACCTCGGCTTATATTCAAGTCGGCTTATACTCGAGTCAATATTTTTTCCCAGTTTTTTGTGGTAAAATTAGGTACCTCGGCTTATATTCAAGTCGGCTTATACTCGAGTCAATATTTTTTCCCAGTTTTTTGTGGTAAAATTAGGTACCTCGGCTTATATTCAAGTCGGCTTATACTCGAGTCAATATTTTTTCCCAGTTTTTTGTGGTAAAATTAGGTACCTCGGCTTATATTCAAGTCGGCTTATACTCGAGTCAATATTTTTTCCCAGTTTTTTGTGGTAAAATTAGGTACCTCGGCTTATATTCAAGTCGGCTTATACTCGAGTCAATATTTTTTCCCAGTTTTTTGTGGTAAAATTAGGTACCTCGGCTTATATTCAAGTCGGCTTATACTCGAGTCAATATTTTTTCCCAGTTTTTTGTGGTAAAATTAGGTACCTCGGCTTATATTCAAGTCGGCTTATACTCGAGTCAATATTTTTTCCCAGTTTTTTGTGGTAAAATTAGGTACCTCGGCTTATATTCAAGTCGGCTTATACTCGAGTCAATATTTTTTCCCAGTTTTTTGTGGTAAAATTAGGTACCTCGGCTTATATTCAAGTCGGCTTATACTCGAGTCAATATTTTTTCCCAGTTTTTTGTGGTAAAATTAGGTACCTCGGCTTATATTCAAGTCGGCTTATACTCGAGTCAATATTTTTTCCCAGTTTTTTGTGGTAAAATTAGGTACCTCGGCTTATATTCAAGTCGGCTTATACTCGAGTATATACGGTATACAGGATTTATATAGCGCCAGTGGAGACAGTACAGTTACAATACAATTTACAATACAGTTTCAGAACAATAGGGTTAGAAGGGCCCAGCTCGTGGAAGCTTACAATCTACTAGATAATATTTTTTTGCACTTCTCAAACAGATATAAAAAAATGCTTCCAATGGTATATTTAACGGACCCAAAGGGAGCAAATAGAAGAAGTTGATTGTTAGGGTTTACACACATGTTAACATTTTAGGATGTATCTAACTTTTCAATGTGCTAAAACCTCCAGGACTGCCATGATTATGCCATCATGTATAGGTCATAATTAAATCATTATAGCAGGAAGCCCCATCATCAGACACTTGGCAAACAAGAT
>NW_017306284.1:3484983-3510888 GCF_000935625.1 Nanorana parkeri | reverse complement strand
TTTATTCCCCAATATTAGACTAGCAGCAATGTGCAGTGGAACAAAACCTGACTGGCCCACAGAGCATAAAACCCCACTCTTATCTTAATATCTGCTATGCAAGGTATTGGGGAAAAAAACATTTTGGCAGCTGTAGTATTTCAAATAACTGTTTTAAATGAATACATAAGTGGTCTTAGGTTTTTTATTTCACATTTGCATTGAATTGGTGGGACAGCTGTATTCAGCAGATGTATACTCCTCAGGTATACGCTATGACAGGTTTGTGCATACATCATGGGAAACAGCAATGAAGCCAATGCAGTGTATTTCAGAAGGAAGAACGTATTTAGAGCAAGAGGTTGTGATGTGAAACTGCAGAGTGGGCGGCTGCCGGATACTTGAGGACATTCCACTTTTAGAGCAGGAAAGCTGGATGTATGAGATACCCTATCCGCACATGATATAGCAGCCTATGGCATAAAAGAACTAAAAAGAAAAAAAATCCAGGGGAGATGCAGGAGGCTGTTATGAATAGAAGCAAAGATCAAATAGCGGAAGGTCTGCAGTTTTGCAACAAAGGGGAAAATTGGCAGATTGCATGTGCCAAGCGCTGCTTTTATGTCTTCAAATGCTGTGCTTCTAGGTGTTAAATTATTTCTGAGACGACTGGCACATTCATTTGTGCGGCTCGGGGAGGCGGACGCGTCTGTCTTAGAACGTGTACTTTGGGCTAAAGAAATTCAGTGTGAAGAGAATACCCCGGAAGTCGTATCTGCTGTGCCAGCCAAGATGTGGAGGTGCTACACACTGAGAATGCAAAACGCTGAGCCTGACAGACACAGCTTGTGTTCACGTCGGAGGAATACAATTTTTAATATTGTCAGTATGATTAACCCTCTCATGTCAGTCTGGGAGAGATCTGTGGTATTGAAAGAGAGGCTGCATTTTATTAACTGCACACAGGCCTCAAGGGGACAAAGTATCTTTTCTGTAATCATCTCAGACCCATCTTAAAGTACATCTTTAATGAGAGAACCATGGTGGCTGCCACTGCTCACCTTGTTCTATAAAAGCTAGCTGCCTGGCGGTGTTCATATTTATTATTTCTCTACCATAAACACAAAACAACCATGCACATTTCAGTCGTACTGCACTGCTCCAGCTTCCCTTCCGTTGCCCTCACCAGCCACCAAAGCCAACCCCGGAGCACTTCCTATCCCCCTCACTTACAACGATACATATGTATCACCATGCATTCTGGCTTTGAAGAAAACTTTACTGTTCGGAGTGGCATGCATACTTAACATTTCTACAATCAAATAGAATCTGTTACTTTGCCCACTTATAGCACCCCTTCTCCTCCTTTACCTTCACCGTGTCCCCGTCCCCCCAACACCTGTCAAAGAAAATACTCCTTACTTCACCTTATTGGGAAGCATTGACCTTCTTGCCTTACTCCTAAAGTTGCACTGCTCAGGTGGGTGACCTTCTTCCCTTACTACCAAAGACGTAGTGCTCAGGTGGGTGACCTTCTTCCCTGATAAGAAAAGTGCAGTTGTCAGGTGGGTGTCTTTCTTCCCTTAGTACCAAAGATGTAGTGGTCAGGCGGGTGACCTTCTTCCCTTATAACAAAAGGGCAGTGGTCAGGTGGGTGACCTTCTTCCCTTACAACAAAGATGTAGTGCCCAGGTGGGTGACCTTCTTCCCTTACAACAAAGATGTAGTGCTCAGGTGGGTGGCCTTCTTTCCTTACAACAAAGATGCATTGGTCAGGTGGGTGGCCTTCTTCCCTTACAACAAAGATGTAGTGCTCAGGTGGGTGACCTTCTTCCCTTACAACAAAGATGTAGTGCTCAGGTGGGTGACCTTCTTTCCTTACAACAAAGATGCATTGGTCAGGTGGGTGACCTTCTTCCCTTACTACCAAAGATGTAGTGCTCAGGTGGGTGACCTTCTTCCCTTACAACAAAGATGCATTGGTCAGGTGAGTGACCTTTTTAACTTACTACCAAAGATGCATTGGTCAGGTGGGTAACCTTCTTCCCTTACTACCAAAGATGCAGTGTTCAGGCTAGAGCGACCAGTCCCCAGTTTGGGACTCTATCACATGGGGTAGTTGAGGTGATCTTTCACAATGATAAAATCCAGGGCTCTAACAGATTTTATGTCGGACTGTCAGGGCAGCCTGTCACTTTGCAACAGATTCTCTTTAGTGGAACTAAAAGTGATAAATTAAAATACATTGCGAGCAGGCCGGCTCTTCTATGCCTACTGTGTCTCTTCTGCCATAAATAACCTTATCTGCCGCCTGTTAGAAATCTTCATTAGAATGTGCATGCACATGCATAGTTTCTCAGCATGCCTTGGTGCCGGAACGAATATGCTTCTGTACACATGCGTAGGAGTTACAACATTCTGGCAAAGCTAATAAAGATAGCCGAGGCCCTGAACCTGGAAAAAGACTGGGTGAAGATGTGGGTTTGGCGTTTGTTGGAGTGGTTACCTTACAGAAAAGGCATGCAGAAAATGAAAGTTGGAGAAAGTCTGAATTCCTTATCTCTATGCTTGTTATTGAGCAGTGACTTTTGAGCAGAGCATTTTGAGAAGTAGCGGTAAGAAATCGCAACCACCACATGTCTCTAATGACAGATGTACTTGGAATGTGTCACCAGGAACAAAGCCACTCACAAATATAAAGTAACATTTTGTTTGTTGAGATTATTTGTTAAAACAGGCCTAAATCTAACCTTCATGATATCATCTTGGTCACCCATTGGGAAACGTACAAAAGGGGCAAAAAATGGTACAAAATGTCCCCTTTCGCCAAACATTTATTAATAATTTTATAAACTGCAGCGCAGGGTGCAAAGATTTCTGTGGAACATTATGGTGGAATTATACCACAATGCTGAGGCAAAGCTACCCTCCAGCATAAGATGGTGCCAGCTATAGCCAACACGATACTGAGAGGGGTTGTATAGAAATCTCTCATCAGAGGTTACTTTATATACAGTAACAGCTTAAATCATTCTATACAACACATTTGATCTTCAGTGTCTTTTCTTCCTTGCTAATCTCACAGGAGGTCCATTAAAAATGTGCTTCCAGCCTGGCCTTCTAGAATATTTATTTCCAGTGTCCAGGCCAAAACTTCTTCTGGATCTGCAATGGGCATCATTTGTTCATTAACTTTTTTATTGCTTTCAGGTTTATACAACAATGAATATTGGGGCATTTAAGGCCTTGTTCAGACCAAATGCAGAGCAGATCCGGTCAGGTTTCTGCACACGCATGCTAGTCTTTTAGATGCGTTTTTGATGCTTTTTTTGCCGCGTTTTTGATGCGTTCCGGGCTCTTTTTGTTAAAAAAATAATAATAATATATTTTTTTTAAGTTTAAAATGGGCTTTCAGTGCGTTCCAGGCATTTGCATACGTTTTTGATGCGTTCCAGAGAAGATCCAGAGCAGGTAAAATAGTGCCTGCTGCAGTTTTTTCACATGCTCTGGATCTGCTCTGCAACTGCACGCCGCGATGTGAACAGGAGCAAAAAATACCATTGGAATACATTGGACGCAGTTTTGATCCGGTCTGCAACTGATCTGCTCTGCACCTGCTCCGCGCTTAGTGTGAACAAGGCCTAAGGATCTCAGTTTTGATCCGGTCTGCAACTGATCTGCTCTGCACCTGCTCCGCGCCAAAGAAAAAGCAAATCTTTCAGACAATATTTTACATCATAAAAAGTCACAATGTGAGATAGGTGTTGATGGCTGACCAGAGACAATGCTATTAGCATTTAAAGTAAACGTTTTAGTTTTGATTGGGGATTAGAGCGGGCAATGGTCAAAACTTCTGTCACTTTTTTTGCTGTCTGTTTGGCCATTGGGGAGATTTCCCTTCACTTTCTGTTCTGAAGATGGATCAGGAAGTGAGAATAAAATCAGGTGTCCTCATTGTTAAGCCTCGCAGTTGGTGAGTGAGAAACTGTCAGACTTCTGGTGACCTTTGACCCCAGCTCTTTAAGCAGAAACAAACCCTAGTATCCCCAAGGGCAGTGCCATCTTTGCCTCTATTCAGATCTGCAGCTACCAAGGTGCTGGATACACGACCAGCAATGACACTAGTCTTGTGAGGGCTTGAAAGATTGATCAAGAGCTGGCCTAAGCACACTGGTAAATCTGACAGTTATCACCAGAGGCATGCTTGAATATAGCATACACTGCGTAATCGGCAGATTGTACATGAAAACACATTCAAGACCAAATATTTAGGTGCTTGCATAAGACTAATCCTGATTGGTTCTCTACAGACCTTTCCATAGATGGGGTAGCACACTTACTAACCCTAGAGGCCTTTCTCCAAGCATTAAATATTGGCATTATACTACATTTATTGATTTCAGCCCCCGCCTCCCCTTCATATGTATGTGTTGCAAGTATAGTTTGTCAGTGCCCAAGAGATTAATAAGATTAATGTGGTTCGTGATACAAAATTGCTCTTGCCAATGTGGGAAGGTAGAAGCTTCTTGTTCATTTATACAAGAATCTCTAGCAATTCAAACAGGTTCATCCATTTACCGTTTCATGTATCAGATTTCTCTTTTCTCCTGACCTTGTTCTGTCTTAATTAAGTCATATTTCAATTAAATATTGTTATTTTCCAATTAAACATTCCAGCAAATTGTAGAAAGCCGGTTAGTATAGCTCAGAATGAATTGTGCTCTGATAATCCATAGGTTCAGTATTTTATTGAACACTAAGCTGAACCTCTGAAAAGCAGCCAATCTGTGTTACCAGGAGGAAAAAGGCAGGAGATGTGTTTATGGCATATATGCCCTGTGTGGTATATAATATTAATAATCATAATAATAATAATCATAAAAAATTAGTAATACATGTGTTTTTCATTCACCATAAAGACATAACCAAATTAATTTATCTACCGTATATACTCGAGTATAAGCCGAGATTTTCAGCCCATTTTTTTGGGTGAAAAGTTGTGATTCAGATCAACCAAAGAGGGGGATCAGATGGGAGTGTTTAGTGCCTGGGCTGACAATGAAATAGTACCCTTTTTAGGGAAGAGTAAGGGCCTTCAGCAATAATTTAAAAAAAAAAAGAAAATTGGCCAGCACCTAGTGCAGTACTCACCTAAACTCCAGTGATGTCCCCTGGAGACTCATTGCTTCAGACATCCAGCGCTGGTCCTGTTCCAGGTTGAATGACAGTGAAGATTACTGTGTCACTATGTTGGCTTGGGCTTACAGTAGAATACTGCAAGATTGCCCCCTACCACTGCATGAAAAATAAAAAGACCCAGGACGTCACATGACCAGCTAGAAGTCTGCTGGATTTTAGGAATGTATGTGGCATGTTAAAACAAAAAATTATGTGTGGGGAAGGTAGACGGGGCTTCTTTTTCAAGCTACACATCTGCTTTAACTGCTTAGTCATTGTATAGTCAATGTCTGCATCTTCCACAGCTCTGTACATCGTTACTACTATAAGCCAGCCCCACTGACTTCCTATCAGCCTATGCTGTCCAGCCACATTTAGTGGGGGACATACCATTTATGCAGACTGTGCAGCTGGACAAGGGCCATTTGGGAAATTAGGGACCCATTTATGCTTGATGTGGGTCAGGAAAGTGCTGGGACCTCTCCAACTGTCATGTAGATTTGGACATGGCTCAATTTTCTCTAGCTGTCAAATGATACACATAGTGAGTGTTTTTACTTTGCCAGTAGCTTATATGAATAAAAAAAAAGGAAATTGGTCAAACACAGGAGTCCCTTGGTGACTCTTTTCATCATTACTCACACTTGATGTATATAAAATGAAGTTCTTATTAAGGTATACCTTTAGCTGTACATTTTGGTGGCATATCATCTGCTCACTGTAGGAACATAAGTATTAAACTGCCAAAATGGACAGAAAGCAAGCACTTATGGTGTTTAGACATATCATTAGCTAGCCTCTTGGGTATCCTGGGAGCTCCAAAATCTGGAACAAATCTTGATTTCCACACCTCCTTTCTGGTTTCATTGGCACACTTTGATTTCCATACCTCCTTTCTGGTTCCATTGGCACTCTTTGATTTCCATACCTCCTTTCTGCTTCCATTGGCACACTTTGATTTCCATACCTCCTTTCTGGTTCCATTGGCACACTTTGAATCTATGCAGTTTTAAAAAATCATACTTGCTGCACTTGTTGCAGTTTTTAGCATGTGCATCCTTCATATGGATTCATGTATAGACAACACACATTCTAATCATGACCCCAAGATCTTCCTCTATCCACATATTTCAACACTCACCTTTAGACCAAGCATAGCTCCAGAATCTCGAGGTACACTTCCGTCTTTTAACCGCTTGTTTAACAAGATGCGGCCAATTAATCGGTCGCCATCTTTGGACGCTTGCCACGTTACAGGGTGCTGATTTGTGTAAGGAGAAACACAGGAAGAATATGTTAGAACACATTAAAAACAGTACAACAGTAACAGATTTGGAGCCTTCAAGAACACCTGTAGTTCAGAAGAAAACAAAAAGCTGCAAAGAAGTCAGTTAGGAGAGGTAGGCATTGCCATTTTTGGTAATTATGATGGTTTTTAGGGTATCTTGGAAGGGTAATATTAAGCCTCACCCCACCTTTTCTAAATATCACTACTTAAAGAAAAGACAAACTGTGTATGGCAAGGCCTTGCCATTTTAAATATAGCTGTTGTCAAGAGCTTAAGTTGTGGCAAAGTTTGTTCTAATATAAAGAATGGCACACTAAATGTTCCTGCAACCATGGTAGCCTACTGCCATACTAACCAACTACGGTAGCTTTTTGCTTTATGTCTAGATCAATCTTAACGGATACCCGGTTTTCTGCTGAATTCTGAACTCTTTGCTCCTCCTCTGAACTTCCTATTTAAGCCATACCTCTGTACTTCCTGTTTGCCAGATTATTGTACTTGTGCCAGTAACTTGCATCCTGTTGCTACTGCTACAGTGTGTCCTTATTGCCTCTACTCATCTACTGACCCTTGGCTGCTGTTTCACTGACCACTCACCACTTTAAACGTGATACCTTTGGCTACTGACTTTTGCTTGATCACCAACTACACTTCTGCTTGCTCTTTTACTGCTACCGCCTGCTTGAGTACTAAACCTGGCCTCTTAAAAACCAAAAATAAGCCTGCTGTTTTAGCTACTGGACTCTGAGCCTGATCCCATATTATGACACCTATTCTGCAACAGTAACAGCCTTAAATTTGATATTTCCAAAATACACTAAACCCTTCATCAATGGACAAATCAACTATAGTGTCTGCCTTTCCTACCCCCCTCTTCCACAGCATTTGTTTATTACTCATTAATGTGACTATTCCCCTAGTTATAAAGTAGTAAAATACAAGTAGAGACCTCTTGAAGGATTCTTGACTTCACCTTGGTTCAGTTTAACATGATAGTAGTTTTAAAGCTTGGGAAGCTGAAATGCATCTTGCCAACTGCTGATATATTCAGCGATGAGAAGGTGCACAATATCAACTGCTACTTATAAACTATTCTACCAAGTGCTGGAGAGTGAGGAATACTATAGTACTCAGCAGAGTATGTAGCATACTTCAGTTTACCTGCAAAAGTGTAATTAACCAGTAGTAACTACATACACCTCCTTCCCCTACAAGATAAGGGCAGGGGAGGTACTCTGCGGACTCCTGGACTCCTAAAATTGCCTACATTAGATGCTTACATACATATGTGTCTCTATGTTTTAAAGGTTTTAGAGTTCTTTTAAATACAGGTGCACTTTTAGGCTGGAGGGCAAAAGAGGTCTCAATATGTTCTACAAAAGTTTATAGACAATCTAAATCTCTTCTATAGGAACAATAACAATAGGCTCATTAGATTAAGCTTTACACAAGTAGAAGGATCTTTATTTTCAGCCATGTGACTATAATCTTTAAACCGCATTGGATTAAGTAAAGAAATATAACTCATAAAATAACTGTCTTTTTTTTTTTACAACAGGGACCTTACCCTGGTGTGTTAGCTTTGTGAATTGAGCCTAATGCCATAATTAATGAGAGTCAGTTAATTTAAGAATGTGACCGTGAGTGATGTACAGCATTACTTTGTTTTCTAATTCACTATTTTAAGAATAAGTCCAGTTCTTATGAAAATTTATTTATAGCAGACAAGCTAATTTGTTGTGGAATGATTGAAAAATTTCCTTTCCTTTTCAATCTGCAGCCAAATTGTACATAACTGCCAAATAAAATTAAAATTGTTCTTCTTTACACCAAAGAAACCAGCTACGGTTTTCTGCCAGCATTGTAGAACCTTCACCCCTTTGTAATATGCTCACTACCATAGGGCTTGTGTAATGGGCAAATGAAGTGTGGTTTCAGATGCATTTAGCTTGCATTTGATATCAGTTTCAGATGCTTCTGACTTCCATCTAAGTTCCTTCACATGTGCTTTTGACCTGCAGTTGACCTCCTTATACATACCGTTGACCCTCTTATGATCTATAAGTTGGCAGCCTTCTGACTGCAGCTGACCTTCTAAGGTGCACAAAGCTGCTTCAAGCTGCATTTGCATTCCCATTAACTCTCGCGGAGGGAAAAGCAGTTATAACACAATGTGTGTATGTGAGGTGAACAACGCAGTGTAGTAAAAACCTTCTAATAAAGCAAACCACCTGAAGATAACCTTAATGTGTCTACCTTGGACTTGGAAAGGTGTGCTAACTTCTAATAGAATACCGGGGCTTCAATTTTTCATACACTTCATGGATCGAACATGGAGGACCTCCCAGTTATAAATATCTTCTGTGACATTACCAGCTGCAACGTACATTGCAGATTGGGTGGTGGTGGGGGGTATTTTTCTAAATAATAACTGCTACTTACACATCTCTAGATGGGTTTGAGGAATTGAAGTAATACCTCTGTTCCCACAATCCAGAGATCTTCGGTTCTAACATGGCAGCGGTCATATTTTTGCTCGCAGTGTACTGCCCTGCAGGCAGCCAGAATTAGTTGCGAGTCCCCTACGAATGTGTAAGGATTTCGCTGGCAATTGACTGCCTGCACAGAAGCAGGCCGCCTGACAACTACAGATCTCTGTGTAAGTGTAAAGATCTGCACAACCTATCAACTAGAAGGGCATTCTGCTTCAGTGCCGTCATAAGCTTTTAGTGATTATTGTGTCACAGACAATCCAACATGACCCATTCCTTAAAGAACAAAATCCAAACTGCTTGTGAGGGATTTACTAAAATGTCAGGTGATTTTATTCAGAAAGGTGGAGAAAAGTTCAGGAAAAGAGTATTTGCTGTGTTCTGAAATAAGTCATGTTGGAAGGTATGGTGTGAAAATGCTTCCATCATGTATAAACTAATAACAGACACCTAGAATGATCTAATAAAAGTAAGTTAAAGGAGAACTATGGGATGAGTGAAATACTCTAATCCCCATAGTTAGAGCCAATGTGTGACACTGAAACTGTTACATGTCGGCTCTATTAATCGAGAACTGAGCAATCACATACCGCTGATCACTCAGTTCAGAATCTTCTCCCCGCAGAGAGCGGTGACTGTCAATCAACGCTCCCCGCAGGGATTCCCCCCATCCCCTCTCATTCCTCCAGGGCTGACTGGAGGGACAGACGAGCAAGGGGTGGGCACAGCTCTAGAGAGGCAGAGCCAGCTATCAATCAGGCAGCGGGGGGATCCTGACAAAATTGTCAAGATCTTTCCCAGCTGCAGCACGACTCCGCTCTGTCAGCATATAGCGGGCAATATAGCCTGCTATATGCTGAGTTTTAAGTCACAGGAGGACATTAGTAAATGTCCTCCTGTGACCCTAAAGAAGATGAGTGATTTCCACTTATCCTCATAGTTAGAGCCGACCTGTGACATAGAAGCTGTCACAGGTCAGCTCTATCAATCGGGAAGTGAGCAGAAACATGCAGCCGATCTGCTCACTTTCCGATCGTCTCCCTGCAGAGAGCGGTGACTGTCAGTCACTGCTCCCTGCAGGGATTCCCCCCCTACCGTCTCCGATCCTCCAGCACTGAGTGGAGGAACGAAAGAGGGAGGGGTGGGCACAGCTGGCTCTGCCTCTAGATAGGCAGAGCAAGCTGTCACTCACACAGCTGGGTGGATCTCGACAGTAATGTCGGGATCCGTCCCAGCCGCGGCGTTCACAGTATATCGCAGGCAAAAGCCCGCAATATACTGAGCTTTGGGTCATGGGAGGACGCTAGTATATATCCTACCGTGACCCTAAAGAGAACTATGGGGAAACACACTTACCTCATAGTTCTCTTTTGACTATTAACAAAAATGTCTTATTTGTGCATCACTTGGCTGTAGATCCATCACAGGAGAGATTTTGGAGTGGTGACTACTTTACAACACACACAGGGACCATGGGGAACCAAAGTAGCCCCCCTCCAGAAGGAAGGACAGTGTCAGCACCAATTCAGAGATGATTTGAGGATCTACAGCTGAGTGATACACAAATAAGCAAAATTTTTCATAATATTTAAGGTACACGTATGCAATAAACTTTTATCGCCTGCTTCAGAAGGGCAATTAACACAGATGAGCAGCACTGAAGGGAATCCTAAACAGCATTTTCTCCAGGAAAAGGGAAGTTTTTCAGCCCTACTATATATCTATCACAGCAAAATTGTTAACATAGATGTATGCTAATATGTTTGTTTGTTTTTTTATTTTATTCTATAACCCTTAAAATGTAAAGACCGATATTATATGTAATATAGTGGGGAGGAGCTACAGTTTTGCCAATACATATTAAATTAAAATTTCACATGTACCGCTGTGCTGTCTTTTTTTTCACCCATGCAGTGTGTAATATGTGCAAAGCTATTGTGTACCCCCTACAGTGCTGAAGGCCTACTGTAAATCCTAACTGCACAATTTGCATATGTTACACTACAACAAGGGGCTGTGTATCCAGATTTACACAGTGACAGTCTTTTCTTATTTAATTGACTCTCAAAGGATGATTTGAAGAATCTTACAAAAGCAAATGTGGAGCTTCGATTACACAAATGTATATCACTGTTATTTATCTCATTTAAAATGCTAGGATCTGCATTTTGATTGGGGTGGTTCCTGTGGGAGAAATTAAAGCCTAACTCCAAAGCTTACTTAGCATTGTACGTGAGGATGGAGAGGGCATCCGGGGATATTACAGTGCAAAAGAGAGCCGACTCACATGGGAATGAAGAATAAGGTAAGTATTAGTGATGTAATTATACATAATGGCCACTAGATGGCCCTGTGAAACATAGGAAATAAGTATTAAAGATGCTCCTCAGCGCATAAAATTAACTTTCGCTCGCCTTGAGAGTTGTTTATTAATAGACCCCATGCGTTGTATTAATGCAATGTGTTATCATGCATTAAGACACGCTATGATAGGGCAGCCTATTCACTTTACAGGGGTTGGCACTGCACCTTGCCACTGCCGAATCTAAGATTGCTCTTACAGGCATACATTATGCACTTCTAGTGTTAAAACCTGCCCACCACTTCCTGCCTCCTGTGTATAGCTATTGGCCAGCAAGGCAGCCCCTTACAGTGATAGACCAATAGGAAAGAATGAGGGGTGGGGCTCTGCAGCAAGTGCCAACACTACCTGTAAGTTATAAAGTGTTGCCTGGCAGAACAGCTTGGTATGTAGCCATTATAGGTAGGTTTCAGAGGCCGCTGCAAATATGCGCACCTAGATATTTTCAGCAGCCTCCCAAACCTACCTGTCTGGGCTGAACTTCATACTTGCAGAGGTTTGCCCTCCCTTTTCCTCACTGATAGAGTCACTTCAGGAGTTTCCCATTGGAAACTGTGGAATTGGAACAACTTTGATGCATATTTCACTTTAATAATTCACCAAAATGAAAGCATGAGTACTAGGCCCATTGCCAGTTATCTTAATAGTCAAAACTAATGATTCATTAATCACAGATTTTAAAAAAAGCATTTCAAGAGGCATGCCACTATCTAAACTATGCTGTATAATGATACGAGGAAGTGCTGCCATTACTCAACCCGCACAACGATTGCACTAATGCCAATGTATAGATATTTATGCACAGTGACCATGTAACAGCCCGTAAATTGCTTATGAGATATACAATACTGCTAGTGGAGCTGATCTTGCATTTACAAGGGATGTTCTGATGTGCAGCACTGCAACAATTTAAAGAGTTTGGGGACAACACCTGGTTTTCGTATGCTTTCTTGTACTATTATCCTACACTGCAATGTTTATATGGCCGGAGGGGCATGCATGTTGATATGCTTTTAATGAGTGATCATTACCTGGTTTTGTCATTCAGGAATATGTAGCAATGCACCTGCAGCAGTTATCAAGCTTTGATTTTGGTTGAGTTTTTAAAATGAACTTGTGGATGTTCAAGTATTTACTAGGGATGCACTGATACCGATACTGGTATTGTTGCTGCCCCCGAGCATCTGGGCAAGTACCAGGCCCGACATCGGTAGTCAATATCGGCGAGTGCTGATAAAAAAATCTTGGTACTTGAACTTGATACCCAAAAAACGGTATTGATGCATCCCTATTATTTACATATACTTTACAAGCAGTTAAAAAGATCACTTACTGATCTCTGCAGCCACAGACACTGTGGAGCAATTCATCCTCAAAGTTTACAAGAGAAGAAGTGAAGTTGTCCGTGTGAACTCTGGGCATTCTACACTCCCAACTTCCTGTAGACTTACTCTGTGTTTACATTACAGATAAGAAGGCTGAAAGGCCGCCAAGTTACTACTGGGAGGGGTGACAGAATGAACTGAGCTGCTGAAAGTAAAAGTGATTTGCTCCACTGACTGCAGCTACAGAGGTCAGTGAGGGCTTGTTTTAATATGATTGTTAAGAATACGTGAATAATTAAATGTCCATAGCCTGGACAAAGTTTAAACAAGCAAAAAAGTGCACGTTTTTTTTTCTGCCTGTGACCCCATTGTGAAAATTGTCCTTCTCTTCTTGTCCCCATTCAATAAATTGGGAGTTTGACAGTTTTCCACCCAGCTCCTATGATTTTTCAATTGAAGGTTATTAAGCCAGGTGGTGCTGGTAGGGACACCCACAGCTCTAATTTCACCCAATTCGGCAGGAATTGGCCAAAATTCAAGCCAAGCGTGACTGCCTTTTGAGAGGGAGACCTTTGGTATGGTCAAGTGGTAAGGGGCAGAGACAAGCCCTCCTGTGGGCAAATCTCACCACAGATACGAGAAGCTAGGAGGTTATCCAGCCCACTGGTTCCTATCCATAGCAGCAGAATCATTTTTGCATAGGCTCCAGAATGGCTGCAGTGCAACATCACTTGTGTAATCAAAGCTGATCCCCAAGTTTAGCACAACTTCATGCTCCATGCAGATTTGACATAAAGAGAGCACACTTAGAAAAACTGACACATTTCATGACTGCTTTAAAGCTAAAACGCAAAAATAAACAGAATAATGAACAGCACACTACAACACAAACACAAAAACAATGTACGACAGATGAGGACGGACATAACATGAAAGTGAAAGGGAAAAAAGAAAAACAACTTTTCTGTGCAAACAGACCCAATTTTTGTTTTCGTTTTCAAAATGATTGTTCATATTTTGTCATGTTCTTTATATTCTTGAACCTGTTGACGCTGGGTTGTATCTAATACCCGGCCGATTCAAAGTCAGTGGTTATAAAACGTGGTGAATAAATAAGATATCACAATCTAGATTACACAAACAAAAATACATTTCTCAGAGCCTGGCAATTTTTATTCTTGCCCTGCCGAGGGTGGCAATGCAAGAATGCAATGGGGTTTCTTCATTTTTTCTTTTTAACATATTTTCTTTTTTTCTTTCAGTTTTGTTTTTCTTTTCTGCACCTTAAGAAATACTACAGTGTCTAGAAAACAGAGTGGAGCTCATTTAAAGACAGCAGTTATGGGTCTCAACTGCCAAAACGGTGCCTGGTCATTGGCCGGCGGGCCCCTGACTTCACCCTGCAGTCTTCAAATAAACCCCATCCGCCTGGTCGTTAAAAAAATGTTTTAAATTCAATGAGTGACAGAGAGCAAACGAAGACCAAATGAGCAGATCAAAATGCAGGCTTCCACAACGTCAGTACCTTGTCGCTATGGCTATGCTCCTCATTAAGGGTGGTGCTACTACACGTGTCTACCCCAGAGTCTTTAATCTGGGGCTCAGACCATTCCAAGTCCTCTTCCAATGAGTGGGCTCCAAAGCACACCATTCTCTTTTGTCTTTCAGACAAGGTGTTAGAATCCGACAAAACTGCCTGCTCACTAGTTTTTCTTTTTCCCCTTTGACTGTCCCCTACAAGTGTGGGATAAAAAAAAAGGATATATATATATGTATATATATAAAAAGGAAAAGAAAACATGCATAGGTATAAATAAAAACAAAGGGAGGTGTGGATGGTAAAGGAAACTGGATGTTACGGCCCCGCATGTCTCACCAAAGACATTGGGGATGCCTCACTGCTGTGCCAAGAGGTGTGCTCCATCCAATACTCCATGTCACCTGTGTGGATCAGACAGAGAAGACAGTGCAGAGAGGGAGAGATGAGGATAGAAGAGACATAGACATAACATGGCAGTTTTGTTAATCATTTTGGTGTATTTTCACAGTGGGCCTCATTTATCAAAATGTCTTTAAATGGACCAATACTTTTGAGTTTTCAAATTTGTGGTGGAACTGCAGCTGTAAAATTCATACCTTTGGGGTCTGTGTTTTCTAAATCACTGGTCATGTGGTCTCTGCTAACAGGACGCAAAGGAATAACCGTCCCTGGTCATGTGGTCACTGTCACAGCGGTCAGGAAAATAGCATTCATTGGCCATGTGCCAATGGGAGACAGGGGAAGGACAGTCTCTGGTCATGTTGTCACAGCTAATGGGAAGCAGGGGAATGACATTCAGTCACAGACAACCAAAAGCAGCTCTATCTTAAGGGCCTATTCTTACTGGTCAGGTGTGGTGTGATACTGCACATGCATTTCACATGTGTGCTGCGTTAAGGCAACCTGCTTAGTCTGATAGGGCTGCCAACACGTTGCAACAAATTTTAACAGACATGTGCAATTTTATTTCAACATAGCGCACCACCATTTGTTACCGTTGTGTTTTGCGGTGTGCTAAAACTCAGGTGCGTTGCAGTGCGCTGTCTAGGTAGCTTAGGGTCCCATCGCACTTACTTTTGTGTATTACCTTTGTTGAGGTAAAGCAAGGTGAACTGTGCATTGCACTATGCATTAATACCACAGACTGGTATGAATGGGCCCTAAAGGTGACCTTACCTAAGAAAGACATGGAGGCCATTGCTACTTCAGATTCTGCAAGTGCTTATTTCCTTTGTCATGTTTAGCCTCTGGCTTCAATACTCTGTACCCCTTACCTAGAAGCAAGTATATCAGTAAGGATGCCTGAGTTTAGAGATATGCATACTTGTTCTAGGTCAGTGGAGGAAATCTAATTGATGAGCTTACATAGTCAGTGTACTAGACTGACAGCCAGTATCTTCGGAAGTGCAATGGCAGCCCCCAGGTGTCTTAATTCTGATCTGCCCCTTCTTCAGAGACCATATGACAAATGCCGGAGGAAGCCCCATGTTAGAGGTAAGTCTTTCACAGCTACCACAGTCATTTAGGGGATGACTTAGAAAACTTCTGCCCAGCCATACGCTGGGTGAATGCCTTTCACATGGTGTTCCCACCACTATATGGAGCCGAGGAGTAGTGAGGAGCCCAGGAACTTCCTATGCTCTTCACCTCCATCTTATGGAGGGAATGCCATGTGAACTATTTGACCAGCGTATGGCTGGAGCAGATGAGTTATAATCACCTACTTAATATATAATGGAACCTTGGCGTGACCACAATGTTGGCTGGTCTTAAAAGTAAAGGTCTGCTTCAATAACAAAAAGTCCCTACTGCCCCACAACAACAATTGTATATAACATTTCATTCTTCAGCTGCATTTTGCATCACATCTTTGAATCCAATGGATTGCTGTGAGACAATACAGACAGTTCTTATGAGAAACATTTTGATAAATGAGACAGTGTACAGTCTGTCAATAACAATTAGAGCAAAGAGAAGATAAAAAAAAACCTAGTAGTGTCCACGGCAACCAGTTATCTCTGTTATTCTTTCACCTGCACTGGCAAAATGAGACCTGAAATGTGATTGGTTGCTAAAGAAAAAAAAAAACTTGAGTTCACTTTGTTTTAAACTACAGCATTGCCCATGGCAACCAATCAGATCCCAGATGGGCCTTACTAACATATACAAGAGAAGAACATTCTCATGCAGTAGGGATCAAAGTGCTTGTTTGTACTGCCCCACCAGCGTTTGACTGTGATTGGTGGCTATGACATTATATGTATATTTCCTATTCCTGGGTAAACTTGTATTTGTAGAATGGTTGGTAAAAGGATGGGGCCCAGGGCACATCCAACCATTGTCTTAATACCATGATATGAGACCTATATGTCTAGCCTCTCATTAAACCAGCATTGGAAAATGAATTTAACAATAGGAGTCTGAATCTGATTGGTTGCTGTAGGACAATAACGACTGCCTGTTTGATAAATAATCCCAAGCAGGCCCCATGTATAAAAAGTGTCATAAAGGAAGTTGTCAGTGTTACTCGTAGAAACCAGTCTGCTCCCAAATGCTATTTGAAGTGCAGTTTTGAAAAAAAAATCTGGTTGCTATTGGCAACAAAAACATTCCTTCTTGTGAAGGCGTTTCATGTAGCACATGGTGAGACAATGCAAACTGACACCTGACCTGGCTGGTTGCTATGAATAACAGATACATTTTCTTTCTCCAGTTGACAAAATGGCTTTATAGGTAAAAATAAGCACTGCATGTTATCTAAAATATATAAATATATATCTCCATAGTTATATACAAAATTCACACACAATATTATAACAATAAGAAAAACAACTTATTAAAGTGTTAATGTTCAGTTGATAAATCATTTTCAAATGGTAAAAAAGAAGCAATGTAATGAAGTAACACGGCAACAAAACATCATACAGTTCTCTTGACTGCTACCATTTATTGGTGAGATCTGATTGGCTGTTAACGGTTTACTACACTTTGCACACTGTTATTCAATTTGCACGGCCTCATTATATAGAGTTATTGTGGAGTGCGCAGAACAATATATACTGAACAGAAGTAGAATACACACATTTTCCTGGAGACATTTAAAGGGGGTTCCAGCTTTCAAACAGCAAAATCCCTTCACGTATGTCATGTGCGGATTGTTTTGTGTAGAGTCCGATGCTGCTCTTAAATCTGAACTCCAGGCAGATACAACAGACACAAGCTGATGCAATTCCGCACTTATCAATAAATGATTACATGTCACTTTTTTAATGCAACTAGCGGAAGTATCTTACAGCGGAAGTAAAGTGATAAAAACAATTGCTGAAAAGGTCGGGATTTTGGCAAAAGTCTCTTCTTCCCAAAAACCTCTTCCTCTCTCCCCCAGTGATTTTTTCCCCCATGTGTTGTACGGAGTACATGTTCAGCCCATTCACGGCATCTCTTAGATGGGCCTGATGCCGGGGAAGATGTAACGCCTTCATCAGTGGCCAATGAATGACCAAAGAGGATGCCTGGGAACCCAGAAGTGTCAGCGGCAAGAGATAGAGCAAGGGACCGCAGATCCATCCAAAAGTGCTGGAGAAGGGCACACTTGTAAAGTAAGGGTGCTCTAATGGGCACTCTACTGGGAGATAGAGGGGCAAGACTGAGAGCCAATCAGGGGTGGTGCATGCAAATGTATTGGCATTTACTTGCTGAGATTTACCAATAACTATGCAGTGCAAGGGCATAAATGACTACATTTAAATTAAATGGGTTGTCTAGGTACTACATACAGGTGAAACTCGAATAATTAGAATATCGTGCAAAAGTAATTGCAGTAAGAGCAGAAAAAGGGGCCCAAACCAAGTACTGAGTACATATGCATGCTTATACTTTTCAGAGGTCCGATATTCTTCTATGTACAATCCTTGTTTTATTGATTGCATGTAATATTCTAATTTTCTGAGATTGCGGATTTGGGGTTTTCATGAGCTGTAAGCCATAATCATCACAATTATGACAAATCACGGCTTGAATTATCTTGCTTTGCATGTAATGAGTCTCTCTCATATATTAGTTTCACCTTTTAAGTTGCATTAGTGAAATAAATGAACTTTGCACGATATTCTAATTATTCGAGTTTCACCTGTAGTCATTGGATATTCCCAGTCAGGACACTATCTGCAAGGAGTTTGCATGTCCTCCTTGTGCTTGCGTGGGCTTCCCTCCAGATATTCCGGTTTCCTCCCACACTCTAAAGACTTGCTGGAAGGTTCCTTGGCCCTGTATGTATTCATGTGAGATATGGACATTAGATTGTAAGCTCCTTGAGGGCAGGGACTGATGTGCATGTGCACTATGTAAAGCACTCTGTAAATTGTAAATTCTATATAAATACCAGCAATAAATAAATACATTTCTGAAGGAGATTGTACAGATATTGCAATATGATATGGTGATATGGCTGGACAGCTTTATAATTAAAAGTAAAACTGAATTTCCCAACGCTAAATACACAGATGAAATTGTATATACAATATATATGTCAGAAAATGTGTATTTCTGTCCCAGTCCTAAGATTTACACCGCCCTGCCAGGTGGATGACACTTACAGTTTAAGAATACAGTGTTGTCCTCTCCCCACCCTCAACCTGCTGACTACATAGTGCAGAAGAAGAATCAGACTGATTAGCTTCCCTCAGCACACTTTGCTCTTTTCTCCCATCAGCATGCTACTTGTTTGCACATTTGCATGCAGCACACTTGATTGGCTCCCACATCCTGCCCCTCCCTCTCCCAGTCTAAGTGCTGCTGCACATGGTTTTGCCAGAGGCATATACCACGCTAAATACAGGTTCTTTCAATAGCTGTATTTACAGAAATACATTTTAATGATTGATGAATGCATATAGAGCTGCATTAATCGGTGTCTTCTATATTTTCCTGAAGTTCAGTTAACCCTTGAAGAAGAACTCCAGCATTTACTCAAATGTACTCCTGCAGTGGGGCTACCTCTGCCCTGCAAGGGTTACGTGCTCATTGAGGTCTAGGAGGGAAAATAAAGACATACTCCCTTGATCCTCGCTCCTGCGGCAGTCAGCGCTCACCTCCCTCACCCTCCGCTCCGGCTGTGATATGCCCCTCGGCATCCTCGTGTTTATTGGACCTGCATTAGACATCAAAGGTCCTCAGAACGCTGAAACCCAGGGGAGAAGAGGCTGCAGGGATCGGTCTAGCAGCCAGGTGGGACCAAGGAACGGGTGAGTATATCTTATATATATTATATTTTCATCCCTAGACCAAAACAAGCACTTAACCCTTGCAGTGTGGGGGTAGCCCCACTGCAAGGGTTAATTTGAATAAATCCTTGAGGTCTTCTTTAACCAATCCCAAACATTACTAAACATACCACAACATTGAAATACCCGGTAAAGGCAAACCCTAACCGTAATCTGTGCCGGCATAGCATCCACGTCTCTTCCGATCTGATTATATAAGGGTTGCTCTGCTCAGACCCCAGCATATCAGCTGTCATCAAACTGCAGCTCTACAGCATCAACTTGCCTATCCAAAAATATCTTTCTGCTGACCGGTCTGCTCCAGCAGCTGTTACTGCCCCATGGACTGTTCCTGAACAACTGCATCAAAATCATTTGCACGGTTCAACAATCTGTCTTTGCGTTTAGGTGCCAAATAACTGAATCAAGCTTCACCCCACCTTCAATGCAAAACATTAAGAAACATTCTGGAACCTTTTTCTGATGCTGGAATTCCTAAGGGATGAATGATCGTTTACTGCAGCCTAATCATTTTGTTAATAATTTCACATAATTAATGCTTCTCTCTCACGGTATATGTTTAATTTCCCGGCATAGTCAGCAGATGAACAACTCTTTCTCCTGGGAGAGATGTCTAATACACATTGAACATGTTACAGTTTAAAGGCCTTGTACTCTCTACATGAAAGTGTTTAGCAAAGCAACAATGTAGGCATCAGTTACAGAAGAGTTTTGTCTTTCCTTTTAAATAAACACATATTAGCACTGGGCGGTGGAGTAGAACAGGGGACACAGATATGCCAGATGAGAATGGGTCGCTTCACGGTACATTACCTTTTGGTGCTGGGAGCCTGGTGCAGGTTTTCACGCCGTAGGGCTTTCCGCTCTGAAAAGGAGTCAAGATAGCAAAAATCCCCCTAGGTGTCTTCATCTTCTCTCTGTCAAGCATACCCTAAGATGTATTAACCCTTTTCCTACCTGAACCCTAACACTTAATCCAACCACTAAAATGATCCATTGACTTTTAACCAGAACTCCAACACATCACCCAAATGTTTAACCTAAGCCTTAAATTTCACATTTAACCTTCACTCTAACCCCTTATCTGTCACTTAACCCTCTAAACTCGAACTTTAACCCTATGAATCTTTACTGCCTAATAATCCTAACGTCTAGCCTAATTTCCAAATTAACTCCTAAAGTAGCATAGTTGCCTTATCCATCACCTTTAAGTAGGGATGCACCGATGAAATGAACCAGCACAGTACAGAGAGGGTTAAACCCCACACCCCTCACCACCCCTCCTAACATTTTAACTAGGGATGCACCAATAGCTTTTTTTCAGTATCGAATACGAGTACCGATATTTTTTTTTCCGGTACTCACCGATACTAAATACCAATCCCGGAAGTCCGATTAGCCAGGAAGAGATCTCCATGCTCCCTCGTCACCAGGTGATGAGGAAGCATG
This sequence comes from Nanorana parkeri, assembly GCF_000935625.1. Classification (NCBI taxonomy): domain Eukaryota; kingdom Metazoa; phylum Chordata; class Amphibia; order Anura; family Dicroglossidae; genus Nanorana; species Nanorana parkeri. The sequence goes on along the minus strand of NW_017306284.1, from coordinate 3,489,993 downwards.
GAGATGGCTTTCTGGCCAATCAGGAAGCCGGGGGGCGGGTTATGACTTGCCGGTCGGCTCCTTGATTGGCCAGCTTTCTGACCGATTAGCAGCTTACACGCTGCCTGGCTTCCTGATAGGCTAGGAAGCCGGCTCCATGCTACCTCGTCATGACAAAAAGAGCACTTAACCCTAAAAGTGTGGGAGTTAAACTCTAACCCTGACACGGGCCTGTTCACACAATGTCCATTTTCTGTGCTTACCTGATCCATACGCTCCTGCACTAAAAATGCATCCCAATGTTTCCCTATGTGTTTTATGGGCTACAGTTCTCACGTGCGCAGTCCATTCAGGTTACGACAGAAAAATGCTGCATGTCACATTTTGTACGGTCAGGAAACGCAAAACGCGTCAAAAACGCGCTGCACTGCAGCTAACATACTGACAGCCCCACTACAATTTTTTTTAACTGGAACGCATCAAAAACGCGGCATAACACATAGCACCTGCATAGCGTCTGCAGATCCGCACCTGATCCGGACCTGAAACTCATGTGAACAGGCCCTTAGGGGTCTATTTATAAACAATCTGCAGAGTAATTCCCCCAGCATCTCTGAGAATATTCATTCTGTGCCAATAGAGGCACATTAAGCATTGGTGCCTAAACTCTAACCGTGACACTTAGGGGTCTATTTATAAACAATCTGCAGAGTAATTCACCCGGCATCTCCGTGAACTTTCATTCTGCGCCAATAGAGGCGTAAAAAGAACATTGTTAGTATTTTTTCAAGTCAAAAGTAATGTAGAACTGCATTATGGTCTAGAGATGGAGATGAGGAGCATAGAAAAATAAATCTTTATTTCAGCTCAGTAAAATGTTTATAAATAAACAAATTAATCTTTCTCATTCTGAAATGTAACAGCACCAAAATGTCCGTTTTAAATTCTCTTGCATCTCACAAATCCTATATGCAAAATCACTGGATTACCTTCTCCCTTACCCTACCATTCCATACCTCCTCCCTTCCTTACCATCTTCAGGCAAAGCTCTCCCCTCTCATTCATCCCTCCCCTCCAACTCTTTCAGCAGTTATTTAAAAAGTAAATGCACTGTTTTATACTCATCTAACTTCACTGACAATGTCGCTCCCAGCACCGCTTCTGGGGGTTGACGATTGGAGGATTTGCTGCTGCAGCATGTGCCTGCACCAAGCGATTGCCTCCTTATGATGTCTTTACAGAGTTGCAGTCTTCTGGAATCTGAGGGGACCCTGTTCCTGGACAGGCAATGGAAGGTGTCCACGTTGTGTTGGATTTTGCCCTCAGACTCTACCTGTGACTTGGCATGTGCTCTTCTATGCTGCTTTCCCCTACTTTTTGTAGACATTTCAAGCTTGTGACTGTATTTGCTGGACTTCAGCTTTTTGAACACTGCCCATGGGAAAAATGGGTCTTCACTTCATGCTAACATTTGCAAGAAGTGAAATAAATGGTTTCCTTTGTGAATATAATAAGCAAAATGCCTTGTCATCAGCAGAGCATTGCTGGGAAATCTCATCTGTAACCTCAGGAGATCTCAGGGTAAGGTATTTTCCTCCGCTGAGATGATGAGCATGGTCACATGTCCTAGTCACATGTGCTAGAAATGCAGGAAGTAAATGGAGAGCTAGTAATCTGCCATTAGGAAAACATGGCCACTGTCAGAAGAAAAGAGAAGAGAAGAAAAGAGAAATAACGTATGCAAAGAATACAAAGCCGGCAATTATCTAGAAGTATGTGTTTGTAGATTGTCATTACTAAACATTTCCAAAGGTGTATTTGTTGTTATTTTAAAGATTTGGGTAAAGGTCAGCTTTAGGTGTATCTATGGTCAAAAACTTAAAATAAATCTGTATTTCTATATTGAATTTTCATAAGTTCCATCCCACTCCTAATAACCATATCGATCTAGAAGTTTGTAAACATACTTATTGAAGATGCCCATAGGATGTACTTCCTCAATGTACTGACACAATGTCACTCAGCCCTGTGAATACGCACTTCCTGTGTCATAACTCACAGAGCCTGCCTTCTGAACTATGACTCAACATCTGAACAATGTAACATTATCATTGCTTGCTGGAAGCAATGCATGATGGAGTAGGTAGTCCTGGGAAATCGAGATTACAGCACATCAAGCAGCAGGGAAAGAGACACAAAGCACACTGGGAGTCCTGGAAGTTGGTGAAAGTGATGGGCAGATGGAAGGAAACACTCACTACATAAAAGGGATTTTTTCAAGTAAGCTTTGATTGCATTATCAAAAACAACACCAGTATATATTCCTATTACAATGCTGATGTTACACCTGGAGAGGATATGCTGGGACTTTACAACTCCTTTAACACTGGAAGCTTAACAAGAACACTAATGATTTAAAAAGTTTGGTAACCCAAAGCAACCCGTTTACAGCAGTCAGTACAATAAAAATAAATGATTATTGGTCGCTGCAGATCATCTTATCTTGCACATTACTGTTCTGCCATAAAAAAATATATCTGTATATGTCCAAAATATGAAACAACGTGTCTCAGTTAGATAATTGTTCTTCATTCACGCAGTCTCTGTCCATGCAGAGCTGCAACCTAATTTCACCCTGACAGACCCAACAACATGCCAATGCCAAATCTAATGTACTCACAAGCCAGTCACTGCTGGAATGTTACAGTATCAGGTGCATTCTGGGTAAAAAGTAACACCTCGCACACAATGCAAAGAACGTAACCAGTAAACACGACGTCACTCTGACATAATGCATAACAATTTCTGACAGCGCAGCACATAATAAGGCCTTTATTTAATTAGTCAATCAGCATTGTGAAAGTTCATTAACCTCCAGCAGCAAATTAGAAATCATGGTTCATGGTTCGAACTGCTCTGACCCGAGCAAAGGTGAAATCTGATTGGTCGCTGCGGATTACTGCACATGTGTCCTGTTCTCTTTACACTCCCTTATTAAATAAGCCGGTTAGCGTTTCTGTTTTCTGAGGCCCACGTGCCTAATGATATTATAATAAATCACATTATATGACATTGCAGTCTGTAATAATATGTCATTATATTACATTATATCATATTATATATTATGGACTCCGTATACTGGAAATCTCCTAAATAATGGATTTCCAGTAAACCTATAAAATATTATAATAAAGACCACACTGGTCAAATAGCAAAATATTTTCTCATTTTCTGTACAACCAGTTCTTGGTTGTATCAATATTATAATTCAAGATGTATGCAATTCTGTGAAACTCCCATTCTCTGAAGCAACAATATTTTTTACTCTGATTCCCAATACATGAGTGAAACAGAGAGAGTTGCATATAACATATTATGATGTGTTCATCACCCCAGCTCTGTCCCATCTCTACCAATTCAGCAGAAAGCACAGGAAGTCTTTATGTCTGCCTGATCTGATATTTCACCTGGTTTGTAGAAGATGCTGAGCTTTTCATATTAAGAAGGATTACATGTAATTACACACAACACAGATTAAAAACATTTGTTTTAACTTTAATAATGTGCAGTGAATATACACTATAGCTAAATGAAATGTTTAAAGGGGAACTGAACTTGCAGACTTTGTATGCCTATCCCAGCATTTCTCAACCTTTTTTCACTCAGGGCACCCTTACAGACTAAAATGTCTACAAAAACACATACAAAAGTGGGGTTCCTCCCTTTGCATTGAAGTCCTCCTTTCAAACCTGGAGCCCCCATTCACATTAGAACCCCCATTTTGCATCAGAATTCTCCTTGTCACATGAAAGTATCCCTTGACATCAGAAACCCCCTTCACATCAGGGCCCCACCTTTATATTAGAGCCCCCCTTTCATATTGAAACCCCCCCTTTTACATCAAAGAACCCCCTTCACATCATAATCCTCCCTTTCACATTAGAAGCCCCCCTTCACATCAGAAGCTCTTTTCACATCAGAGCCTCCTCTTTATATAAGAGCCCCCCTTTTATATTGGAATCCCCTTTTACACCAGAGTTCCCCCTTCACATCAGAGTCCTACCTTTGGAAAATTTGGAGGCACCCTTTAGGAAGCCAGAAGGCACCCCGGAATGTCATGGCGCCTTGGTTGAGAAAGGCTGGCCTATCCTGCTAAAAAACATTTTCACCTGTCTACTAACAATTTCTTTTTAAGTACACTGAGGGGAATTTATCAAAACTGGAGCAGAGGAAAAACTGAGCTTATGTGCATAGCAACAAATCAGCTTCTCTCTTTCATTTTCAAATCTTAACTGAACAAACTGAAGAGAGAAGCTGATTGGTTACTATGCACATCTGCTCCAGTTTTGATAAATTCCCTTCCACTGCCTGCGGCTCATGTACAGTGTAGTCTATGTGGCCTCTGTCTCTTACCTCTTAAGTTGTCCCTCCTTTTGGTCTGATAAATACATATTTATAAAATTGACTATTTTATATCCTATATTTGAATTATCCTGGCCTGGGTGCTATTTGGAAAAGCCAGAAGAAAAGCCAAAAGTAATGGTGGAAAAAAACTATTCTGGGTTTAACTGATCATTTTTGGCATATAAATTCTTAATGATTTGCATAACTGGGGGCATGACAGCAGTGTGTCTATTCCCTAAATACATAGGGTGGGATTTATTATTTTTTCTTTACCTCTTTATACTTTTCTCTCCTCTGTATATGGTTCATCAGCATAATGGGGTACACCACACAATTCAGAGCCTATAACTCTCCAGGTTCTATGGCTATCCTGCCTCTGCATGCTCTATGAACTACTTGCAATTTCATTTCTACTCAGTATACAAAGCTGGCAAACCCACTGCAAGTTCCATATCCACTTTCAGCCAGCCATGATATGGCAATTCAATATAAAAAATATATATTTTAGTCAGATGCATTAGCTGGACTGAAAATCATGGTATGACTTATTAAAGAAAAAAAAACCAAAGGCACAAACGCCATTGCCAGGTTGTGGAGGCTTTGCTAGCAAGCAGCGCTTAGACCCCC
>NW_017306284.1:3482656-3484933 GCF_000935625.1 Nanorana parkeri | reverse complement strand
TAGCAAAGGCTCCACAGAATGGCAATGGCTTCTGCACATTTTACTGCCGACAGCAAAATATACCACAGATGATGATTTGGTCCACTACACATCACAGGAATAACCTACACTACTGCAGCAAAATACTACGGAAGGTTCTGTTGGGAATATTCCTCTGGCTTTAAGCCCAAGCTTTCTCTGTGGACTGATTCACCCAGCTGCTGTCTAGAAAAGGAAACATGGTGACAACACATGGAATAGCAATCAGGGTCACAACCAAAGGAGAAGGACATACATGACAGAATACTACCAGGGAGTAGGGGCTCAGCCCCGTACATATTTGGCATATGTTCTCTTTTCTTCTAGTTTTCTCTTTTCTCCTCTCTATAGGTTGAACTCGATGGACTTGTGTCTTTTTTCAACCTGACTATGTAACTATGGGCCAGATAACCTAAGACTGGCGTCTGTTGAGGAATGCGAATTGACACACATGACATCTTATGGCGCATTGCATGTCAAATAAACTATTATGTCACAGTGCATATACATGTGAAATTCGAATAATTAGAATATCGTGCAAAAGTAATTGCAGTAAGTGCTGCAAAAGGGGCCCAAACCAAGTACTGAGTACATATGCATGCTTGTACTTTTCAGAGGTCCGATATTGTTCTATGTACAATCCTTGTTTTATTGATTGCATGTAATAATCTACTTTTTTGAGGTTGTGGATTTGGGGTTCTTGGGGTTTTCATGAGCTGTAAGCCATAATCATCACAATTATGACAAATCACGGCTTGAATTATCTTGCTTTGCATGTAATGAGTCTATCTCATATATTAGTTTCACCTTTTAAGTTGCATTAGTGAAATAAATGAACTTTGCACGATATTCTAATTATTCGAGTTTCACCTGTAGTTAATTTGACAAATAGAAGAATGTGTAACTGGCCTGTGTCATCATCCTCTTGGCACACAACGGCACACCTCTAATGCACCAAATACTGACAAACTAATTTTTGGATGCGTTATTTATTTGGTGCAGATTGTGAGACTTTTTGTCTCACAATCTGCAGGAGCATAATCACGCATATGCATGATCCTCCATGTGAATCAGCTCTTAAAAGACATTCAGGTTCTAATAAAACATTGTGTCAGCCCTCGTTAACCACCACGCCCCCCACCCCATTCATCCATACAGGAGGTGCAATGCCTCATTTGAGTCTATAGAACGCTAGTGATGGGCTGTGGTGCGTTTCAGCACACATATGTAGTAGGGGTGCATTCAGGGGCCATGTTATCCTTGTGTTACCACATTGGGGTGGTGTGAATGGGTCCCCAATTTTGTAAAAAGTGGACAATGTAATTGTTCCATAGTGCGCCAAGACTGATCCTCGAGGAAGTAGAAGTAGTTAACCCTTTGTCGCTGGAAGGTGTGACCGAAGCCTTTTGCAAATGTGAGCGTCAAACACTTATATCAGCATATACTCACCTTTCTTTTTGCTGCTCCATTCAACTGTCAGGCATAAAAAGAAAACCCTGTGTAAGCTACAAGCTGCTGGCTATGAAATGCCTAAGGGTGGTACTGAAATGACAGAAAATATATTTCTGACGCTCCCCTTGCTTTCCCCAAAACTTACAATAGATAAATTAAAGGGTCTTTGCAGTAGCTTGTAACCACTCATCTCACAGACTTTGTTCAAATCTTCTCTCCCTGACCCAGATGAATGCAATACAGCGTCTGCACTGGTTGTTTGCAAAAGGGAGCAAAACACCAGCAGCCAGCACAAGTCTATCCATTTTACCTGTGCAGGTGCAATGCTGAGCTCCGTGGGTCGGGAAAAGCCCATCTAAATGCAGCCGGCACAGTGGACCCCTGAAAAAAATTGTCTGTTCTGAGGTCAGCATTTGTATTTACTGAAGGTCTTCCACAAGAGGAGCATCAGAATTTCTGTGATTTCAGCTGCAATTTAGATGGCTGCATTTAGTGATTTCAGCACTTTATGATTATAGAAACAATACACAACCTTTCCATTATATTGCTGGTCTAGAAACAAATGTACACACTTGGTGCCCTGCAGTGCGTGGATGGAGATGCTCTCTAATTGGCTGCAACATTTCTTGGATGGCGGATCTGCAGCAGCCTTTAGCTCACAAGAAAGGTATTTTGGTACGCTGGATCTCCCAGCCTATCGTTTCCTGTTCACTTGTGTTGACCTCATTCAGTCAACTTAGCTAAACTAGACACCATTTCACAGTTTCCCCCTGAAATAGAAAATTAAAATGTATAACTGGCTTAAAT
>NW_017306284.1:3467214-3481761 GCF_000935625.1 Nanorana parkeri | reverse complement strand
TCCTTAAAACTTCAAAGAAATGAAAGGTACAAGAGATATAATCATGCCTATGTCAATTAGCCAAACAGGATGTGCTGAATTCACATAAGATGTAAAGATGTATGAAGTGTAGTAAGCTGGCCTATTCAAAGTGTACCTGTCCCATACCAGAAAAGGTCACCACATTGTTGGCTAAAGCTAATATCCATGAATTGCAGCCATACAGGCTAAGCACTGATATGCCCTACTTAAAGGCCAGTTCCAGCTACATTTATTTTTAAATAATTAGACAAGCCTGTCTACAAAGCAGCTCCAGGTACAATACTCACCCCTATCCCTCAAACAAATCATCCTCACACAGCTACCTCCTCATGTATCACTTGCCCCTCCCTTTTAGATTGTGGGCCCTCCTTACAATTTAGTCTTGTATTGTATTGTGATTGTAATGTCTTCCTTATATTGGAAAGTGCTGTGCAAACTGTTGACGCTATATAAATCCTGTATAATAATAATAATAATCCCTGGCGCTGTACCCCGCAAACACACCACTCTGCAATCCAGTGCCACTCTTCTTTAAACCACTTCCCACAACATCAAGGCCAGCCCCCGGGGGAGCATCATCAAGCCACCATGAACTAACTGAAGAATGTGCAGGGAATGGCATCACATCATTACACCCGCCACCAGAGGAGGAAGAGGAAGACAAAAGGATCCATAAAGCCATATGACCAGTCCAAAGACTCCTTGGAAAAGGGGCTTTCAAAAAAAAAATGCTGGGAGGGCCTGAGGGGGGATCTGGGAGGGCAGAGTTTAGGTAAATATGAAGCAGATCTGTGAAGCACTTTTAAACATCTCACAGAAAAGAAAGAACACCGGTACAGGCACCTAGAGCTAAACATGTATTTTTAATACAGGCATATATAAAAATTGTTTTACCTGCTACAGGATTTCTTCAGCCATTGTTGTGATCCTAAACCCAAAAATACAAATATAATATATTGCAGTTTACCAATTCTTAGATGGGGTGGCTGCACTAATGTTCTTTTTTAAGCTTGGTTCCTTTACTTTCACCTGGTGAACCAGCCAGTAACATATTCCCTGTCTCAGGGTAGCTCCGGTCAATGGAGGAGTAACAGAGCCACCATTGGACAGCGGCATTGTCACCCTGTGTGGAGGGTAGTGTTAGATGGACTCATAGATATAGATGGATTTAGCTAGCAAATCAAAGGTGAAATAATACATTTTAAGTAATTACTGCAACCATTTTTTTTTCCTTTTGAGATAAAGGTTTTCCATAAATGAATAAAAGAAATCTACCCCTGTTTTATATGGTTTTTCCCAACCCTCTATCTACAACTTTTGCTGAACAGCTTTGTCTGTTAAAAGAAGTTGAAAAATAACAGACTTTAAGGCTGAATCATCAGGTGAATGAATATAAAGGAGATATCTCCTTGTAGACAGCTGTCATCACCCATCTGAAGATACCCGCTTTCCTCCTCTTTCCTGTTTTGTGTGACAACTCAAAATTAAAATTTTTGTTCTTTGGCTTATATATACTTTAAATAAAGTAGATCTTAAACAATTTTCAGGGACCAGACTAGATATGATTACTCTCTATATTTTAAACAGACTGTAACCTCTACTTGTGCATTTTGCATCATACGCTTGTGAAAGATCAAGAAGTTTATGGAGACCCCATATTTTATTTATAAAGTCCAGTGCTGACTTCAAAAATTCTAGACTCTATGACCAGACATATTAAATTGATTAAATTAGAATATGAGACAGTATATTTTGGGTGTGCCAGTAACCAACCAGGATGAACAGATCTTAGAGTGATATTAAAGGCTCAGTAGGCGCTGTGAATTATTCAAAGCGACCCTGTCACCATAGTAAAACCTATATAAAACAAAAGACAAATCAATACATAGCTTCACCAGCAGACAGGGCCGATTTAACTCTCTCTGTTGCCCCAAGGCCAGGTTCCTCAATGCGCCCCCCCAACCCACCATCACCACCAATACCTCCAAAGGAGAATGGCAGACCTGTAGGCTGCAAAAAAGTGATCTCTGCGATATCGCCGAGATCACTTGTGCAAAACAAGTGGCGGCTTCCCCGCTGTACATTTAGCGCTGCTTGCCCAAAGCAGCGCTAAATGTAGAAAACAACTACCCACCTAGCCCCTGGAACTGCATATCCCGGGCATCGGGAGATAGGAATTCCACACCCCTGCTGCCCGTCTACTCCCTGCTGTCCCGAGGCCAGGCCTTGGTTGTCCTTGTGGGAAATCTGGCCCTGCCAGCAGATAGTTAAAACCAACTCCGGGCACTAGACAAAAAACCCTGCAATGCACCACAGACACACACTGCAGGGGAAAAATGCTAGTTAGAGAAGAGGAGATATAGCTTACTTTACCCCTCACTTTGGAAGGCTCTAATGCTCTCCTCTTCTTCCTGATGCTCCAGGTTGTGAGTGGTCCCTCAGCATCATCATTTACAATCTCCTTACCATCTTGTCTTGAATTGTATTGTAACTGTAATGTCTTCCTTATATTGTAAAGCGCTGCGCAAACTGTTGGCGCTATATAAATACTATGTAATAATAATAATAATAATAATAATACAATGCAGGGCTATTAGCTCTGCATTGAACGTAGAGGAGGTCAGTGTGCAATCATGGCCAGGAACTCCTTAGCTTTGTTTGATCAATCACATGAATGGATGGAGCCTGTCTGATCGAGGAGTGGGGTAATTATTACCACTTATCCTTGTGTCCCTAGACTTAAAGTGCAGTTAACCCTTGCAGTGGGACCCCCACAGTTAGGCTTTAAAGCCCGATTCCAAAATGAATTGGTCTTGTGTAGAGGGGAGTTGTTTCCCTGCAATTGTTGACCGCTTGAAATGTGTCAAATGCAGGTCAGGGTAAAAAAAAATTATTTGTATATAATCCCTTTTTAATTTGTCCTCCATAAAACAGAAGCGACCACCATCAGTGTGGGACCCACACCTGTTGTGAGTCTGGGATCACGTTTTCTACATATATTATAAAGTCTTAACTAAACCCTTTGATGGCAATTATTACCAAATAAAGGAGGATGAAATCAATTAAAGTCTATATATGCTAATTAACAGTGTTTAAAAAATGAACATTGTGTTGTCAAGCTGACGAAGGGGTGCAACCATGAAACACATTCCTATCAACCATTCAATTCAATAGCAATAGAACATTTGATGGAAGGAACAGGCGGAGAGACCAGAGGCAACGGAAAGAACCAGGTGGATTGGACAAAACCATGAGAACGGCAGCATGTGGCATGCCTGCTCACTATCTCGGCCTTAGTCTGTGTTGTTCTGCGCTGGCCGCACTGAACGTGCTCTGCATAAAACCTCCTGGAGCCAGATAAGCTGTTTTTATTTTTGATGTAAGTGCATTACCACTTTTTAACTTGTTCATTTCATACTACACTATGCCAGTGCACGGCTGTGTTATCTTCACCCTTTTATTATTTTATTAAAAGCTGCTAATTAAAGTAATATTGCAAATACATTTTAAATTACATTAACTTGTTAAAGTGATAATAAAGTCAAAAGGTTTTTTTACTCATTTCAAATGCTGATTAAATCACTTACAATGGATGCAGCTGCTTGATGTTGAAAAGTTTTAGCTTTCTGCAGAATCAGCTGGTCTTCTGAGTACTGGGCCCGATATCCTGTTTTTGACTCTTTTGCCTTGCTGGGTCCTAAGGAGTGACCCTTGTGTGTGTTAGTAAACTGTGTGTGTCTACACAACCACACAGAGGCACAGCAAGATAAGCCACTCCTCTGCTCCCCACTATGACAGTAGGTGCTTGAGCAGAAATGTAAAGAGATAAGTTGCTGGGCAATGTATATTTATTTGATCTGGATTCATTATTTTAAGTTAAAATGATTAAAAGTTTGTGTTTAACCCTTCCGCGTCCACTGACATACATAGTACATTGGTGGCAGAACAGCCCGATAAACAGACTCCAGGCTGCGGACTCTGTTTACCTTCGGAAAGCCAGCTGCCGGCTTTACAATAGAAGCACCTGGCAGCCCCACCGTGTTTCCTGGCCTCCGCTGCCCCTCCTGCGGGCCCGGGATCGGCATGAAGCTGGTGAGGAGAGTGGTGAACGTCTGTTCATTGAACTCCTCCCTACTCTATGGGACGACGTGGATTGTATCACTTCCAATCTCTGAGCTGACATTGCTGGGCTACTGTAAGCCAAGTAATAAGCTATTGAAGTCCGATCTGCACTTCAATAGCTTATTAAAAGTGGAAATGTGATACTCTGTCTTTTGGACCCCCCAGTATCACCTTGAAGAGGACCTGTCACTGCCAATATGCTATCACATGCGGGGCTTTGAAAGTAATTAGAGTGAAGGGGAAAAAAAACTGTTTTAAAAAAATAATAGAAAAAAATAAATATAAAAATGATTTAAAAAAATGTTAAGGTCTCCCGCCCAGTGCGAGCACATGCACCGAAACATGTGTCTGGTGCGCCTATGTACGAAAACGCTGATCGCACTACACATGTTGGGTATCGTCGCGCATTCCAGAGTGAGAGCAATAGTTCAAGGGCCAATATTTATGTGCATCTCTAAACTGATGACCTGTAGGGGCTTTTAAAGTGTCGTCTATGGACTTTTTGGGATACTGAATTGTGTCACTGTTTCACGACCGCTTGCAATTTTTAGCCCGGGCATGTTGGGTATTATTTACTCGCCGTAACCTCATCTTTTATATTTTGCACAAAAAAAAAATGCATATTTGGTTGTGTTTTGGGGGACTAAAATTAACAAGTGCATTTTTCACAAAAAAATATATATAGGGTTGATATAGGGTTGTACTAATATCGTGCAACATAAAAATTTGCAACTGTCACCATTTTATTCTACAGGGTGTTAGCTTTCAAAAAATATATCATATTTGGGTTTTTTAAGTAATTTTAAGGCCCAAAATGTGGATTATATCATGTGTGCAAAAAAACAAACAAAAAAGGCCTTGGCAGCGAAAGGGTACTCATGGGGTTAATACTATTTCTAAGCTTGTATGAGATGTTATTGATTGATGTTACATATACTTTAAATGGTCACAAATATGTAACCAAAGTTACTGGCTCGGGAAAGAAATTGCCTAGAAGGAGGGAAGAGCTGCACCTGAAATATTTCGGCTTATCTGAGGTTCTGGTATAGCTGCCCATTTACAGCTTAGATGTGCTGGCTCCACTGAAAGAAAAAAAAAAAAAACATGTCCGCTGCAGCTTTTCTGAAAGCTGGCGTAAATGAAATTAACCAAGACGTCTGGGGACTGGTTGATTTTATGCTCTACCAGCCATTCGCAAGCATTGCCAAGAGCCAAAGGGTTTAAATGACAGTACCAGGGAAATGTTTCAGCTGAACAATGTGTTCCGATATTGCAAGACAAATGCAATGGAATGTGAGATTGTGTACTCGTTATAAACATCCAATAGGCAGCAAGAAATATGTTCTGGATGTAATGTAAACTGGCTGAGACAAAATCCACACTCCTTAGTACAAGATTTAAACTAAACATGATTCCAATTGGTTAAAATGCAGCCAAAACTTGTTTTTTTCTGTAAAGAACTACTATGATAAAAAAAAAATCACCCCCATCTCAAGGGCCCTTTCACACCTATGCGTTGTGTTAGCCCACAGTAATAGTAATGTTGTACTGTGTATTACTGCAAACAGACAACCATGTGTGTCTGCTGTGCAGTACGTTGGGTTGCCATTCATTTTGAATAGATACAATGCACTGCAGTACTTGTTTGTTGCAATGCACCGCAATGCAAAGATATGAGAGATCTGTGCATTGCATTCAGAAAGCTGTGACATGCAGAATCTTTGGTGCATTGGGGGCCATTCAAAATTAATGGACTTCTTAATGCAATGCACATAAAAGGCATAATAACGTGTATTCAAAGCGCACTTGCTTTAACAAAATATACAAATGTGATCTGGCTCTAAAACAAAATAACCAGTCTAATGGAAAACAATGCAAAGAGATACTTAGGGGAGGATTAATAAAGAGTTTTCCAGGCATATACAGTAGCTGCCCGAAAGTTTATTAGTATTGTTTGTGAGCTTAGTTTTTTTTTACAATACACACATTGCATTGCCTTAAAAGTTTATTAAAACTTAAAAACAGAAAGCACAGAAACACATCAAAACCACAACCTCCCATTCTCTGTACGCCCTTCCATCTTGGAATCCCCAATAACTCCCACAATTTTCAAAATATAGTCTTAAGGTATGTTTTTGGTAGAAACTGTTCGTCAGTGTCACAGTTCAGCTGCAGACTTGCAGCTGAGCTGTTACTTGTAGTTCTTCAAGTATATACATACCTCCTACCCCTGGTTCTGCAGGCATGCAGGGCTGTGCTGGGGGTTGTAGTCCTCCAGGCATGTGCTCTAAACCTGACTCACACTTGCACCTGTCTGCAAGCTTTAGGCGTCGGCCGACCTCTCCTGCTGTTTCTTATGCAGCTTCTCGGCCAATCAGTGCAGTCCGCTTGTGGCCAATCCTGTGGATCTTCCCTCTTCCTGTCTCTATTTAAACCCAGGGCAGCGAACAGCACGCGGGCCGAGCAACGCTTTCCTAAGCTAGTTGCCGAGGCCCCCATTTGTGAGTTACCCTGAATTCCTGGAAGTTTTCCTGTGTACCGAACCTTTGGCTTGTCCTTGGAAATCCCTGTCTACTGGCTGCCCTGTGCTTCACTTTTGTCCTTGGAAATCCCTGTCTACAGGCTGCCCTATGCTTCCCTTTTGTCCTTAGAAATTACTGTCTACTGGCTGCCCTGTGCATCCCTTTTGTCCTTTGAAATCCCTGTCTACAGGCTGCCCTATGCTTCCCTTTTGTCCTTAGAAATTACTGTCTACTGGCTGCCCTGTGCTTCACTTTTGTCCTGGGAAATCCTTGTCTACTGGCTGTCCCTAACTTTTGATTCGTACCCTGTCCCTGTTGGGTGGACCTAGGGATTGTGACCTGGGGTCAGCACGCAGCCAAGCCCATCTCCACCATCAGGAGCTCTGGCGAATACCGGCTGGCTCTTAGATTCCCCATCCTGGATGACCCCATGCCACCTACTCAGCATCCCATGCCACCTACTCCGCATTGCAGCACCCTGCCTTGTATTTGAACTTCCAGCTTTAGCTGACTTCCACTACCTCATTCAGTTCCCCTGCTTGTACTCCAGCTCTGGGAGTCGTCAGCCTACACTGCTTGGACCCTTTTCTCTGAGTGTCCCTGCCAGTGGAGTGGAAAGGGTCCACATACCTGACTCCAGTTCAAACCTGTGAGTCCCAATCCATGACAGTCAGGCTTAGAGATAGACAAGGCACGTTTTAATAAAAATTAGAGTGTATTATCTGAGAGGCAATAGCCACAAATATTGTACAATGGCTGTGCAGCATGTAAGCAGCTTGGTTAGGCCAAAATATAAGGGGGAGGGATGAGGCAAGTTTTTTTTAACATAGAAATGAGTGAATTATCTGAAAAACAAAAGCCACCACTAGTGTACGGTGGCTGAACTGTATAGAAGCAGCTTGGGTAGGCCACAATATAGGAAGGCGAGACAAGGCAAATTTTATCTTGAAATACAAATTAGAGTGTATTATCAGAGAAACAATAGCCACAAAAAATGTACAGAGGCTGGACAGTATGTAAGCATCTAGATAAGGCAGGTGTTATCTTGAAATATATAAATAAATATTAGAGTGCATTATATGAGATACAATAGCCACAAATATTTTTGAGTGCCGGAGCACCTGAAATTTTGAGGCACAATGCAGCATAGAAAAATTTTCAGCTGAGGCTGAGCTGCAAAAACATTGTGTGGCACCTCCTTTACGCTTGTGTTAGCTAAGCAGTCCAAAATAAAATAAAAGGCCCTAGCAAAATAACATCAAATATTCCGCCCACAAAAAATAAACCCTGAAACACTAAACCCAACAATAAAAAAAAAGGGAGGACTAACACAAGAAGTATGTAGCCACCACACAATTCACAGTAAATTTGTGCAATATAACACTGTGGACAGCACAGTATAGCAATTACCTCTCCCTAAACTACTCCCGTACACACTGACGAATGGCTCCTGGGAACACAGCTTTTAATAATAAGGAGGCTGCCACATGACAAAGCCACCATTATTAGCTACCCTAACTCTGCTGACCTCAACTGAAAGGTCAGGCAGGGCATTATGAGTCATTTAAAACACATCCTGGCTAATTTCTGCATTCGTCAGAACTGCAAACCTCAAACCTCGGATTCACTGCAAAATCCACACAGTGCAGAGAACCCAAACCTCAACCCTAATCCTAAAGGGTTACCAGCTCCTATCACCTCCTGCCACTGCCATCTCCTCTACTTTGTCTCTAGTATTCCCCCAGCTCTAGTTGTAACAAAGATCTGCGCTCTAGGAAAACTGCTAACATTTCTAAATATTTATTTTCACCTTATGGAATTTAGCTGTAACATTAATTCAGTTTATCCATTTATTTTACCTAAACACCTATAGCGCTGTGTTAACACTTACATTTCCCCAGCTCTGTATGAGTTTGTTTGACCATGGGCCTCCCCATACCTGTGCACTTCTTTGTAATTTGTGCACAGTACTGCACTATTTGTTCTTGTTGGCCCCAATGTTCACTATTGGTGTCTGGATCATAATAATAACAATAAAGTTGGACTTCATAATCAGACTTCTAACAGCTAAATACAAGTAGGGTTACTGTTTTACCTGCCTGATTTACACAACACTTGCAAACTACACAGTCAGACTGGTGACATTACCTGGTTCAGCAATGCAGGTTCCTTCGGCAAATTGAAGCCCCCAACCTGCATGCTGGACAATAAACCAGCATTGTCTTATGCGCATCAACCAGGAAGCAGCAGAGTGATCTTCCCAACAGAGTGTGTAGCTCCAAAATATTTGACTAAAATTACAAATAATTTGGATGGTAATTATTATTTTGGATGACACATATGTCAGCTGTGTGTGCAAAACATTGATTTGTTCCTCCTACTGCCCACACGGTGTGGGGGTGTACTGCAAGGGTAGATTTTGTATAATTCCCTGAGTTCAGCTTTAATTGTGGCCAAAAACAGATCATGCTTTGCCACATCCATATGTTTTACAAATAAGAAAAAGATTACAGAGAGTTCAAGTGATATTAAAGTAAAAAACGTTTTTAAGCTATTTCAAATGTCAAATCACTTAGAATGGGTGCTGCTTCTTGATGTTTAAAAGTTTTAGCTTCCTGCAGAATCAGCTGATCCCCTAAGCACTGGTCCCAATATCCTGTTTTAGGGTGAGCCCTTTCCCTTGCAGGGTCCTATGGAGCCATCCTTGTGTGTGCTAGTAAGCTGTGTGTCTCCAGAAACACACAGGCACAGCAGGACAAGACACTGCCTTCCCCCCTGATCCCCTCTCCTCCTTCCTCCTTATCCCTTCTCCAATCTAGTAGATGAACAGCTGCTGGAGACTGCTGTGTCCCTTATGATCTTGTACTGGACAGGATGTTCAGGGAAGCAGAGCTGAGAGAGTTTGAGCTATTTGTAAAATAGTAAGAAATACTTTGCTGGACAATGTATATTTGTTTGATCTGGATTCATTGTTGAAAAAAAGATTGAGAGTTTAATACTACTTTCAATTGACAAGCAAGTTAGTCAATAATTGGTTAACATCTCAGTATTTCTTGGTTAGATATCAGTCACCTGGGCATTAGGCTGTCTTCACATCCCTGAGTTTAGGTGTGTTGTATGCTGCACGTTGTGCATTCTAGGTGTGTTGTATGCGCATTGTGAATTTTAGGTGTGCCTTACATGTGTTGCCATTGAATGTGTTTTACTGGAAACCGCATTAAAGATACAAGCTGGACTTTTTCCAATGCACCTTACCCACAATGCAGATGTGAACAGGCCCTCAGAACGCCGACTAAAGAGAAGTGGAAATTAGGTGCAAAGTCTTCTCCCAATGGAAGTGTACTAAACATTAACCAGAGTTGTCCAACAGTTCAAATCTGGGCAGTTTACTGCAAGAAATCCTGTAATTCAGCACTT
This sequence comes from Nanorana parkeri, assembly GCF_000935625.1. Taxonomy (NCBI): domain Eukaryota; kingdom Metazoa; phylum Chordata; class Amphibia; order Anura; family Dicroglossidae; genus Nanorana; species Nanorana parkeri. Next base: position 3,471,679 of record NW_017306284.1, on the reverse strand, counting down.
CATTCTGCAGAGATACACAAGTTTTGCCGGAGTACATGATTCTTGGCATCTTCAAGGAAAATCCCCAGAGTGGGTATAGATGCCAAGAATACATTTACAAAGCTTTCCATACCAAGTGAAACCTTCCTTTCATCCAAATATTTTGACTAATACAAGACTGTATCTGCACACAAACATGTCATATGCGGCAGTGAAACCATAGATCGACAACTCTCGTTTACCCATAGCGGCAGTGTCAGGAAGACAGCCAAGTGAATAAGATGTAAGACAATCCCATTATTCCATAATCATTTTCAATCCAGATCCTTCTCGCTGGGCACGCTTTGTTCATTTCACTATGCCTTTCCGGAAATCTTAAGCATAACAAATGTCATGCATGTCAGTGTATCATGCAATACAGTGAAAGCTTCATTTAATGCTCCAGTTGGGCTCCAAAGTTAAAGCAATGTTCTAACATTTTCCGCAATCTTATGTAAAGTAGATGGATGGCGTTTCATTTGTTAAAGTGCTGTGTATTATAAATAAATTCCTTTTTTTATAAATAACATATGGTTTTCACTTTTTTCAGTGATGCTTATATCTTGCAGCTTCTGTGCACACACTTCCTGCCTAGATGGCTACCTGGCAATTCTCAGGGTGGGTTTACCTGATGGTGACAACAGTAGACCATTCCTGCTTAATGTGTGTTGAAACAACCACTTGTAGTCTCCTTCAGAAGCCTGTGTAATAGAGTGACAACGCAGCAACGTAATTGGGAGACATGCACATGGCATTGTCACACTATAACAGGACGTACCAAGGACCTTCATGGCAGGATTAGCAAGTACAGTAATACTTGGTTTACGAGCATAATTCGTTCCGGAAGCATGCTTGTAATCCAAAGCGCTTGTATATCAAAGCGAATTTCCCCATAGGAAATAATGGAAATTCAGATGATTTGTTCCACAACCAAAAAATATTAATATAAAATGATTACAATACAGTACTGTAATATAATACTGTACAAAATATAAAGAAAAATAAACCAATTACTGGTACCTTTGTGGCTGCTGTGAGGGGGACGAGAGAGAGGAGGATTATTGTGTATGACAACTTTCACTATCACTAACGGAATCACTGCTATCTCTTGACTCATTGGAATCTTTTTCATTTTGTGAAACCTTAACAAGGAATCTATCCAATGTGACATTGCATTGTCGTTAAACAGACTCATCGCTCGCACTGCTACAGCCTTATTCGGGGGGTGCTTTTCTACAAAATTTTGCTCTTATTGCAAGACATTGCTTGTATATCAAGGCAACATTTTTCAGAAATGTTTGCTTGTCTTGCAAAAAACTCTCAAACCAAGTTACTTGTAAACCAAGGTATTACTGTATTATGAAAGACTGCAGACTTAAAATTTAGAAAATTACATTTTAATGATATCAACCTGTTGAATCATAAAGATTTTAGTAATTGGATGTATATAAAGTGCACACACCAGTTAGTTTCTATTTTCCACCCCCCTTTCCCTTTGTATGCCAATGCTGTTAGCATCTGTTGCCAAATGTTTCTCCCGCCTCTATAACAAATCTATATGCTATGGAGCCACCAGCAGATGCAAACGTGATCATGTCCATGATGGCCTCTAATGTCTTTGGACATTAGAAAACGTGTGGGGTGGAAGAGAGTTTTGAGAGGACCAAGGACAAGTCCCACTGGGTAAAGAGGGTCTTCCTGGGAGGCTGGATTTTAAAACAGGCTTTGAGAAAACAAACTAGCGGATTAAAAGATCATCTCTTGCCATGAGTCCCAGCTCCAGACCAGAAATCGCAGGGTGAAAGTGAACCTAAGTGGGATAGTAGGACACAGATAGCAGACCATGCAGTACGCGTAGGTAGCATAGGGGGCCAAGACGGGGTGCCTGGAACTTAGCAACCCGGTCCCCGAGGGGGCACATTTAAATAGTGATGGCTGCCAGTTGGACGAAGACCTACTGCTGCCGCCATCATAGAAAGGACAGGACGGCCGAGCGGTTCCCAGAGACTAACTGAAGGGGGACATCCCCCCCACCTCATGGGAACCTGCTGGGAAGAGAGAGAGGGCACAGAGTAAGTTGGTGAAGGTAGCAAGTGAGAGGAAAAAAACCATGAAAAAAGGGGAACATAGCCACTAGGGCTGCAGCTAACGATTATTTTCATAATCGGTTAGTCAGCCGATTATTAAGTTCGATTAATCGACTAATCGGATATTAAAAAAAAAAGGGTTCAGTGATAGACTACTAGTTTCTATTGAGATTGTAGTCCATCACGGGAGCAAGCTTGGCACGGTGGAAGTAAAAAAAAGAGTGTGGTGTGCAATATAGTACATTATACAGCGGCGCAGTGCAGAATACCAGCAGCTATAGAGGAACAACAATTATTAGATTAAATCGATAAAAATCGACGATGGTAAACGTTGTCAGCGTTTTCCATCGTCGATTTTAATCGACTTAATCGAATAATTGTTGCAGCTCTACAGAATACCAATGTATAATACAGCGGCACACTGCAGAACACCAGCAGCTATAGAGGAACAACAATTATTAGATTAAATCGATAAAAATCGACGATGGTAAACGTTGTCAGCGTTTTCCATCGTCGATTTTAATCGACTTAATCGAATAATTGTTGCAGCTCTACAGAATACCAATGTATAATACAGCGGCACACTGCAGAACACCAGCAGCTATAGAGGAACAACAATTATTAGATTAAATCGATAAAAATCGACGATGGTAAACGTTGTCAGCGTTTTCCATCGTCGATTTTAATCGACTTAATCGAATAATTGTTGCAGCTCTACAGAATACCAATGTATAATACAGCGGCACACTGCAGAACACCAGCAGCTATAGAGGAACAACAATTATTAGATTAAATCGATAAAAATCGACGATGGTAAACGTTGTCAGCGTTTTCCATCGTCGATTTTAATCGACTTAATCGAATAATTGTTGCAGCTCTACAGAATACCAATGTATAATACAGCGGCACACTGCAGAACACCAGCAGCTATAGAGGAACAACAATTATTAGATTAAATCGATAAAAATCGACGATGGTAAACGTTGTCAGCGTTTTCCATCGTCGATTTTAATCGACTTAATCGAATAATTGTTGCAGCTCTACAGAATACCAATGTATAATACAGCGGCACACTGCAGAACACCAGCAGCTATAGAGGAACAACAATTATTAGATTAAATCGATAAAAATCGACGATGGTAAACGTTGTCAGCGTTTTCCATCGTCGATTTTAATCGACTTAATCGAATAATTGTTGCAGCTCTACAGAATACCAATGTATAATACAGCGGCACACTGCAGAACACCAGCAGCTATAGAGGAACAACAATTATTAGATTAAATCGATAAAAATCGACGATGGTAAACGTTGTCAGCGTTTTCCATCGTCGATTTTAATCGACTTAATCGAATAATTGTTGCAGCTCTACAGAATACCAATGTATAATACAGCGGCACACTGCAGAACACCAGCAGCTATAGAGGAACAACAATTATTAGATTAAATCGATAAAAATCGACGATGGTAAACGTTGTCAGCGTTTTCCATCGTCGATTTTAATCGACTTAATCGAATAATTGTTGCAGCTCTAATAGCCACTGCTGCAAGGGGATCCATTTAGAATCCTAAATGGCGACCCAGGATACTTAGCGGATCTCTCTGCTTGTACACTGAGTGGCCAGATTATTATGACCACCTGATGTTTGTAGGCAAATTAGCTATAATTAGCTATACTTTCGCGCTGAAGTTGCTAGAGGGCCAGACCATTATAAATAGGGAAGCAGGTTGTTTACCACGACAGTGATTTTTTTCTGAAGAAATGGGTAAACAATGCGATTTAACAGCCTTTGAACTTGGGATGATTGTTGGCGCTCAAGCCATGGAGCGAGTATCAGCAAAACAGCAGAATTTGTCAAATGTTCAAGAGTAGCTGTTGTTAAAGTGTTTAAAGACTGGACTGTCAGCCAAAAATCTGGGTCTGAACGTGCGAATTGTGGCCGTCAGCGAGTAGTCAATGTTAGGGCAGAACGGAGAGTGGCAAAACTGGTACAAGACAACAGAAGGGCAACAGTGCAGTGTCAGATTCCTCGCATCACCTTTCAACATCTCGTGGAGTCAAGAGGCGGCCCAACGAAGTACTGATGGGGTGGTCATAATAATCTGGCCACTCAGTGTATACCTTGTTTAAAGGCATTTTAAGACAGAGACTTCAAAACAGGGAATACACAACCCTGCGTGGAAAGCTGCAAGAAATCGGCCAGGTAAGGGGGAAAAAGTTGTAGAAAAAGACTCATCCATGGTGAGGACAGATAAAAAAGAATGTTGTGGGGAGGTGGGAGAATCAAATTTATATATGACTCATCCTATGGGGTTAACCTGATGTGTGCTGCCATGATGCTTCAGGAAATATATATATATA
>NW_017306284.1:3412838-3462794 GCF_000935625.1 Nanorana parkeri | reverse complement strand
ATATATATATATATATATACAGTATATACACGGTATATACTCTTTACTCACATTGGAACTGAAAATGGTTTCTGTGGCTCATATACAGAACTACACGCTTTCTATTTATATTATGTGCTAAACCAGCAGATTCTCCTCACACAGTACACCAGCATAAGGCGTTATAAATGTCAGGCAGTACATGGCAGTTTAATGCTTTGTCGGTCATTTTCCTTCCTTGATGGATATTTCCATTTACTAACCCCACACTTATCGCCATTTATAAATATGCAGAGAGGGGGCCCGCAGAATTTCCGAACGAACAGATAAACTGTTACTTCCTTGAAGGACTTTCATTAAAGCGTATCCATCACCATCAGCAGCAGAATTCTCTGCAGTACACTCAAGATAAATGAGGTGGTGAAGAGGAGAAAAATTGACTGGAAGTAATGTTTCAAGGTGGAAGCATATAGCTCTTCTTTAGGGTAAGATCTTCCGTTCAGTACGCAACGGTTCTCCCCAAGCATCAGAAGATATAGGAGCTAAAACTATAGAAGGTAAGCAGTTCAGCATAAAAATGCCAACTAAGCATAGCAAAGAAAGCTTGGCTGAGAAAACGCTCCAATTAAAAGATGTACAGTATACACTGTATATTCTGTGTAATTTATCATATCCTCATTTACCTCTTTGCAGCATTTTACAGGCTTAAACTGTAACAACAAAATGATGCAGTTGACATAAAGGGAGAGGCACTGGATAAATAAAAGGTGTATAGCTCTTTCAACTCGGTCTTCTAAAACAAGGATAGAAAACTTAAGACACATGTGCAAGGGCGGGCATGCGGTGTCTCAACAAGGATAGGAAACGTGCCAGGGTGGGCATGCAATATGACACATGTGCCAGGGCCGGCATGCGGTGTCATTTTCAGTAGCAAAGATTATTATGTGGCATACGTGCAGGTAGGGACCGGAGGATCCTCTGGCGGGCCCCTGCTCCCTATAAATACAGTGGTGCTGCCATTAGCTGTAACTGATAGTTCACTAGGATGTCAATAGAAAGCCTGGCCCTCCCCCTGCGCCTGAAGCCCACCCAACTCTATAACATTTCAAAGAGGCCTGTATGACGTCATTGATGTTCAGGTGCTGGAATTTCTCTCAGTACCAGCACAGGCCCTGCAGATGTTGTTGCATGAAAAAGCCTGTCTACTTCTTCCTCTTAGTGGGACTACCAGCTGCCGGTGATATAAATGTAAGTCCCGTAAGTTTATGATGGTGCAGGAATTGGAGCTGATCTAAGGTCTGAAAGTGCAAGAATTGGGACTGATCTGAAATCTGAAGATGCACAAATTGGGACTGATCTGAGGTCTGAAAGTGCAGAAATTGGGGCTGAATTGAGATCTGAAGGTGCAAGAATTGGGGCGGATCTGAGGTCTGAAGGTGCAAGAATTGGGACGGATCTGAGGTCTGAAGGTGCAAGAATTGGGGCGGATCTGAGGTCTGAAGGTGCAATAACTGGGACTGATCTGAGGTCTGAAGGTGTAGGAAATCGGGCTGATCTGAGGTCTGAAGGTGTAGGAAATCGGGCTGATCTGAGGTCTGAAGGTGTAAGAATTGGATCTTGTCTGAGGTCTGAAGGTGCAGGAATTGGGCATTATATGAGGTCTGAAGGTGCAGGAATTGGGCATTATATGAGGTCTGAAGGAGCAGGACTTGGGGCTGATCTTAGGTATGAAAGTGCAGCAATTGGGGATGATCTGAGGTCTGAAGATGCAGAAATTGGGGCTGTTCTACAGTGTGCTATTGTTCACTGGCATCCTAGTTGTTTAATGCATGTAAATTTACATTTGGAAAAGGTTGCTGACCTCTGTTACAAATTAATAGCAGGTGTGTGAGCACATCTCAGGGATACTGGTGATCCTCTTCTGTAGCCTGTCAAACATACTGTATCATCTACTTGGTACTAAGATACACAACTTCCTTTTCAAAACTTAGTTTCCATCTATTTCCCCCCAATCATGCTTAGATATCTTGGAAAATATGAAGTATGAATTTGTATGACTTAATATTCTCCAGCATGTGTGGTGCTTTATTACTAACTGACTTGACTTTCCAGATATTTATTTTAATGGCAGAAGCTGCTGCAACCCTTTTAACAAGGCATCAGTGCTTGTTTTCATTCAAAGGTTCATCATAAGAACATCTGTAGGAAATGGTCCCCAGATGCCCAGGACACACATTCATAATGATGTCTGACAGATCTATGGTGTGTTTATGTAGATCCTGTAGAACACTATACATCTTGGCTGATAAAATAACCAGTATTAATCTAAGCTTGGCGCTATTTAAAACTAGTGGTGCTGACGTTTTTCTGATCTGGAGCAATACCCATTTCCCCTAAGACTTGCGCTCTCTCACTTCTACCGCTGCGGATTGCCGCGGCCTTCCAATAAATCATGCCGATGTCATGCAGCTGAAGCCTATTTATTAGGAGATGTAGTGTGGCACAACGAGCCGGTTACTTGCTGCCATTAGCTGTAACTGATAGTTCACTAGGATGTCAATAGAAAGCCTGGCCCTCCCCCTGCGCCTGAAGCCCACCCAACTCTATAACATTTCAAAGAGGCCTGTATGACGTCATTGATGTTCAGGTGCTGGAATTTCTCTCAGTACCAGCACAGGCCCTGCAGATGTTGTTGCATGAAAAAGCCTGTCTACTTCTTCCTCTTAGTGGGACTACCAGCTGCCGGTGATATAAATGTAAGTCCCGTAAGTTTATGATGGTGCAGGAATTGGAGCTGATCTAAGGTCTGAAAGTGCAAGAATTGGGACTGATCTGAAATCTGAAGATGCACAAATTGGGACTGATCTGAGGTCTGAAAGTGCAGAAATTGGGGCTGAATTGAGATCTGAAGGTGCAAGAATTGGGGCGGATCTGAGGTCTGAAGGTGCAAGAATTGGGACGGATCTGAGGTCTGAAGGTGCAAGAATTGGGGCGGATCTGAGGTCTGAAGGTGCAATAACTGGGACTGATCTGAGGTCTGAAGGTGTAGGAAATCGGGCTGATCTGAGGTCTGAAGGTGTAAGAATTGGATCTTGTCTGAGGTCTGAAGGTGCAGGAATTGGGCATTATATGAGGTCTGAAGGTGCAGGAATTGGGCATTATATGAGGTCTGAAGGAGCAGGACTTGGGGCTGATCTTAGGTATGAAAGTGCAGCAATTGGGGATGATCTGAGGTCTGAAGATGCAGAAATTGGGGCTGTTCTACAGTGTGCTATTGTTCACTGGCATCCTAGTTGTTTAATGCATGTAAATTTACATTTGGAAAAGGTTGCTGACCTCTGTTACAAATTAATAGCAGGTGTGTGAGCACATCTCAGGGATACTGGTGATCCTCTTCTGTAGCCTGTCAAACATACTGTATCATCTACTTGGTACTAAGATACACAACTTCCTTTTCAAAACTTAGTTTCCATCTATTTCCCCCCAATCATGCTTAGATATCTTGGAAAATATGAAGTATGAATTTGTATGACTTAATATTCTCCAGCATGTGTGGTGCTTTATTACTAACTGACTTGACTTTCCAGATATTTATTTTAATGGCAGAAGCTGCTGCAACCCTTTTAACAAGGCATCAGTGCTTGTTTTCATTCAAAGGTTCATCATAAGAACATCTGTAGGAAATGGTCCCCAGATGCCCAGGACACACATTCATAATGATGTCTGACAGATCTATGGTGTGTTTATGTAGATCCTGTAGAACACTATACATCTTGGCTGATAAAATAACCAGTATTAATCTAAGCTTGGCGCTATTTAAAACTAGTGGTGCTGACGTTTTTCTGATCTGGAGCAATACCCATTTCCCCTAAGACTTGCGCTCTCTCACTTCTACCGCTGCGGATTGCCGCGGCCTTCCAATAAATCATGCCGATGTCATGCAGCTGAAGCCTATTTATTAGGAGATGTAGTGTGGCACAACGAGCCGGTTACATCATTGTGTTAACTAAGATTGCACAGAACTCTATCATGTCGTCTTCTTCTCTTCTATGGCTCCCCATACCACAGTAAATCACTTGATAATCCCAGATTAAATTGCATTCTACTCCACTAGGCCTACATCAAAACTGACTTAGGGTACACACCTACCGGCTATCCTGACAATCACAGAATGCGTCTGGTTGCTTTCCTAAATCCCTAAAATTGCCCATATCATCATCTAAAGCTGTGTCTGTGTGATCTCTTATTCATGTACCTCCTTCTCTCTGGGCCCACTACAGCCTTGCTAAAACACACTGGACCATGAGAGGGAGCTTGCACAGCAAAGAATCCTGTGAGAGGTATCCAAAGCCCCACCCTGGACCACTATGAAAGGCCTAATGATTCTGATAGCAGTTATATAAAACTAAATATTAAGTGGACTTTCTATTGTCACTGTGGCAATATTATCTGGATTGTATTATTTGCAATGACAGATTCCAGATGTTGCCTAGGAATTGTTCTTGAAAGCATCCATAAATGGGAATGAATGTTGGATATAAACAAAACCAACCTTTTCACAAAACTCATTATGTAGGTGTAGGAAAGAGTCAGATCAGCATTTGATGAACAGTTAGTCAAACTAGTTGAAAATCCTTTGTGAGTCCTCACGTTGGATAGATATATAGATATTGTTGATTATTTGTTGCAATGAAAGTGCTCATAGGGATTGAGGGAAGAGATGTGAAAGGAACTTGGGTATTTTTGTTTATGTGTACTACTAACACGAATAACAGGTAGTTAAAAATCACGAATACATATATATCTCAATATTAAAATGATATAGCCATCTGTTCAGCAAGTAGAAAAAAAAACCCAGCCAATCCACCCTCTAACCCTAACCCAATCTAAGCTAAACCTCCCGCTCCCCACTCAAGTGCTTATTTGTCCATGACAGAAGTGACCTCCCCTGGTGTTTTCACCCTTAGGCACAAATACCTTTTGGCACTGGCTTCTCCAGTGCAATATCTTCCCATAGACTTGAATGGAGCCATACTCCTAGCCCAGGGATGCTACAGGTACGGCTCTATTCAAGTGTATGTACCTGTATTTTAGGGAATATAAACTCAAGCTTAGCCTTCCTCTCAACAAACAACCTCAGTTGCTTCTAATTCTCAAGGAATCACTGCTTACCATCCCTCACTCCAGCATACCTTCAGAGTTGGAATTTTAACTTTGGAACATGTATTGTAGCAACAAGAATTAGCTATAAGTAGGACTCCAGCGCTGACGATGGTGGCAAAGGATCACACTTAAGTGGCTCCACAGAGTTCCGCTCCCGAGTTACTCAATTGCACTGGCTTTGGGGTTTGCATCACAAGGCATTGTTGGAAACCTACACATCACCCCTCCACTTAGAGAACACAGATATCCAATGTCCCCCACATCAAGGAAGAGGAAAAGTAATGTGAGAATGATACTAGCTATGCACCAGCTTTCCATTCAAAAACAGCCAGACCAATGATTTCCTCAGCATCATGGCTCCTGAGAAACCCACAGCAACATTCTCAGTGTTGACTTGCTCACCAGGAAATGTTACAGCACCAACCAAAAACCTGGAAAATTATTTCCAGCTGAATGTCCAACACATTTGCAACACCCTCTGTTCATTCCCGTGACACACTCACATAGACATACATATCAAAAATTAGTTTAGACAAAAAGCAACTGTGGAGAGAATGCAGAACATCTGAAGTGACTCCACACAGACCAGGCAGAACCTATACAAAGTCTTTGGTGGACTTGTACCAAGGTCACCAGCAGCTCTAACCACTATATTATTTTGACATTATTTGAGATCTTCAGGCAAAATGCAACTGTCAATTATAAATATTCCAGGTGGCAAGCCACTGTATGACCCTGTATCTGCTTTTTCTTTTGTCTGTACTGTTCATAAGAAAAACAACACACCACAAAGTATTGAGCCCGTAACAGGAAATGAAGCTGTCTTTTAACATCCTGCTTCTGTGGCTTCTGGACAACATAGTAAGTGTTAGCTACCATGCACTGTGATTTGCCCTAATCTGATGTAAAGCAATTTAATTGTGTTGCTGCTGTTATGCACAATCCAAAAAGAAAGCACTTGGTACACACAGCCTGATATTAAAAAATAACTTACAAAAACTTACACTTGCAGTGGGGCTACTCCAGCACTGCAAGGCTAAAAGTGCTTGCTTTGGTCTAGGGGCTGGAATAAATCAGGATTACTTAACTGATCCCAGCTCCCTCTGGACTGCTAAACCAGTCCCTGCCTCTTCTTTCCTTGGCTCCTACCATCTAAGGACCACTGACAGCATTATGTCCGATGCAGGTCCATTGCTCAGGCCCAGGTAAGTGCAAAAAATATCTGTCAATCTAAATAGAAATCTAATGACGCTGCACTGAAATCCAAAAGCAGTGTTATCAACCCTGCCCAGTTCCCCTCTGTGGACTACAAAATACACTCACCCCTATGTTTTGGAAATAAGAGATGGAGTGTTCTGTATTCCACAGAGGTGAATTGGGTAGGGCTGATAACACTTCTTGGGATTTACCACACTTCCTGTCCTAAAACAACAACACTTTTCCTCCTCAGATACAACACAGTGAGTGTTGTCACTCTAGGACAGGTTGCGTGCTACAGGCCGGTAAAAATAAAATAAACGATGTCTGGAAAAAAAAAGCCACCACATCTAAAGGCTGGTAAACTGCAATATATATAATGTTTGCTACTGGGTTTAAATACACTTTGTTTTTCTTTGATTTTGATTCCTTTAACATACATATTCTTGTTTATATACAATATATTTAGCATACCCATTGAAATTACAGAAAATAATTGCATAGAAAATGAAGGATGACAAGGCAAATATACAGCTTTGTAGCCTCAAGTCAGCATTTGCCTGAACTGGAATACACAAATTAGAACAGACACAAGTGGAGCACAAGATGTCTTGGTAAACGAGAAATACTCTCTGCTCTCTGCAGATATCTGTGGGCTGGTTCTCTACAAAACCAGAGGATTGCTAATCTACTGCCATTCTCGACTGTCTGGTTTCCCTGCTTGTACAGCAAGAGCAAAATATAACAACTGCATATATAGAAAAGAGTCCTAGAAAGGAGTTTGCAAATATGAAATCTGTTGTCTTCCTACTCTGTGCATTTTACAATTAATATATGCTCTATACATCACACTATACAGGTCAGAGCCATTCCCTGCTACAACTGATGCCATATGCATGTCTGATTATATTCCCTCTGGCCAAAACACACAATTACAGAAACTTCATTAGTAATGCTACACAATGTGCTAACTTGGTAATATCTCTTAGAAATCTGTTACGCTTCATTTTGGACTTTGGGCTATTAATGCATGTTACTAGGGAAGTATCTCTATGACAAAACCAGAAAAGAAACATTAAAGGGATTTTCCACTTTAAAGTGTAAGGAAAGCCTAAAAATGTTGCTGGTTGCAAGGCTTTATATAGCATAAGAAACTGTGTCAGCTCCTTTCTAGCGGTCACCAAATTGTTTTTTTCTGTACAGACCCAGCATGTCCTGATGAAGTAGCTTCCATGCCATGTGTGGGGCACAGCCAATCAAGCATCCGAAGACTCAAATCCCGGAATAGGACCAAGCCGAAGATGAAAGCTCCAGATAGGAGTGCTGTGCTTGAGGGGATTGGTGTGGCAGGTATGTCTGCCATAATGTGCTAATATGCTGTGTGATACACTACAACATTATGGCTAAAAGCTCTAGGGGAGCTTTTTTTTTTTGTAAATTGCCTTTACTCTCACTTTAAAGGCTAAGGATGGGTATACAAGCAGACTGAACGAAAAATAGAACAGATTGCTTCATCAACGCTTACAAGCGTTCATGGACGAATTCCCAGCTGTTTCCTATGTATTCTGACAGTGGCCGGTGGCCGCTGTCAGAATACCCCATCAGAGCTCCATTCAGTTGAGAATTTTCAAACCCGCACCTTCAATCAGCTGATTTAGGGATGCTGGGCTGATTTTGATTTTGGCTGATCATCAGGAAACAGCCAAAATTTGAATTCCCTGCAATACACATATCCTCTTTGGCGCTGTCCCCTGCAGAAGGTCCTCTGCGTCTTGCTCCTGTTGGTGGTCGTCCAGGTTAAATAATGCCCACTGTCAATCAATCCACTTCCTATGAGCCCAGGATGTCATGGACCTGTCCAATGGGATAGTGGACACATAGTATCATCACGCCACCATCAGCTCATGGTGCTGCTCTACTAAATAGGACTTACATGCTATTACATTAGTCCCATACAGTACAGTAGCAAAGAGGAAGAGGACCCCGTGTATCACATGACTGAGGAGAAAAGCTGGGAAACAGGTATGTATACAGAATTGTATTTTTAGTTTTAAATTGTAGGCGGGAGCCAAACGGGGGCAGTGGGCTGCATTTTGTGCCCAACCTGGACTTTGGCATTAAAGTGTATGTCCAGGCAAAAATTTTAAATGAAACAATTGAAATAAAAAGTAATTTAGCTTTCAAGGGTAACGTGTTTTCTATTGTTTCCCAAGATATAATGTAAAATATACCTGTCCATTCAGCCACTTCCACATACTGTAAAGATCGATATCTGTTTTAGAGTGACAGCATGGTCAACTGGCTTTTGAATTTCATACAGCGCTGTGCTGTCACCCTTTGCTGAATGCTGCCACTGCAGGACTACAGACCTGTGATGGCAGCGTGATGACGCAGACTCTTCCACCAGCACTACAGTGCTGTCAGGCTGAAGAAAGAAGCTGATCCTGCACCCACCACATGACGTATCACATACAGTAGTCCGTGGGGCTGAATAAAAAAAACCTTAAGGTGTATGGCCAGCTTGAGCTTCAAGAGTAAGGTCAAGGTTAAGGACTAGGGTTTAGATTCGGGTTAGGGGTATGCATATGAATTATTATTAACCTGTCAATTGTGATAAATGTGTACCAAAATACTACTGTACATGTGGTAGAAGCTTTAGTGGCAAGGCAGTTAGCATAGTTCAATAGCCCACAGGAACCAACCAGCAGCCATCTCTCATTCTGCTCTAAAGAGATCAAAGACCAAATCTGATTGGTTGCTTTGGTTTGTCTTGCTTTTCAGATTACCAATGCTCCTTGCACATTGCTTTAGTAAATACACCTAAAATCTGCATGACAGCCAATACAAGGCTGGGAGCAATCAACACATTTAAATATGTTTACTGCAACTGGCTCTCTTTAAAACGGTAGGGTGTCTTATTTATTTTTCCTCTCATTGTGCTCACAGTGAAAAAAAAAAAAAACTGTCCAATGACATTTAAAATGTCCAGAAGCAAAGTGCCTAGGAAATGAAGCGAAAAATACTGTTCTGCCCTTTGTAGTTAAGAAATAATAAAATTCATTATTAGTAACCCGAAATACCAAGCTGCACTTGCCCAGCCATTTAAATATGACACCAGCTCAGCTGCTTGTGATGTAACATGAGTCACCAATAGCAAGGAGCACCCCACTGCTCGTAAGAGAAAATATGTGTGAATGCAGAAGCAGTTACAAACTGAGTTCAACTACAGCACGGCATGCTGAGAATACAGAATGTCATTGCCATGGCCATGACAGAACAGTCTTACAGGATAAACCCTTCCTGGCAAGAACCAAGTATATACAGTAGTTCCAATTGATCCCGATTACCTGGAACATGTCTTAAAGATCTGCCCTTTTTTGTCCGTGGAAGTGTCCATGATTTCAGAAAATGAAGACTTTCAGCACTGACCTTTATTAAAAAATGCTAGTTTCATGGCTGTCATGTTGACCCTCAACCTTGATTTACACACAAGTAGAGCTGCAGCTAACGATTATTTTCAAAATCGATTAGTTAACCGATTATTAAGTTCGATTAATCGGTTAATCGGATAGAAAATAAAATACATTTTAAAAAATGGCTCCGGTGATGGGACTACTAGTTTGTATTGAGATTGCAGTCCATCACAGGATGTTTTGTAGTTTGAAATGCAAAGCTCCAAGATACTCAACAACCAAAATCCCATTCTTTTAGATTGTGCTTATTCACATATGAGCACTGAGGCACCTGGAGATCGATGCCTGGTGCTCAGAATGGGACATGACTCATTTCTAAAGCAGAATGGGGTCCTCCTTCCCCATAGACTTCAATGGAAGTGCTTGCAAAATGCCTGAAAATGAATGGTTTTAAAACCTAAGTAACCATATCCTCCTGGTAACTAGCTGTACAAAGACTAAAAAACAAGCAATGTACAAAAAAATGCTCCAGAATTGCCTGTTGCCCATTGACTGGGAATCAGCTAAAATTCTTACAGTGGGAGGCCCTGCCAGCTTGACAATAGTAGATTACTTAATCCACTTTTGTCGAAGGAGCCAAGCCAAAAAATGTCAGCTGTAAAGTGACTGCAACCAATCAATTTAATTTTCATTTCTCAATTTAATTTTATTTTCCAAAGAAGCCTTCTATGGAACCAGTGATAGCACTGTCTTGGCCTATCCTACCTAAATTTGGCACACAGTTCTATTTGATGTTGACATCCCTGGTAAAACATGCCTTGCCAGGGGGCATGAGTTACAGCACACCTTAATGCGTGGCAATGCACTGCCATGCATTGTGGTGTGCTGTGTTATAAATAATAGTACATTAACCTTTTTTAGTGTGTTTTGGTGCATTAGGTAACCATTAATATAGCTGGACTGCATTAACACAACACATGTAACACAATGTGCTGCATAGTGTGCATCAATGTATTGCACCCGTGTGAACCCAACCTTAGAACCAGTTCACAAACTCCAGTGTGATAAACACCCGTGCCCTAACTCGCACTGTGTGCCAAAGTGTGATGCAGTAGGGCAGCTTATTCATTTTCCATAAAGTATTGGGGTGGCATTCAGAATGAATGACATCACTTCCAAGCTATGTGCACTGTACCATAGCGCATGATAACATGCATTTGTGCAATGCAGTACCATTCATTTTCAATGACACCTCAACGCACCTTCTCAGCACACTAATATGTGTTGGTGTTGTGCTGCTAAAAAGGCTGCATGCACAATTTTTGGTCTACAATGATGTGAACAGGTCCTTAAAGGTGTAGCTTGTCCAGATCAGGATGTAAATACAGCCATAGGAGACCGCAGACCATGCTTTTGAAATAATACTTATCACCATGAAAGATAACGAACCATCCTATCATGTTTCCAGCAGCTGCAGACACAAGCATCAAGTTAAGATTCAATATGAATGTAGCACACATATCATTTATCAAGCATCTTAAAGGACAATTAAACCCTCGCGTGTTTTGCATATATCTACTGCTAGCAAGCAGTGGATACATGCAAAAACTTAAAAAGTTTAAAAAAAAGTTTACAAAACGGTTAAAACTTACCTGTGTCTCCGCCGCACGCTCCCGTTCCGAAGATCTGAAGATTCTAGGGCGGCCGCAAAGGATCACGGGGCGGGAGCATGCGCAGTAGAGATCTTCAGTCAGGAGAAGATGAGATACACAGTGTAAGTCAATGGAGTCTGCGTCCACACAGACTTCAAGGGACAGGAGTCAGCGCTGGATCAGGGACCGGCACCAGCGCTGGAGGGACTCCTGACATCTACAGGAAAGAAGATGATGATCGGATCAAGAGGCATGATTTAAGGTAAGTCCTTATAGCAGCATTGGGGGATGGGGGGACGGACATTTTTTCTACTTTAATGTCACTTTAAGCCTGTAAACATTTGTTTTCTGTATTAATATTTTGTATCTCTTGTCACATGCATTAGTTCCTAGTGAAATGATAGGTTACATTCTCCAGGATATTAGTCAGGTTCTCAAAATGGCTTCTTCCATGACAGGTACAATTTACACGCCACAACTAGATGAGCCACTTGGGAAAAGTTGGCCTTCAGTTCTGAGTGAACATTTCCTTTAGGAGATCACAGAGCACACTGGAGACACCAGGTAAAAGCATGTCAAAGAGACTCCTGAATGAAATCATATCTTATTCATCATGGCTAAATATAGATTTCCTGGATTATCTCCATCCTTTGCAGGTCAGAAAAACCCTTCCCCCACTCTGGGAAAAGAATCATGAGGTGTGCACACATCTACACAAGGCCAGATGCAGTGAATGCTTAATGGCTGCAGACAGTGGCTGGAGGAGAATGCATTGTGGGCCTGACTTGGCAGAGCATTACATGGCCTCAATGACAAACACATTACATATTAATGTAATTCAAAAGATTTATCAGTCTTCTAAATGACAATGAAACAGTAAGTAGCCCTGCATGTGCATCCTTTGGGGCCCAGCAGTAAAGGGTTTCCTTGCTGTCTGGCTGAAGTATTTAGTTGGGCTCAGGATACCGTTTTGGCTTTGCTGGCTGTTGTATCTGGGTGACGCTATTTGGGATAACTCAGAGTTGATACCCCAAATTTTAAAAATATGATACAGCAACAATTCAAAAATTATGTTTTGGGAAGGGAAGACCCCTCCAGTTTTGTCTGACCCTAAAAGCTTCTGAGAATGTATAACAGTGTAAAAAAACAAGGGTTGCCACTCTCCAGTGTAAAAAACAGGGTCCCCTTCCCTATATAACCTCAACTACCCCGCTCTTTTAGACAAAATACACGACGAACTGACTTAATGGAGGGATCTCCCCTTTCACTATTTGGCAGGATTCATTTGATAAAAATGGTCTCGTTTGCCAGACTTTTGTATCCAATGCATACCCTGCCTATCCTGCTAAAACACAGGGATATTACAAATTTAAAAAAGGCGATATTAGCTTTTATGTGGCAGGGGAAGAAAGCAAGAATTTCCATGAAAAAACTGTTCTTGCCTAGGAGTGAGGGCGGCATGGCTCTCCCAAATGTACGGCTCTACAATTTGAGCTGTCTTATGAGGCATTCCATGGATTGGATCAGCTCTTCTTCCCACTACTCCAATTTTAAGGTAGGAAACAGATGTGATACACCCATGGAGGCTCCATTCCCTTCTTCATTTCCCTTTCCCCGCCCTTCCCCCTCTGCTCTGATCCAACATCCTTGTATGCGACACTGTGGTGGCCTGGAGGGAAACACATAAACTCTTAAAATCGAACCCCTACTTTTCACGCCATCTTGGTATTAAGGATAACCCTTCGTTCCCTCAGGGTGAGGACTACGAGGCCTTTACATGATGGGAAAAGCGGGGAGTCTCAAACTATGCACACTTAATTTCTAATGACACCAAAAAATTAGTATAATTCGCAGAATTTAGAACTAGATACCACGTTCCGGCTAGTGACTTTCTACACTTCTCACAAGTCATGGCGCATATGAAAAAACTCAACCCCACACTTTCGCAAGCCATCGAGACAACGCCTATAGACAGAATGATCTCCACAGGTAGGAGATCCATATCAGACATTTACACATATGAGACAGGCTAATACTCCCTCCCTGATACACTCTAATCTGGCTAAATGGTATGAGGATATTCCTACAGAAAACATTGTTGAAAAGATATTAAAAGGATACCATAAACATGTAAAGCAATGATCAACGAACAGTGTAGAGAAACTCAATATCGAATTATTCATAGATCATACTTTGCCTTTCAGATTAAATGCAAACAGGGTGGAGACACTACTTATCTGGATTATTGCCCTAAGTGTAAACTACAAGCCCCTCCCCTGTTTCATTGTTTATGGTCATGTCCTATGATCCAAGCTTTCTGGACGGATGTCATTGGGTTTATAGCTCTAGTTGTAGGCCAAAAGGTCCCCTTTAACGCTCTCCTACTATTGTTAAACTACTGGGAGGAGCCTTCAGCTCTCAAACGATCAGATAAACAATGGATAGGCATTTCATTGTTAGCGGCCAGACGATGTATAATGAGAGAATGGCTCTCTCCTCTTCCCCCAAATGTACATAGACTAAAGGAGGACCTCCTGAGTCTAGCTTCATCTAGAACAACTGGAGGCAGTAACACAATTGGAGGAAGACAGAAAGATTACAGCCATCTACGATCGCTGGCTATCCTTTATCAATATTACTTTTACAACTTCAGAAGAGGAGAACTTTTTATATCCCTTCAGGTTCTCCACAAGCTCCCTATTGGGGAATGTCAGAGCTGCAATCCAAAGTAGTATAACAAGTCCCTGAAGGAACTACCTATAAATTCTCTAGGGGTATATGTTCTCAAAACCCTAAAAAAAATCATCAGGGAACAGCAAGTAAGATTTACTCTCATGAGGTCTGCTAGAAAATGTATTATAATATGTACTACAAGTGACCGAATGTATTCAATACTTAACTATTTGCCTAAGAGTAAGGTATGGTACGTGATTATTTGTTCGAAAATACTTTAGTTCCTATCTTAGCTTCTGTTTATATGTTGGTTCTTGTTTATTGTAAGTTATTCATACGGTGAACGTAATTTTCGAGCCTTTGGAGAACCCAAAGGTACGGTGCAAATGGAAAATGCTTTCATTCTCTGTATCACATATAAACGTGTTCCAATGTTCACTGTAATGTACTGAGCGATGTATACCAAAACTGAAAAAAACTGTTTTTCAAAAAAAAAAAAACAGGGTCCCAGCTTCCTTTTCATAGCCCAATCAGTGCCCAGTGCCCTGCGCAGTTCTAATGCATAGACAAGACCAATTGCCATGTGTCCTATGTGTTTAGATCTCACTGCTGCGCTGTAGTGATGTCTGCCAAAAAATGTAGTACATGCACTACTGTTTTCACCGCAGTGTTGTGATGCACTACTCCCACATCATAGCGCTCTGCTGTGAAATGTCAATTTGTAATATTTCAATAAAGTAGAGAAAAAATAAATAGTGCAATTGGCGCATCGGCATCATTTTGTTTCCGAGCGCACGGTAGGACGCTGTGGCTGATTTGAATGAGCTCTAAGTCTAAATAGGACCACACGTTTCAACAGGCTCCAGAGTTTCACCACACTACCCACTACACTACATAAGGAGTTCTGATTCCCTTCTGACTTTTGATGACATTTATGTATGTATCTATTTATTTTGTTAATGTGTAACTGTATTGATGAGTTTTTCACATTCGTCTGGAGATAATATTTAAAATTTGAGTTAGAAAGCTTTTTCACTGAAAAGGATTTAAATCACCTGTGTTAACCTTACTTTATGTTTTCACTTGCTACAAGCATACAGTGTAATTGTTATATATCCTATTGACTAATTCATGAAATCTCGCATGATACCATTCAGGAGACCTGAATCACTACTGACTCATTTAGTCTCCGACCTCCAGTCAGAGAGGAACCAGGAGAACCTGCACTTCCAAACGAGGTGACAGAAAAAGACCCAGCATGGGGGTGTGGAAGATCAGAAGATCATCCTGGGATTTTTTTCTGTTACATTGAGGACAATATGGCAGTCGAAGGAAGTTAGAACTGGTGTTAATTTAACAGTGTTTTAGGAAAATCGATTTTGGTGTCTTATTTACCTATTAAAATCTCACGGTGAACAGAGATTTAGAGAATCCCTTAACTACTGAGAATCATAGTTAAACACTTCTTTTACGTTAAAAATACTTTTGTTACCTTTGCCCTCCCACTGCCAATGAATACTAGACAAAATAACTTTGTTGGAAGGGCAATGCTTTATTGACGTATTAGCATAATATAAAACATAACTATTTTCTTTTTACAATAAATCGTTCCAGTCACGGATAAACCGTGAGCACCCAAACATCATGACTTTATAACACAATGCAGAACATCTGTCTTCAACATCAGTTCTAGACAGATGTCCAACCATCAAAGAATTTCGGCAAATTTAACGTGGTAACCGATTAAGCTGGCAAGGTCAAAAACATGCAATCAAATCTGTGACAAGTTATAAAAGAAAAATTAGGGGATGGTGGGTGGGGATGTTCAGCTTGCTGGTCAACTCCCAAGAGCCCAGAAAGCCCACTTCCTTCCAATTATCGCACTTTACTTGCCTCTGCCTTTGTAAGCTATCCCCCAATTAATAATTGATTACACCCCCTTATACAGGAGAGGTCCATTTTACTGACCACATCCTCATTGCATGATTCCAGCAGTCAAGGCTCCCTCTTCTTACAGGTCACGGGATCTGCCATTACCAGGCTGTTTTGTTTGCAAGGAAAGAGATAGTAATCTGCCTGCTATCCACAGCATCACATAAACCCCAGGACAGCACCATGTCCTGGGCTTCAAAGGTGCCAGAAAGTCCAAAAACCATCAGAGTTAATGTTAGGATCCAGAGCGCCTCCAGGTGGCGCTGGAGCTGAGCCCTGCAGTTCCTGGGCTCACCTGCAGGATTCTCTAGGCATCCAGGAACTGCTAGGTACCAGACCACCACTGGGTGGTGCTGGGACCTGCAGCTCCAGTGCTCACCTGCAGGTGTTTCCCAGCTGCCAGTACTTAGCCATCACCTGGTGCTTCCTGGGAGGATATTTAAACCCTCCCTGCAGTCAGGATGATGGCTCAGTATTGTTTCCTGTTTCCTGTGAGTCCTGATCCCACTCCTGAAACTTGAACCCTGGTTGTTTCCTGTGAATCCTGAGTCCCCAGTTCTGTCGCCATTTCCGGTGAACCCTGCTTTCCGTCCAGAGTCCTGTTACCAGTCCTGAACCCTGTTTGTGTCCCGAGCCCGGTTACCCATTTACAGTCCTAGATACCTCCTGTTGCCATTACCTGCCTTTCCTCCTGTTGCCATTACCTGTTTGTCCTCATGTTGCCATTACCTGTTTGTCCTCATGTTGCCATTACCTGCTTGTAGTCTTGTTGATGTTACTTACTTAGGTTTGCTTTTGGGTGTTGTTTAGTGTTGCTGTTTATTAAACCGTATATAATACATTATGCCCTGTCCGGTGTGGTCATAAGTGTTTGGTCTGCCTGTGTGGGTACCTGCGCAGGTGTGGTCACCTGTGCCGTTATCCCTGACAGTTAAGCTTAAAAGTTTTGAAACACATGCTCCTTAGTTTGGGAACTCTTCTCATAGAAAACCCTAAACCTAGAGGACATACGGGCTTAGTAACAGCATGTTGGTGGACTGCATACTCGATGTGACTCCAGCAATAACAATCAGCCCTATAGCTGGTATGGTGAGCTGGTATCACTTTTTTTAATTAAACATAAAAAATAACTTGTTGAGTGATGCTCTCTAAACAACCCGAGATCAGCACCATGGACAGCGTACCAAATACCGTCTGACAGGCAAAATGGTACCTTAAACAGCTACTGTAGGCCTGCCGATATGGCAGAATTCCAGGTTATTTTGACAGGAACTGCTTTCTCATAGTGCCAAATTTTACCCACTCCTCCTACCTCCTGCACATTCCTTTTGGCTAGTGAGCGAGCCATTCATATCACTGGGCCAAGAGAAATACAAGGGGGTATACACTAATTTAGGGCAAGCATGTCAGATAAGCTCGGCAGTCTGCCATAACTGCAGGATTTTTGAAGATGCTGCAGTTATGTACAGATAATTCTAGGTGCCTGAATTTATACTTACAGCAGTGTTTTAACTTTTGGTTTTGTTCTTTTTAGAGACAGTGTCTCTCTAAGCCTGGAGCACAGATGTAAAAATAGGCACACTAATTTAGAATGACAATACAAATGTATTACCTTCCAAAAAATGTGAAATTCTGTTGAGCCAATTTTTACATGCAGATCCCCCCTACCAGACACCAGAACCAGATCTTGCGATTATTTTTCTCCACTGTAGTTAATACAGTTTGATCTGACTGAATAGTGAAGAAACAGCTTATTGATCATATCACCATGTTCCACCATCTCTAATCAGCAAGCTCCATTAGTTAGATTTAAAGCACTGCACAATGCAGTAAAGCCTGATTGGCTAACAGACCTGCCCCATGCCCCTCTCTGAATAGTGGTGTACTGGGGATTACATGAGGCTAGTAGAAAGGCAGACTAAGGTGCTTTTTAACATTTTTGTTTTCAAGAATACATAACTCAATTAAATGGGGAGTCTTTTATATCTGCATAATCTTACACTGTAAAATAAACATAAACTTGCATAGGGTATAGGTGCCCAAAGTTTGGCCCACTGGCTATCCAGAGTGGAAACGGTGCTGAAACACTCTCTGAGTTCAAACCCCAGCACTACAATAAAGACTCTAATGTCAGGCAAAGTGATCTCTGCCTGACATTGCAAAGTCTTTGCCTCATTGGGGAGAAAGAGAAAGTGGCCATGGAACATGCGATCAGGTAAATAACTGCTGGGGTGGTAATTAACACTGCCAATGACTGCCCATGGGGCAATAGGGGGATTTAAATAACACTGCCACTGACCATCAATGTGTGAGTGGGGGGTTAATAGTACTACCACTGACATCAATGCTGGGGGTTATTATTGCAGCCACTGATACCAGTGATGGGGGTTGTTACTGTGACCACTTACACCAGTGCTGGAGGTTATTACTAGGGATGCACCGATACCGGTATTTTGGTACCGAGTACGAGTATCGATAATTTTTTTTCGGTACTCGCCGATACCAATTACCGAGTAACAGAAGTCCCATTCAGGAAGCCAGGTGGAGTGTAATGACTCACCACCTGGCTTCCTGATTAGCCGGGAAGCCGGGGAGCGTGTAAAGAGTCGCCACCCGGCTTCCCGATTAACAAAAAAGTCCCCTCTTACCTTAGTATGTGCAGCCTGTCATCCCCCGGGGCCTCTCCAGCGAGAACGCGGCCTTCGTCCAGTACCCAGCCGGAGCCGTCTGATCAGGAAGCCGGGCGCGTGTAATGACGCGACACCCTGCTTTCTGATTGGCCGGGAGGCCAGCTCTTGTCATGAGATGACGAGGGAGCATGAAGCCAGCTTCCCGGCCAATCAGAAAGCAGGGCGTCGCGTCATTAGTCGGCGCCCGGCTTCCTGATTGGACGGCTCGGGCTGGGTACCGGACGAAGGCCGCATTCTCGCTGGAGAGGCCCCGGGGGATGACAGGATACACATACTAAGGTAAGGTAACCTTACCTCACGAGGCCAGTTTCCGGTCAATCGCGAAACCGGGCAGCATGTAATGACGCGCTGCCCGGCTTCCTGATACCGGAAGTACTCGTGCTAGGCATCGGAGCATTTGGGCGAGTACGAGTACTTGCCCAAATACTCGGAATCGGCACCGATATCTACTAGTATCGGTATCGGCGCATCCCTAGTTATTACTGCAGTCACTGACTCCAATGTGCAGATTATATTTGTGGCCATTGACGCTAATGCTGGGAGTTATTAATTCACTCGTTGGCACCAATGTTGGTGGTTTTTACTGCATCCACTGACAGTAACAATGGGGGGTATTATTGCAGCCATTGACACCAGTGCAGAGGGGTTATCATTGTGCCAATTAACACCAATTCTGAGGACTATTATTGCATCCACTGACACCAAAGCTGGATGTTATTACTGTGTAATTGACACAAATGCTGGGAGTAATGATTGCAGTCACTGACACCAATACTGGAGGTTGTTATTATGGCCACTGACACCATTGCCACTCATTATAACAGCATTTAATGCATCAGACTCTATGAGATTTGCCCTGAAATCTCAGCAGAATGACTGGAGCATAGAGACCCACCAGAGGGAGAATACAGTATGAAAATAACAACATGAGAAAAGCTATTGTCTGGAAAACTGTACAGTATAAATCCAAAAAGCGTGCACACCGCAAACACACTTGAGGGACCTATCTATAAACCTCAACATTCCAGTCTTGCAATTGTCTTCAGCTTAGACTCTTTCACAAAAATCAAAGCTATCTGCTTCCCTGGCATTTCATTGCTTTTTATTAGGATATTCAAATTCACTCTCCTAAACGAGCTGGCCTATTTATAAGACCCTGTCACATAAGTAAAATGCCTGAGCAAAGCATGTACCTGCAAATAAGAGACTGAATATTTACCTCTCCGGCTGCCAATAACACTGAGCGCCACTCTAAGCCTGAGGAATGGTCGTCCTAATCTTACTGGGAAACCACTTCTTCCAGGAAGGTAAATCAGTTTGGTCTCCTGCAGGGTTCGCTGTTTCCTCCCTGACCTCCAAGTCATCACTGTCTCCTGCTGTAAGATTTACAGGTACGTGCTTTACTTAGACATTTTACTTATGTGTCAGGTTCTCTTTAAACTTTACCCTATGTTCAAAACCAAAATGCATTTTTTTTTCTCCAGCCTTGGTGACACATTATCCATAATTCTCTGTTATTTACTCAATAATTTTTCATGCAGAAAAGATGAAGAAAGCTTTTGCCAAGGCCGGTGTTTGTATTAAATGCGTAAGCACTTGAGTTCTTTTTTTATGCTATATTCCTCATCTACAAGTTATAAAGTGATTTCAGGCAACAAGTAACAGCAATTGGTGAGCTATTAATGATATCCACCAAGCACTGTAATTGTGCTAAAAACAGCAAGAACTCACTTAAATTGTTTTTAAATCTGAAATACATTGCCTGGCCAAAAAAAAAAAAAAGTCATACACTATTTAATTGGACGCCTTTAGCTTTGATTACAGCACACATTCGTTATGGCATCATTTTGATAAGCTTATGCAATGTCTCAACATTTATTTCCATACAGATGCATGAATGAGATGCATTCATTTTTCACCGAGATCTTGTAGTGATGATGGGAGAGTCGGACCACTGCGTCTTTTTCACTACATGCCAAAGATTCTCAATGGGGTTAAGGTCTGGACTTTGTAGTGACCAATTCATGTGTGAAAATGATGTCTCATGCTCTCTGAACCAATATTTCACAATTTGAGCCTGATGAATACAGGCATTGTCATCTTGGAATATGTCCGTGCCATCAGGGAAGGAAAATACCATTGATGGAAAAACCTGGTCATTCAGTACATTCAGGTAGGCAGCTGACCTCATTTTGGGGGGCATAACGTTGCTGATCCTAGACTAATAATCTAATGGAAGGCTATTTGCTTAGCTAAATCCAGGTGGTGACTTTTTTCTGGCCAGGCAGTGTATTTTTTAAATTGTGTATGCAGTGGTGAGGCATTAGAACCCCTGTCAGATTTTTATGAGTGACTGCACTCCAATTAGGGTGATTACCTCTCTATACTTGTCCTTGTGACCATGGTTACCAGAACTAAAAGCAAGAGAGAAAACAAAAATGGACTTCAAATGGGGACTTTTATTCAAGGGACAGCAGCACTCCGACAGGGAATTTCCCTCACCTTTCCTCTCACTTCCCGTTGCATCAACAGGACAGGAAATTACAGGAAATCAATAAGATAGATATAGAAAAATATACCGTATTTGCCGACATATAGGGCGACTGGGCGTATAAGAGCGACCCCCTAATTTTTCTGTTGGAACATAGGTTTTGGGCTATACTCGTCGTATAAGACGAGTATAGCCCAAAATAGTGTTTAAATACACCCGCTAACCTCCTTGGCGGTATTCCCGAGTGTGGGCCTGGGTTAATTTTCAGTACCATAAGCGGTAACCCCGAGCCACACTCGGGATTACAGCGTAGCATCTCTTACCTTGTCCACGATCCCCACTGTGTCCTCCATCTTCCGGGTTCCGTCCCTTGCGAGCATCCGCGTCGCAGGAGGGCGGAACCGGCGGGAATTTTAAAAGTTAAAAAAAAAAGGCTAGAACAAAAAAGGAAAAAAATAATAATAATCAGACCACCAAGGAGGCTAATTTGTCAGCCCGCTGGATGTGCGGTAATAATGTATGTACAGTAGCGATGTACACAACCTCTGCCAATCCGAGTAGGCTTTGTATTCATTAATAGAATACATCGCTCGCCGTGATTGGCTGACAAATTGTATACCCGGCGTATACGACGACCCCTGATTTTCGGGGGATGTCTTTAAGTATAAAAAGTTGTCTTATACACCGGCAAATATGGTAGATAGATAACAAAAATAGAAAACCCGACAGGGGATTAACCCATTCCCTACGATATTCTATTTTTGGCTTTAGATATATTTTAATCTGCAGCACCCAGAAATCACATGGTCACTGGGAGTGGACACCAGTTCCATTTTCATGGAAGGTTGAATCTGATTGGTGGCTGCGAGAAACCTCTTGGTACTGGCAAATATTTTTACATCAGGCTTTTAGCCCCGATTCACACATGTGCAATTTGAAGTGCGTTTTCAGAAGCGTGACAATGCTTGATACAAGGTTTCTATTTTGTTCTATGTGGCCCATTCACATCTGAGTGATGTGCTGTCACTAGTCAAAGGAGTAGAGGAGCATCTTTGGAAAGGAGAGTGTGTATTTGGCCCCTGTAAACTTTAATGGTAGCACCTAAAAAACTCACTAAAAACCACATGACATCATAACATGCATCTCCTAATAACCTACTTTCACCCAAAATGCATAAAAAAACCATGCCGAAAACTAACAAACAAGCCAATGATTAAGTGTGGACCTAGCCCAAGTATGTGAGAGACAGCAAGTGGCCTGGAGAATGTGTGTTTGGGAATTCCTCAAATCACAAGCAGGGGTTCTTAGATCGCCAGATGGCTGACAGCAGGAGTACAGTGAAGTGGAGCAGTACATCAATGCCTGGATGAAAAACTAAAGTATTAGGCAGGTAGGCTGTATCCTCACTTGTCCCGATGCCAATTCTTTTGATCTTTCCTAGTTCAAAAGCTAAGAATGTGGATGCCTGCATCCCCTGCCAGGTGCTATGGATCTTTCCGCTGACCTCTACATCACTACTGAGTCCAGTAAAGATGCAGTGTCCAGCAAAAACCATGCGGTGGGGGACCAGGCATGTGACACACCCAGAACTGTGTTGGATGTGAAGGGGCTGCTGCTCTCCTCACAAGAGAGTGAGGATCGGAGGAATGGAAGTTGGCACAAGTTTGTATATTATAAAGCTTCTTTAGCAGGTAGTGCTTTGCTACATATTTTTACCCAGAGACAAGATTCATTTTCAATTTTATCTGGAGTGTGCCTGTCATTGGCCTGGTGCTGCAGAAAGAAAATGTTACTAATTTTTATTATTGTAAGTTTTTGATATTACTTCACATACAGTATTTTCCCCATTTTCTGTTCCCTTTACTTTAAAAAAATTAGCACAACATACTCCCAAAGCTTGCTGCTTATCCACCATCTCTCCATCATAACAGAGCTTTAAATGTACATTCTGAAAAGTCTTTCCAAATAATGATATACCAGAGGCAGATTCTGGAAGCAAAAAATGGGACCATTACACAGCTGGAGCCATCTTTACTGTTCTTTACAATCATATTCTCTTCCAGAGAATGGAAAAAAAACTGCATTTTCCAACAAGCTTGTGTATAAATAGAAGATACTTGCAACCCTTTATATTTTCTTAACACACAGATGTGTCGGAATAGTTAATAGTGGCTCGGGGAGAAGGTCTTGTTCAAAATGGACAGGGGCTGAAGCTTTGGGTTAAAGCAGACTGATCTAACATCTCTGCAGTGAGCAGATACCATGCCTTCTGCAGTACTGCAGCAGTCACATCCATGCCCACGCTCTGGAGCTGAGTGGGCGGCTGGCTGAGTGGGAGGAGGTGGAACGGCTCTGGGAGAAATACATCAATATAAAGTGAGATTTAAATGGATCACAGGAGCTGCATTCCAGGGAGCATATATATATATATATATATATATACACACATACATACACTTCTTTCATTTCAGTTTATTGCCACTGCTCTGTGCTTGGAAGCTGACGGTTCCCAGACTGAACAGTGCACTGAACTGCGACAGTAAAGGAATTCTTTGCTGAAATAAATATACAGACTTCCAGTGTTGACCTCATTCTGAAAACGCTAGTAGCCTAACTGTCAGGCAACCGTCTGCAATACACACAAATCCAGAACAAGCATGCAGCAGGTGAAGTCAGATTAAAATATGATCTCCTGATCTGCATACTTGTGCAGCCAGAAAATTAGTACTTTTTAGGTGACAAGATCAATAATGATGGCCTACACATTTCTCATTACAGACTTCCTTTATTTTGTCCTGGAAGGTAAGGATACTTTATTTCAATAAAATGACCTTGTTGTTCAGACAAATAAGCTAAAACAGACAACAAACGGCAATGAGTCATACGTGGACCATAGGCAAGTTAATACTTACCTTTCCCTTTTTCCACACTCTCACAACTCTGGAACTTTCAATCCCCTGCACTTCTCTTAATGGTTCTTCCTTCTGACCTCCTTGTCATGTTTATATACTGTAATAGGTGGAGGAATCAGAGGGAGGAACCAGTTGGCGCTGCGGAAGACATAGGAAAGCAGCATTCCTGGATGTGTTTCCCTGCATAATTAGGAGGAAGAGCCTCTAATGAACTTAGCAAAGTGCAGGCAGAAGTAAAGGCAGTTATTCACTTGCTTAGTGTCTGGGTATGCCTGTTTCAATGTATTTGTATTATTAACAGGGTTGCTTTAATGAATGGGTGCAGTTCCTAGTAACCTTGCTGACGGCTTCCTTGACACAATAATCTGCTGTAATAGAAAAGCTGGATGTTATTTTAAAATGAAAGTACTAAATGCAGCCAGTTAACATTTTACCTGCTTTCCTTGCAGTTGGAATGCAGGTCATGCATGGTCGGTGTGAAAGTCCTTGAATTATTGTGCCTGTGGCCGCCTCTTCATCTACAAAATGATGACTGAAAGCACAGCCTAGACAGAGAAGACTATGAGTAGCAGAAAGCGCCTCCTTCACTTACTGCCTGACCAACACTAAGACGTGCAGAAAGCATCTTTCATTTCTTCTGGAAGCCATCTGGCCAGTAAGTGAAGCCGATGCTCAAAGTTTGACCCCAGTTGCATTCTATGGACCATGAGAGGGACATCACTAAGAATACTCTTACATACATCTATGCACTGTTTGTTCTTGGACAATAATGAATGGGGCCAGGCTACAAATTGCTCTCGCACAGGGGCCCTTTGCTCACTAGGACTGCCATTGCATAGAACTGGGGCTTTCTTTCCTGTCTTTCCTCATTCAGACCTGATAATTTATGACATGTTGAAGAGGAGTTGTCTCACAAGTCGTAAAGCTGAAGTGTGGGCTTACACTTTAAGGTATTAGCTAGGTACAAATAAGTGAATTCTAATGATGTTTGTCCCACTGGTGGCTGCTGCTTCTTTCTTGAAAAGTTTTAGTGACATGCAGCCTCTGCCAATGTTGTCACCACTAATGTTCCAGCAGTAAAAATGACAGTTAAGGCTGAAGCACAGTGATTACAGCTTATTGCTCACTCTGCAGCTCCTCCATTCATAAAAAGCCCTGCGGTATATACTTTGCAATAAAATACAAGGGGGGGAGTTTATCAAAACTGGAGCAGATAGAAGCTGGAGCAGCCTTGCACTGCAACCAACCAGCTTCTCTGTCTAATTTTCAAATCTCATCTGAGCAAACTGAAGAGAGATGTTGTCTGGTTGCCATTGGCAGTGGCTCCAGATTCTGTTTGCTCCAGTTGTGTCTGTAATTTGACAAAGGAAGGGTTTGATGTTCATAGGCACCTTGCCCAATCACCTTGTATACAAGACATTTTATGAATGGAAGAGCTGTGCTCCAGCCCCTACTGTCAGTTTCATGATCAGAACTTCAGCAGTGACATCACTGCTAGAGGCTTCATTTAACTACATTTTAAAAAAATAATAAAAGCAGCCACTAGTGCAGCACACATCGTTAGAGGTACCTTACTGGTACCTAGTCAATGCCCCAATGAAGTGTTAGACTAGACTTCAGCTTTAACCTGCTGTGAGCTCCAGCCCTGAGTGTCAGTTTCCCACCGGAACTTCAGTGGTGACATCATTGGAAGAGGCTGCATGTAACTAACATTTGCCAAAAAACAAGCGGCATCCACCAGAGAGGCACACATCATTAGAGGCACCTTATTGGACCGTAGCTAATGCGCTAATAAAGTGTTGGCCTACACTTCACCTTTAAAGGAAATCTTTCCCGGGTAAAACATGGAAACAGCCATTGCTGGTTTCTCCTTCTCCAAATCCTAGTTTCCTTTGTCCGCTTTAGATGCAATGTTTAGTGAATCCTGCCTTCAGCGGTTGTGCGCTAATCATCTTGCATTGATTTCATTGAAGCCGTTTGCTGAAAAAAATCTGCCCAGTTTAAACAGATTCCTAATTCATATTAATGTGCCAATTTTCCTTATAAAAAATACAAGAAGTGTTGCATGAAGGTCAATGCTCCTCACCCTTGAAGTGCAGAACCAAGCAGCTATGTTCCAAGACTCAGCCAGCACCAAACATTCACATTGATTATAGCTATTTGTCTTTGCAAAAACTTCACCAAGATGGGCCATCTGTTCTTTTCAAAGCACAAACTAAGATTCTTTTCATCAGATCACTACCACTTCTGTCAATAACAAGCCATCAAGCACTAAACAGCATAAACACTATTTCAATATTAGCACTCGTTCCCCGTGTTCGGGAACATAACCGGGAACACAGCGTTCCTTCCCATTATACATGGATCGAGAACTGTTTTAGGTAAACACTGTAGCCTAAATGTTTATGTATCACAGCATGTGCTTATTTAGAAGTCCCATAGGGATATGCAGTAAGTCAAAACATATGGCACACTTAAAGATATCTGTCATCAAATCACAAGGGAGGAAGACATTTTCTATACTGTTAAACCTTCTACATTTTTAAAGGGGTTGTGACAGACCAAATGGACGATTGAAACTCGTAATTTTACCTGAAGATGAATAATAGTAGAACGACAGGAGCAAATAAGAAGTAAATGTTCACCAATGTCTGGTGGGGGAGGTATTGATCATCATGGATTTTCCGGGTCAGTTGCAGGCTGGTGTAGAGCTCCCTTTATCCATCTCCATAGGGACAATAAAAGTCAAAAGGTGTTTAAGGTATTTTAAATGCTCATGAAATCAATGGATGCTACTCCTTGACGTTTAAAGGTTTTAGCTGCAGAATCAGCTGGTCCCCTGAGCACTGGCCCTGATATCTTGTTATAGGGCGGCTCCTTTCCCTTGCAGGGTCCTATGGAGCCACCATTGTGTGTGCTATTGAGCTGTGTGTCTCCACAAACACAAAGGAGAGAAGAGTCCATAAACCCATCGCACTCCTGACCGCTAGTTCCATAAGAATCGGTTGGGTGCTGCTTTAGTCAACGGATGGCAACCGTTATGTACATAGATAGAAATAGGGACACCAGCACTTCAAATGCAGATCAAATTCACTAGCACCAGTGTGATATGCTGCATCTACGTCAATAAATAGACGAATTTGAAATGCATTTGGAGTGCCAGTGTCCCTATTTCTATCCACAAACACAAAGGCACAATAAGGCAAGCCACTCCCTCCTCTTCCCTAAGCTAGTAGGTGGTAGACTGCTGGAGACTTTGCTGTCCCTTGTGATCTTGTACTGGGCAGGGAGTTTAGGGAAGCCAGGCTGAGAGAGTCAGAGCAGTTATAAGAAACATGATGAATGAAAGTGCTAAGGCAACATTTTAAAGAAATACTTTGCTGGGCAATGTATATTTGTTTAATTTGGATCCACTATTGAAAAAACTTTGAGATTTTAATAGATGCAAACATTCAGGTTTGTACACTGATCATTTTCCCAATGCCTTGGCACTGATCATGTGATCTGCACTGGAGGGGCAAAGAATTCCAAAGATTTCAGGAAAAGTAATTTCTGATGGCTCTCTGTTACGGGGGGAGGGTAATCTATACATTCTCACGCTTACGAGGATGGTATAGATCTGCTCTAATGCTACCAAGTGAAATGACCTTGAAAAACCCTTGGGGACAGCCCTCATTACTGTGACCCAGTGACCATATCCTATGTGTCCCTCACATCCCACAAACCTACGATGCCGAGATATTGTTCTTCTTTTCTGAAGGTCTCCTCACATAAGAATAATGAACAATCCCCTCATCAGCTGCTTGTTAAGCTCGCTGTAGGAATTAAAAACTTTGCGAATGTTAGAGTCGGAAAATGTGAAGCTCAGTGATGTGTAACAAAAATGAAAACAAAATAAGGAGGTTATGACATTTTCTGCTTCCTTCAGGATATTAACTCTGAAGGAAGTGACATGTAGACAAATTATCACCCATTTATTCCGCTGTCTCCAATCAGTCCTGGTGAGTCAGTCAATCAGCGTGCTCTTTGAGAGCAGTGGGAGGCCGCTTATTTTGCCAACACAGTGTTCTTGTCCTCATGAATGCCTTCATTAACTGAAAATGTGGCATCCTAGGACATCGGCCAATAAGATCTCCTTAAGTCCACCATCCTCCTCATATTCTACTGAATATAGCTGTATT
The DNA here is from genome assembly GCF_000935625.1 of Nanorana parkeri. Lineage (NCBI taxonomy): Eukaryota > Metazoa > Chordata > Amphibia > Anura > Dicroglossidae > Nanorana > Nanorana parkeri. The sequence goes on along the minus strand of NW_017306284.1, from coordinate 3,434,511 downwards.
TAAAGGAAGACTGTTATGACAGGAATAGAGCTGCAGCTAACGATTATTTTCAAAATCGATTAGTTAGCCGATTATTAAGTCCGATTAATCGGTTAATCAGATAAAAAATAAAATATTTTTTTTTGCCCTAGACAGGAACATGGATATTGTCATTGCTGACCTATCCTGGTAATACTAGTTGCCTGGCTGTCATGCTGGCCACCTTACTTCAATATTTTAAAGCAGAACTCCATCCAAAAACAACAAGTTGAAAATGAATAGCCAAATAAAATATAACGTAACAAAACAATCTGTTTCTGCAATATTCACTTTCAGGGCCGGTTCACACCATAAACAGTGCGTTCCAGAGCGGTCAACCTCTGGGACGCATTGGCCGGCTTCCTGCATTCAGGGGCAGGAGGGGTTGTGGCAGTGCATTGAAGTCAATGGCACCGCAGCCACGCCCCCTGTCCGCAGTGCGATCGCCCGCACCAGAGCACGTGGCACATCAGTGCCTGAATTCCAGTCCAGTGCGATCTGCTGCTTGCAACATTTTTGCAGATCGCACTGGACCGGAGCTCAGGCACTGATGTGCCACACATTCTGGTGCGGGTGATCACACTGCGGGCGGGGGGTGTATCTGCGGTGCCATTGACTTTAATGCACTTTCACGCCTCCTCCCGACCCTGAACGCAGGAAGCCAGCCGGAATGCCATACAGTTCCAGAGGCTGACCGCTCTGGAACGCACTGTTTATGGTGTGAACCAGCCCTCAGTCCAGGGATTTCCCTTTTTTCTGCCACAAGGTGTCCTCATTCTGATAGCCAGCATCATTCAACCCAGGTCATCTCACTCAGCCTTTGACTGGACAGTGAGAGAAGAAGCAGCAGCACAGTAATGAGCTCATCTCTCTGTCACTCTGTTTTTTCTTCCTATCAGCATGGTTCCTATCAGCACATGAACCGATTGAGCCCTTGTATCACACCTTTACACAAGTGGCCTCTGTAAAAGGCTGATACCAAGTCAAATTCAGGTTCTTACACTGCTTGCATAATTAAAGAGTTGTGTTTTTTGTTTATCAGCCTAGAGTTCAGCCTTAAGTAACAGACCAGAACAATTCAGAGAATAGTCTTTGGTCTGCATACTTGTTCTGGGTTAATGAATCAAGAAATATTGAAGCCAGTGGGTCAGCATAACATTCAGGCAGCTAGTCTAGGTCAGCAATCGCAGCCTTTATATGCAAGTCAACTAACTTGTACACAGCCTATAAGTTGCGCCATTCTGATTTTCACAATGGCTTGGTATCGTCACCTGGCTGCTCACTAGGTAAATACTAAAATGATTGCCATGGCTGGCCCTAGATCTGTGCGTGTGAATAAGCAGGCCAATTAGTTTCCAGGCTCCAGGCACATCCCTCTGATCTATTGCTGCCTCACCCATACATTGGGTCATTACAGGTTGGACTACAGAGAATCATGTGAAAGGAAGCCCATCCTATGAGCAGTGTGCCCCAGACACAATTCCACCCTTGAACAGTGTGTCCCACCCACAAATCCAGCCTTGATCAATAGATTGTATTTAACATAAAAAATAAAGCCCGCATGTTCAAAATGATTGAACACAACCACAGTACAAATCATGTAATGAGAGGTCTTTGCACATACCTAAAGATGGACAATGGACTAAGAAGAGGCAGTTCCAGAGGACTTTTGTCAGTACCTTCCTTCTATACTCTACGATGTACTGAAATTAACCCGTAAAACACCAAGCCACTGAGCAAGTGTGCTAAGTTTTTTGCCAAAATTGAATTTACCTTCACAGCCACATACGCAACGCCCAAACTGTGTAAACAGCAGGAGTACCTTACACTAGGATATCATATGCTCAGACAGTGTTACAGCCTAAAGTGTGACTCCAGCCAAAACTTTTAAGTAGTTTTGGATACAGTAGAGATTGGTTAAAAACTGGGAAATTAAAAAAAATTATGGTAAGAATGACATACACTCATACAGACACTGAAGCTGTCACACGCTGGCTCTATTGATTGAGAATTGAGCAATTACATACCGCTGATCGCTGAGTTCCTGATCTTCTCCCTGCCGAGAGCAGTGAATGTCAGTCATTTCTCCATGCAAGCAATCCCCCCCCTCTCTATTCCTCCAGCACTGACTGGATGGATGGATGGGGAAGAAGGCAGGCACAGCTGGCTCTGCCTCCAGAGAGGCAATGGCAGCTGTCAATCAGGTGGCAGAGTGGATCCTGACAATGTTGTCTGGATTCTTCCCGGCCATAGCGCGGCTCTGCATATAGCAGGTAATGGCCTGCTATATGCTGAGTTTTGGGTCACAGGAGGATATTTACTATGTCCTCTTGTGACCCAAGATTCAGTATATAGAGGGCTATTGCTAAAAAGAGAACTATGGCCAAAAAAGGTTGGGACATAGTTATCTTTTAAACAGGTTTTTAATGTTGTCTATGTTCTACCTCTAATAGTGGTCACTGGACTCAGTGCCCTCAGTGGATGATTTTCCCTCAAGTCCTGTTCCAGTGATAGCTGTAAAATTTTAGATTCCCTGTCACTCCCTGTCCTAGTGACACAGGACAATTAGTGAGGTTCGAGCTTCACAACAAGGACATCGTCAATGATAACAAGAGGACTGAGGTTCTAACCCTTTCCCACTCTATCCAAAACTAGAAAAATATTTGGGCTGGATTTGACTTGAAGACTGTTTTAGCACTTCTTTTAGTGATAGCGTATGTATCAGCAGGTCTATAGATGTCTTAGATGGAGCAGCAGGTCTATAATACACAAACTATGTCTAGCTTTAGGCCAGCTCTTCAGAAGCCCACTATTCATCTATCTTTAATTTATAGCAGTCTGAAATCATCTATTGTAGTTATCTGTAACCGCTTGTAATAAACTACAGGACATTAGAGGATCACTGGTCAATAACCTGATTTAAATGTACATCTCGCATTACAAATTAGCAGACAAATATTACATTTGCTTAATGAGGTATGGCACTTTAGCAGCCTTGCTCACTGTGGGAGAAAAAATTATTTGAAGAGCTGAAAGCTTCTATTGAATCAGCACAAAAATCTCCATTTCCCGAACGGGTAAATTGGTTCATTTAAGACCATCCCGTGAGCAATGCAGATAGCCGAACAACCGCTACATGTTCCACCATTCCTGGATTATTGTTTACGGGGGTAAACAAAATATTAAAGAGCAATCCCAGTCAACAACGAAATGTCATCACTGAGCTTCTAATACTATCTGGCAAACAGAACGATTGTGCTAAAATTAGAAACTCTACTCAGCTGCCCTTTTGACACAGATTTTCTGTAATCTGTGCCAGCCGGAATCCAGACAGCATCTCACAGAGTCACTGGGAGTGTACTGTGGCATGTCTTCTATTACTATATCACCATTCACATTTATACTTTCAAAGCAAATCTGATTTTGACTGGTAGCTTTAAGATACTCCTTAGTGTAAACTATTTTTTACATGAGGATTTCTCTACCTGGAGAGAAAGAACCCACATTGGGCATTTATGTGAATGTATCTTCTTTTTTTCTTTGCAAATATTTACAGAAACCTCTTGCAAATATGAATTAGTTATCCTATAAACAAAACAACAAGAGAATCTTTTGAGAATTTGTATCCAGCACATGCAACATTAATTGTTAGAAAAAAATAATATACATAGTAATATACTGTAAATATTCAGCATCATTTTATTAAAAATACAGGTTTAAAAATAAGACTAATTTGAGACAGAATTCCGCAAAATGCGTAATTAAGTATATACAATTGTTGTGATCATATAATGATGAAAGGATGGCTGTTCTTATATAAAAATATAATACCTGTATTATTATTAAAATTATATATTTCTGTATATATATATTGCATTGTTTTAGAACAATTACCATTGCATGTGCTGGATACATACTCCCAAAACTTCTCTTCTTGTTCTTTTAGCCACTAAGGCCCCATTCACACACGAATCTGGCGGGAACGTACAGCTCCGTGCTGCATGCTGGGCCGTACCAGACAGCTGCCGGGAAGGACAGGTGCTGCGTGTGATTAGAACGCAGCCCCCGTCCTTCTCTATGGGGCTACGCGGCCGTACGCCCCACTACGCTCACCTCAATTGCAGGTCCGTAGGGGTGCGGGTGATCGTATTTATACGCCGCCGGAATGGATCTTGTATGCGTCCCGGCCAGAAAACCCGCACCCCTACGGACCTGCAATTGAGGTGAGCGTAGGGGGGCGGGATTTGTTAGAAGACGCTAGCAGGTGCCGGCCAATAGGAAACAGTTGGGCTGAGCTAGCTGTCACTGCAAGCTCTGCCCCAAATGTGTTTTTTTATTATTTTTTCTTTTTTTTTTTATCTTTCTTTTTAAATTTTACTATTTATTTACATTTTTTTTTTAAATTCAAACTTTTTTTTTTTTACCATTTTCATTGATTTTCGATTCTGCTTGGTACCATGGAGGTACCAAGGTAGTGAAGAAAAGGTCACTGCATACTGCAGGCAAGGGGGATGTAAATAGGCCCAGATTACTTTGCTCTGTATGGACAAAAATCAATGGACTGTTTATCAGAATATTGAATATTGCCATTATCAATGATCAGATAGAAGGGTTTTGTGTTGCATTCATGTTTTTATAAACATTCAAAGAATTATGGGCTGTCACGTCCTTTACATGATCAATCAAAGTGCACTATAGCCTCAAGGTAACGACCACCAGTCACTGTGATTGTATGTATTGACGTGTGAAATGAATCCATATATTGTATAGCTGTAATGAACTCTGAGATAAGAAGCGGCTGAGACAGATAAAACTTTTCATCAAGCGAAACAACATGCAAACCCATTACATTCAGTGAAATGGCACAAAATGCCCAAGACTGTTGCTAAAAATATCATTTCAACTAGTGGAGCAAATTCGGTGTCATACCACCCATGTAAATGGGAACTGGAGTGAGGGAGGAGTTTTACTAGGCCTCAAGGATGGAGGAGGCCTGTGCTGTTGTCAGAGGAGGAGAAACAGGAAAGATGGTGGCTACTGGAGGTTCCTGGAACCTAGAGGACCTCAGGAGCAAGTCTGGTGTCATTCCTCAGGAGAATTTGTGTTCATTCCTGCTCATCTGTTACTCAAATTACTATTCACTGTACTACAAATGGATCTATACTGAGATGCTAAAAAAGGTCTGGTGAGTCTGGAGTCTATGTCTGTACTACCCTGGATGTTTAGAATCCCAATACCCTCTCTCCCCAGTGTGAAGATGTTAATAAAAGTTATTCAGCATTGCATAACTGGAGAGGATACCAGCTTTGTGGGCACTAGAAGAGGGTAGCTGAAGACCAAATCCCCTAGACAACTAGTGATGACCCGGGTTATTCCAGCGGCTCCTTCGGGGGTGAGCACTACACAAAATAAAAATAAATATTTTGGCCGTTTTTCAATTGTATCCCAAGGCATGTTGTGCCATATTATATGTCAATAACAATACATACATCTGCCTGATTTGGTCCAATAAATATATGGTGGTAGATAAATACAATTTGATAATAAAATATAAAAGATAATATAATAAATAACAAGAAGGTATACAATGAAAATCCTGCAACTTGAAATAAAAACAATTTTCCATACTAAACATCTATATAGGGTACAAAAAAAGTACATAAGTAACACAAGCATCTGCTTGATTACCTCCACTATGTTACAAACAAACATTTATGAGGCGCATAATCCAATGGGGCAGTGCAAAGGCCCATAGTGATGTGCAAAGTGCAGTAAACTAGAACAGCCAATCAGATTTAATCTCTGAATGCAAGCAACTGCAAATATTAAAAGTTGATTTGTGATTGGTTTCTGTGGGTTGTTGTAGACCATTGTCCTTTTAGGTACTTCTTTGGCTAGAAAGAAAACAGCAAAAAGATCTAACACAATTTTTCATTTTTCACAAAGCAACCTGCTATATACAATGCCACAACATAAAACATAGGTAAGGCTTTATTCTATAACGAGTGCTAATTCTTAATTGTAGGGACACATAGCGGCCAATGAGAAGTCATATTATTCAGGCCTGACTTTAGAAAAATGAATTCTGATTGGTTGCAATGAAATATTAGGTTTAGGGCCGGTGCACACCTATGCGACACCCCACCGCGTGGCAAGTACCTTTTTTCTGCGATACACGACACGCAGCTGTTTTAGCCGTGTGTTCAGAAGCACAGGCGGAATCGCGGCAGGAAACCGCCCAATCCGCCCCGGCGCGACTGGGGTGCTATTGGAAAATAATGGCACCCACAGCACAATCGGAGCACACCTATACGACTCCTGACCGTGCAGAAATCCGTGCGGAATCGTGCACGAGGCCAATGTGATGTTTATAGGATAGTATTGTAAGTATACAACTAAATATCCCTACAATGTTGTAGCTCTGACAATAGCCAATAATCATGCAGCATTTAGAACTTAAAGGAGAACTATGGGGTCAGGGCTTTTCCCCCTAGTTCTCCTTAGGGTAACGGGAGGACACAAACTAGCATCCTCCCGTTACCCTAAGTTCAGTATACCGCGGGCTACAGCGATACTGAGACTCCGCAGCCGGAGCGGATCCCGACATCGATGTCGAGATCCGCACAGCTGCGTGAGTGACAGCTGGCTCTGCCTATCTAGAGGCAGAGCCAGCTGTACCCGCCCCCTCCCCCGTCCGTTCTGCCAGTCAGCGCTGTGGATCGGAGCGGGGGGAATCCAGCCCCTCCACTGTCACGGCAGAGAGCCGTGACAGGATCGAGAGGTGAGCGAACGCCGGTATCGAGAGGTGAGCGAACACCTCATTGTCACAGGTCGGCTAGAACTATGAGGTGAGTGAAAAGCACTCACCTCATAGTTCTCCTTTTAAGGAAGCAGTGTTATGGCTTTTCTGTTTCTCTTCTTTTTGTAATGTGCAGAGCTGCACAATCCTACCCTAGGAAAAAGAATTCCGGAATCTTAAATAGCCCCACAGGTTTCTTGTTAGCACATGATCCAAGTGTGAAAAGGCTTTCGGCTCTTCTACTGATATCTATGGAATGGTTATAATAACTAAAACAAGGTCTACTTATTTATTAAGGGCCTTCTTCCCCTTTCTAAAAAAAGCAGTGGGAGTTGGGGAGGGGGTAGTTGATATACCATCCCCCGACTTCTGTCCATGGCACTAGGCGCGGGTAATGTTGCCATGTTTCCAGTGAGATCCCAAGGAGTGTTGAGTAGCCCAAATCTGGCAAAATAACAATACTGCACTGTGCTTTGGTATCATCTCCTGAGAATTGGGCTACTTGGCTTTCCGTAGGATCTCATAGGAAGGAGAGTGACATTACCTGCTGCAGAATGGAAGCCAGGGGTAAGGTAGGTATGTCAACTAACTTTTTTACTACACTGTTTTTTTCAATTTAGGGACATAGGAACCCACAATAAATAAGTGGATCTTACTTGGGGTACAAGGTCCACTTTACACTTATTGCATTCAAGGAGATGTAGACCAATATATAACAGAAGGATTAGAGTAAAATCAATGCTTAGCGTAAAGATTCTCTTTCTGTTTAAAAATACTGAAATCTTCTGACAAATATGAAGTGCGGGAACACAGAGATGTTCTCACAAAATTACAGAAGCTTTCACAATCTTATGCTCCACCTGAATGGCAGATGTTCTGAACAGGCAAAGCTTCAACTCTTTTGGGTTGTGTTGGAACCTCCAGGGCCCTGCATATCATACTTGTCAGCATCTTTTAGTATTTTTATTCTTTATATTTTATTCTTTGTATATTTATTTTATTTGTTTAGTTCTGGATAGCAAATGTGAAAAAGTTAGAAAATCTGCCAGGTTTTTATTGTGATCTATGTCTCTCTGTATTACTCCTGGTGACCATTATCAGCAGGACAACAATTGATAAGAACTTCAATACTTGTTATTTGTCACCAAGCCAGGCAGTGAGAGGACATCTTCCAAAAGGGATACCATTTCCGATGACAGGTGTCACTTTCGCGAGATTTTCTCTTATTTATTTTTTTTGTCTGACAAACATGACCATGAGCAGACAATTGTCCATCCAAAACTAAAAAAGAAAAATGCTTTGGCTACAAATACACTACCATGATAAAATGCAGAAATTAACTTATAAGAGAAAACTATTAAATCATTGTTTTGGTCCTGGGTATGGGCCAAAAGAATTGCATCTTATCAGCACGTATAAACTAGAAAACATTACTATGCTTACCTCTGGGCTAACAATGAAGAACATTGGACGAATGGGCAAACATTTTAAAGTGTATTTCCATCTTCACAGCCAAATCGGGATAACACCTATGATTATTACCTATTTATAGATTATGCCATTCACAAAGCATAATCTAAAAAAAACATTTATCAAATTCTTATTGCAGTTTAAACTGATTTTACTTGGGTTAGGGTAAGGGTTAAAATGTTAGGAGGGGGTTGTGAGGGGTTTAACCCTCTCTGTACTGTGCTGGCTTATTTCATCATGATTTTTAAAGTAGATTTGAACACTGCCTCTCCTAACAAAGGGTTAAAGCCATGGTTCTCAACTGGTGGGTCGTGACCCAAAAGTGGGTCGCGAATCCCCATGTTCAGTCCACTTTTCTAGGTGAGAGGCTGCCCCTAGCCTTCCCCTAACGCAGCACTGTCCGTTCTCACACCGAGCAGCCATTAAAAATATGCTGCCCAGCGTTGAGTGTCGACTTAAGGTAGGTTGGGCTGGGGGTATGGCCACGAGGGAGCTCCATCCATACGTGCATTGCTTATAGCTCCCTCTTATGTCCTGTGCTTGGACTGGAATGACATCACATTCTGGCTCCTGGCACCTCTGCAGGTGCACATGGGAGCTGTACAAACAATGCACATATGGATGGAGCTCCATCACAGCACAGCAGCCCACACTGCCGTTCCAAAAGTGGAAATACACTTTAAGTATGCAAGAATGAGATGATGACCATCTCATGTCTATGGTATCTTTAATCCAGCTACTTCAGAACTGTAACAAAGATAGATTCAGAGAGACAAACCAGCTTCTCCTATAGATTTTTCTTTATCCTGCTCTAGAAGGGGAAGCTGGTCGGCCACTGCTGGAATCCCAGCCAGGTCTTTCAGTCATTATATGATTAGAGAGGAGTAGACTGATTAGGCATTGTCTGCGAATTTAAAGGATCAAGTGTACTTCCAGGTTAAATGGGATTCCCAGAACCATCTGAATATGTATGAGTTAATCTTCACACTCCTCAGCGAATTATACACTGACCTTACACTCACATATTCATGAACATCAGCCTGCCATTTTAACCTAGAAAGTATCATAGCTGCACGGTTCACCTGCCATTTCACAAAATTCACCTGAAAACGTTCATCTCTGATACAATAATACGACCAAAAAAATCCAATACCAAGTAGTTGTTAAAACTCTGACATCATTTTAAAAATGTGTGTGCACACGTTATTCTCAGCATAGACAGAACAACACATAGAGAATGTAAAAAGAGCGATGAGTTAATGTATGTAGGTACAATTCCACACCTGGAAATAGAACCCGCTGAGAGGCTTACCTTTCTCACTCACACTTTCACTCTCAATCTCAACATCGTCACAACTCGTGTACTCCGGTGTTGATGCCAGCTCTTCTTCTGAGCTGCTCAACGAGATCTGACGCGTTTTACCTCCCTTTTTCGTTTTATGAGGCTTGGGCGGTGGGGGCCGGACGGATTCAGACTGGTCTGAACTAAGCGAGTCATTCCTAAGCATGGTTTCCATTTTTTCTCTTTTGGTTTTCCTCACCGCAGAACTTGGATCCAAGTGGTGCTGTTTACATAAAGAATCAGTGCGCCTCAGCTCTGGCCTATCGTTAGGAATGGGACTCCTCCTAGGAGTTGGGGGACTATGATTTGAGTTCCTTTGTCGACCAGGACTTGGCCCCTGCACATCTCTAGTTCTTTCTATAGAATAAGAGCGTTGACTCTCCATGGCCGCCCTACGTTCAGATGCAGACCTTTGCCGTGACGGTCTGTCTAGCCTCAGCATTGACATCCGAGACTCTTCTAGCTCTGTGTGAGCTAGAGAAACGTCACTATGTCTCCTTTCATGTCGCGCCCGTGAAACCTCCGCATGGATGCGCATCTGTTCTTCGTAAGGTTGAGGTTTTACCGGATATCGAGCCAAATTGGGGTCACTCCTATACCTTGCTTGATACTCTTCCTCCCGCCTTTGTTTTTCATATTCATCCCTGTCCTGAATGTCCTCCTCATCTACCGAATACTCATTAGAACGCCTCCGACTTCTCCGGTAATCACTGTGCTCAGGTTCATCATACATCTGAGGCCCTCGCGGCGATCGCCGGTCAGAGAAATCTGATGGTGATCTAGGCATTGCGCTGTCTGATGTAACATACTGTGAATGTTCCCCTATATCGTCCGGAGAGTCGTATCTTCGATTCTGGTCTCTGGATATGGATGGACTTCTTTTCCTGTAACATCAAACAGAACTGTAGTTACTCTTTGCAGACAATGTGATCTTATATATGCACTATTAGTTGACATATTATGGGCAAATAAAGACCATTTAAAGGTTACAGCCCTGTTTTTCCACATTTTAATTAAAGTGTATCTAAACCCAGGAACAAAAATAAAGATGTAATGACTGGTAAGCTGGTAAGCAGCCCTAATAACATTGCTTGAGATTTCAGTGCAACAGAGGTAGAATGCACAAGAAGTTACAGGCTCACTAGCTTTCTGAACACAGGATCAACAGATATATTTTTGCACTTACTGAACAGATATAAGAAAATGTTTTCAATGGTTAAAAGAGAACTATGGGGTAACCTTTTTATCCCATAGTTTTTTTAAGGGTTACAGGAGACAATATGCTAACGTCCTCCCGTGACCCAAAGCTCAGTATATAGCGAGCTATTGCTCACTATATACCGAGATCACCGCAGCCGAGATGGATCCTGACAATGCTGTTGAGATCCACCCAGCTGCATGAGTGACAGCGGGCTCTGCCAATCTAGAGGCAGAGCCAGCTGTGCCTGCCTCCTCCCCGTCCGTTTCTCCACTCAGTGCTGGAGGATCGGAGCGGGGGGGGGGGGAAATCCCTGTGGGGATCGGTGACTGACAGTCACCGCTCTCTGCAGGGACATGATCAGAAAGTGAGCGAGCGACGGTATAAGTTCGCTCACTTCCCGAACTATGAGGTCAAGTGAAAATCACTCACATCATAGTTCACCTTTAAGTTAACAGACCAAAAGAGAGCAAATCCAAGTTAATTGTTAGGGTTTACATGCACTTTAAGCTGAACCTTTCTTAAAAGATCAAGTCATTCCTCAAGTAACCTCAAATACACTGCCATCAACATCTAAAGAACAAGAATTTTCACTGGTGCAAAAGGAATAGCCGTTTCATAACAGAATGGGGCAACATCTGCTCTGCCTCTGGTGTAGTTCCCAGTAAAATTCTAATCTTTGTCTATGTATGACATTTAGAATTACCCACCGGCCCATAACAAAAGGCAACATTTCAGGCATTATCCTCCCTTATCAGTCTAAGTTGGAACAATCATCTTTATTGCAGATTTCTTTGCTCCGACTGCTGAGGCTCTGATTCCAGCTTATTGAGTGAAATGTGTTGTAGCTTGCTGTAATCTATCACAAAGCCTCAGGATTAGAGGGAAGTGCAATAATGCCTTGCTGAAGAAGTTTCATCATTTGTCAAGTTGGTAGTGGAATGGAACACAGCTCCTAGGACAAACTCCATCTCCTTTATCATTAGTTGAGAGAGCAATAATATCTACGGATATTACAAGTACGTTATAGTTCAGCTGTGAACTGACTGATATTGGGTTGTGTTTGTAATGCTCAGAGAGCAAACTGTGTTGTAAGGTCAGATGTCAATGTAGAGAAATCCTTAACCCTAAAATAGTCTTTCTCAAAGTGTGAGAATTCTTAGCAGGTGATTAACTGCAAAGCTCAGGATTAATGTGTGAACACTGAGTATTCTTTCAGTACACGCTAGCATTGTAGTGAAGGGTGCTCCTGCCTCTGGGAGTACACAATAGGCAATTACCCTGAACCAAAATTGGCAGTATGATGGACATGTACGTTGTAAGCAACTTCTAAATTCTTTAAGTATGCTGTGGTGAGTCCCTTACTGGAGCCAGGAGTTGTTCTTTGGGCAATGTCCAATCAGCAGCGAGAGCTGCATGGTCAGGGAACTGGCCATAATCATTCTCTTTTAGGTTTCATTTACACCTACCATATTAGGTACATTTAGGAATTCCTGTATCAGGAACTTGTGAATTCCTGCAGCAGGAATCCAACATATGTCATTTAGAAGAAGCAGCTGTCATCCATTCAAGTTAAAGGAGAACTATGAGGTGAGTGATATACACTTCACACTCAATAAACTCATTGTTAGAGCTGACTTGTGACATTGAAACTGTCACATGTCGGCTCTATAGTTCGGGAAGTGAGCGAAACACATACAGTCGCTCGCTCACTTACAAATCATCTCCCTGCAGAGAGCAGTGACTGTCGGTCACCACTCCCCGCAGGGATTCCCCCCTCTCCGATACTTCAGTGCTGACTGTGGGAACGGACTAGGTAGGGGGCGGGCACAGCTGGCTATGCCTCTAGATAAGCAGAGCCCGCTGTCAATCAGCCAGCTGGGTGGTTCTCCACAGTATTGTCGGGATCCGTCCCGGCTGCGGCTCTCTCAGTATATAGAGGGCAACAGTTCGCTATATACTGAGCTTTGGGTCACGAGATGATGTTAATATACAGGGTCCTCCCGTGACCCTAAAGAGAAATATGGGATAAAAAGGTTGCCCTATAGTTCTCTTTTAATGATTGGGTGACAGCGGCTGCATTGAAAGTGGCAGTGTGCTGGCACTCCGCATGTAATCCTTTTTGGTACGATTACATGCGGTTATGAAGAGATCACTACTCCTGGATGGACGATCGATGTGTCTGAGGCTTCAAAAAGGGACTCATCGCAGGAAGGCTAAAGAATGAATAATTTTATGAGATACTTATCACATTGCAATTAAAGTAGACATATGGTCAAAGGCAAAAAAGTGACATTGGTGTGAGGTAACACATATCTGTAGGTGCTACACAATATTTAGCATGCATGCACTTAGCAGGAAAAAATATACCTGATGTGAGCTCCACTTAAAATAACCTTAGGTGTAATAAAGGGAAATTCCAACTTTTCAAAAAGATACATATATATATTAAATGCAAAAAGAAAAAATGTGCAATTATTGTTTTTGTGCACTGGAACCGGTAAAACATTACAACCACAATTAGTGGATAGCAGGTGCAATGCTCTCGCTCCTGCAGACACTTTCTCCCCTCCATGTCCGTTCGAAGGTATGGACATTCCGTAACACGGAAAGCAGGAAAAATGAATGAACTACAAGAGCGGTGACTTGTATTCCTTTAAGAATTACACATCCATCTGCTACGTTGCCTGATGGGCTGACTTGTAGTTTTTCCATTCACAGATCCCGTGAAAGTATCTATGAATGGATGATGCGGTTGTGTGGGAGGAGCCATGCACAACGGTTCCATAATACAAATTGAACACAAGCATGCAAGGAGAGTAACCCTGTGGTTCAGGTAAATTGTATGATGACTATCTTTTATGTTACATCATAAATTTGGGTGTAACATGAAACATGGTCAGAAAGTTCGCCTTCAACAGGAATGTAATGTACTATAAAGCAGGAAATAGAATTGTATCACGCAAGAAGTAACTTCTAAGGTAAGGACATTTGCAGGAACATAGAATGTTAAGGGAAAGAACGTCAAGGAAAACAATGGTGTCTATATTAAAATCTGATGTAGGCATATAACAAATTAAAAAGCAACAATGTCATCAGGAAATGAAGCAACAACCAAATAAGTTTAACTAAATAGAATATAAAATGACAAAAAAGTCTAAATAATGGCACATTTAATGTGCAGAAAAGTCCATTTCCGCAGAGAAACAGACCTATACTATAAACTGCACAGATTTCTGCTTGCCAGTTATATGATCCCCAGATTAGTCTTAATCCTTCAGTAGTATACATGATGAAAACTATTTTTAGTGTCAGATGTTATTAGAATATCTATATAAACCCAAAGGTTGCAGTCACTCATTTGAAGAGGACCTATACCCCTGGAAACTGAAAATAAGAACAGCAAATCGCAAAGACAAATGTCTCCTTTGTGCTAAAGTCCTTCCTATTCTAAACCCTCCCTGGCCCAGGTCACAGGACCAATTTCTGAGAGTCCCCCAAAAAAGCTAATGAATCTCACTTTCTGGCGGAGTTGGCCAATCAGATGCTTTAACTCCAAGAACATATAAAAGAAAATCTCCTTTTTGGAGGAAAAAAAATCTCCTTTTTGTGATCTCCATTTGGGGAAAGTTATTTTCTGTGATATAAAAGAAAATCAATGCATTTTTGTATCTATTCAAAAAATCATTCATGCGTACAAATATCTTCTTTTTTTAAAAAAAAATCTTGGATAGAGTGTTGAGCCATCGGGACCCCTGTATGTTCTTTATTGCTCCCTCTGTTTTTTGTTGGGATCATTGTCAAACAGGTCACAGCTCCGGGCAACAAGCAGGCAACAGGGCTCCGGACAAAAAGCAGGGAACAGGGCTCCGGACAACAAGCAGGGAACAGGGCTCCGGACAACAAGCAGGGAATAGGGATTCATAGCAAATGGCAACAGGCTACTTTGGCAATATCCAGACTGCAGGGAGGGATTAAATACCCTCCCGGGTAGTGATTAAGCTGGGAAACGGCCACAGGTGAGGACTGAACATGCAGGTTCCAGCACCACCCAGTGGTGGTCTGGTACCTGACATCTCCTGTCTGCCTTGAAACACCTGTAGGTGAGCGCAGGAACTGCAGGACCTGGTTCCTGCGCCACCTGGAGGTGCTATGGTCCCTGACAATGACCAAAAAAATGGGCAGAGGATTGTAATCAACAGTCCACCGTGTACCAAAAACAAATGTGCAATAAGAATAAACAGCAGCATTTGCATCCATTCTCCCACATTCTAGAATATAAGATTCTTTATAAAATTAGAGATGACTATTGAGTGAGTTCTATGTTACACAGCAGTCCTGTAAGTGAATGGTTACCTAGTGGATTTTCAAAGCATGGTATTGCTTGCAGCAGGTGGGTGGAACTGGCAGCTCACCTAAGAAATCCCACTTTCTGAACCCCTAGAGATATGGAAAGTATGGAAGGGTGCTATGGGTGGACTCAAATAACAATCACCTACCTAGAACTATCCTGTTACAATAGCCCTTATCTGAAACTTTATTCAGTGTCTTCCGTGTGAATTAATTTATCAATAAGATAAAAAGTTAGAAATTCTGCTGTAATCATTCATAGACAGTATTCTTCCCATGAGCTTGAATTGAAAACCTTGAGATGTCAAGAATGAGCTATGAATTGACAGCTGATGCCCTGCCTGTCAGTAAGAATTGATTAAAATGAAAGGACGGTACTTTAAAGATTGTGATCTATGAATGTAACAATGGTCCAGGCTAATCCAGGGTTCAGGATAGGAGAAGAAATGGAGAACAAAATTAAAATAAAGCATGTGACTGATACTTGACTCATACCTTTGTACTAATACTGTTTTCTATCTATCTATGTATCTATCTATCTATGTATCTATCTATCTATGTATCTATCTATCTATGTATCTATCTATGTATCTATCTATCTATCTATCTATCTATCTATCTATCTATCTATCTATCTATCTATGTATCTATCTATCTATCTATCTATCTATCTATCTATCTATCTATCTATCTATCTATCTATCTATCTATCTATGTATCTATCTATCTATCTATCTATCTATCTATCTATCTATCTATCTATCTATCTATCTATCTATCTATCTATCTCCTGACTACTAATATCTATCTATCTATCTATCTATCTATCTATCTATCTATCTATCTATCTATCTATCTATCTATCTATCTATCTATCTATCTATCTATCTATCTAATGTCTCCTGTCTACCAAAAAGTAGTACCTGAAATACTTTTTTTATTTACATGTGACATTTTTATATGGTTGCTACTCCATATTTTCAAGATTCCGTCTCAAACACAAATTGGTACCACCACCCTTGATAAACATCTGCAGAAATAGAAGGCATGCCACTTGTTTTCATCCACT
This sequence comes from Nanorana parkeri, assembly GCF_000935625.1. NCBI lineage: Eukaryota > Metazoa > Chordata > Amphibia > Anura > Dicroglossidae > Nanorana > Nanorana parkeri. The sequence continues at coordinate 3,418,265 of NW_017306284.1, read as the reverse complement.
CTCAAGGCCCATTCACACCATGGCATTGTGGTAATTGTATGATACTGTGTGATTAATACACGCTATCACACAGCACACCTACCATGCACTAGCTGCAATGCATTGCCATTTATTTGAATAGCACCCCAACATACCTCCCATATCAAAGAAGAGCAGCAGTCCACGGTGAGAAGAGCCCCGCAATTCAGGTAAGTGGGGGTGCGGGATGGTGATATGACCATTTTCATATTACACCTTGAACATGACATGGGTGTAACATAAAACAATTGTCTAAAAGGTAAACATTTAAAGGGAACAAATCGACAATTGTTTTTTGACCATAGTGAGCAGAAAAATTCAAGGCGAAGGAAGGAAAATGTTTCTAATTTCTTATCTGAACGAACAATGATCTAACTATAAATGTATTTCCCAGCTGGGAAAAAATAATACTACAGGAGTATGAGGGAGTGGCTAGTTAGGTCACTAAACATTCTATCACTTCCTTGCATCCCAAAATCGAATGTTAAAATTCACAACATTAGCATAGCAATCCAACAAAATTGTTCAGGACTTTAAAACAAAATTTGGTGGTATCCAATGTTCTGACCAACAATCTTACTGACTTTCTGTAGGAACCTTCTAATGAAAATCTACAAGTGTATGGCCAGCTTAGGGGCAAGCTGAGAGACCTTAATGATTTAACAAAAACACCTCCGAACCGTAAAAACAAGCAATTCATATTTAACTGATTAGCTCTAAAATGGCATCCTACACACACAGCTCTTGTTGGTTATTCTGGAGATAAAGAACAATAGAAAAATTGTGTTTGCTGGATTTTCACGGATATTTGGTTTTGCCGTCGCAATAATTAAAGTGGAAACGTATGGCTAGCTGTAGAAGAAGCAGCTTTGTTCTTAGCACTGCACTTTGATAGGTAATCCTTCAGGCTCTCCATTAATTTGGAGTCATTATTCAGTGGTGTCAGCAGCTTCTTAAGTAATGTTTCTGTGAAACACCCGACACATTCTACTCAGCAAGGGCTTTTCACAATTCAGCTTATAAAGTTTACTGAAGCATGAGAGTGATTCTGCACATTTTCATTTACCTCGCTGTGGCCCTCAGAAAAACAGCGCAGCGTGTCACGAGAAACGGACAAAATGACAGGGGGACGCTGACATTTTCCATACAACACATGAACGGGTGCAAAGAAAGAAAATAAAAATCAAGCCTGACAATGGAGAAGTTATCTTGTTAGAGAATTTAAAGTGTGTCTCCACTTATTCAGAAAAGGAGTGTTATAAACACAATTGGGGTAAGAATAATAAATTCATTTTTTTTATGTCTACTAGATTGTTGCTCTGTGGCTAATTTCCCTTATACGGTAAAAGAGAGCTATGATCTTTGTGTTATATTTTAGACATGCATGCTATAGTGGAATTACACCCCCCTATCCCTTACAGCCAAGGAAGGCACCATCTTGGCCTCTATTTGGATTGCAGTTGCCACGGTGCTGCACATGTCATTAGCTATGACACCAGTCATTTCAGGGCTTGAAAGTTCAGTTGGGAGTTGAAATAAGCACACTGGCAACCTTGACAGTTGGCACCCCTTGAAAGTTACAGTTTTGGGTGACATTAAAGCAGAACTATGGGGTAAGCGTTTTTCCCCATAGCTCTCCTAAGGGTCAAGGTCAAGCTCAGTATACTGAGACCACCGCAGCCAGGACGGATCCCGACATTACTGTCGAGATCCACCCAGCTGCGTGATTGACAGCTGGCTCTGCCTATCTAGAGGCAGAGCCAGCTGTACCCTCCCCCGGCACTGGAGGATCGGAGCAGGGAGGAGGGAATCCCTGCAGGGAGCCGTGACTGGCAGTCACGGCTGTCTGCAGGGACATGTTCAAGAAGTAAGCGAGCGACGGTATGTGTTCGCTCACTTCCCGATCTATTGAGCCGACGTGTGACAGTTTCATTGTCACACGTCGGCTCAAACTATGAGGTTGAGTGAAAATCACTCACCTCATAGTTCTCCTTTAAATTGGTGGGTCTGGTTCTGCTTTAAAAAGAGATCTTCTTAAAAGGTATATATGGTCAAAAACTAAATATATGTATTTTCTATATGTAAGTATAAGAAGCAGAGTCTGGCTATGAAGCGCATAAAAAATACCCTATTTCCCCCGCGTAGAGAATACCCTACTTCCCCTACATAGAGAATACCCTAAGTCCCTTGCGGAAAGAATACCCTACTTCCCCCGCATAGAGAATACCATACTTCCCCTACGTAGAGAATACCTTTCTTCCCTCGTGTAGAGAATACCATACTTCCACCACATAGACAATATCCTACTCCACTACCTGCTGCACAGAGTATATAATACACTCAGTATGTGTCTGATTTAAGCTATGGTATGGGCTTGATATGTCCATGAATCTGTGCTGATTATTGTATATTGCATATACTGCTTTTTCTTTATTTATGATGTGTTTTGTATAGTCTTTTAGAAACCTCAGTTCCTCTCCTGAAGAAGCAGCATCTGGCTGTGAAACACATACAGAATACCCTACTTCACTGCGTGCTGCACAGAATCTGTAATATGTGTCTGATATGTCTGCTATGATATAATGAACTTGATATGATCAGGTAAATAGATGAATACAGTGGCGTAACAATCGCCATAGCGACCCAGGCGGCCGCTATGGGGCCCGGGCATGTGGGGGTGCTCACTGTCACAGACACAGCTCAGCAGCGGCCACGGCGCATTTCCCCTCATAGCCGCTGCGGAGCTGTGTCAGAGACAGCCAGCCGCTGCGGCAGATGAGGGTGGTGTTCGGAATGGAGGAGGCGGGGCTAAGAGATCTCAGACCCTGCAGAGCCCACTACAGAGAGTCTATGGTGGGCTCTGCAGGGTCACTCTCCGCTGGGGCTCTGCAAGTGGCATAACTAGCAATCACGGGGCCCCATGCAAAATTTTGCTATGGGGGTCTGTAATTTCTAGTTACGCCCCTGGATGAATATGTATATTGTATGGCAATTGTGCTTTGGATGTTAAGTAGGTAGTGCAGTAGGGGAATTACCAAATAGGCCTTAGATGCTGCTAATCACTGATCAGTGTGGCATGCTTTTTGTACATACATGTAAATGTAAAAAATTTTTAACTATTATTAATATATATTTTTTACTTATATTTGTTCATATTGCATCCTTGGGTACCCTAAAAGTCCACTCTTTGCATGTGTAAATGTTTGGTATTTCACTGCAGAATGAACAATGTTGCCACCCTGTTACAGAAAGTGGAAAAATAATAGATCTACTGGCAGGATCAACAGGTAATAAAACTATGGGGGAACTCAGAGAAACAAGAACTGCTGTGTTAATGCTTCTGACAGACTGCATCATACACTGTATGAGCTTTTTTTACTCTGCCCATTTTTTCATGGGTTAAAGAAAATGAAACTTAACCTTACAGTGGGCCTACCCCCGCACTGCAAGGGTTAAGTGCTTGTTTTGCCTAGGGAGCTTTTTCTTACCTGATCCTCAGCACTGCGGTGGTCAGCGGACCTGAATTAGAAGTCATGACATCAGCAGCCCTTAGACCACCAGAGTCCAGGGGAGAAGAGGATGCATGGACAGCTCTAGCAGCCTGGAGGAAGCCGGTGGGACCAAGGATCAGATAAGTGAATCTGCCCCCTAGACAAAATAAGCACTTAAAGGAGAACTATAAGGTGAGTGATTTTCCCTCATCCTCATAGTTAGAGCCGACCTGTGACAATGAAACTGTCACAGGTCTATTGAGGGGGAAGTGAGCTGACACATACCGTCGCTCGCGCACTTCCCGATCATCTCCCTGCAGAGAGTGGTGAATGTCAGTCACGGCTCCCTGCAGGGATTCCCCCCTCCCTGCTGCGATCCTCCAGCGGCGGGGGCGGGTACAGCTGGCTCTGCCTCTAGATAGGCAGAGCCAGCTGTCATTCACGCAGCTGGGTGGATCTCGAAAGTAATGTTGGGATCCCCCCCGCCCCTCTCTGATCCTCCAGCGCTGACTGGAGGAACAGACAGGGGTGGGGCGGGCACAACTGGCTCTTCCTCTAGAGCCCGCTGTCAATCAGCCAGCTGGGTGGATCTCAACAGTATTGTCAGGATCCGTCCCGGCTGTGGCACTCTCAATATATCGTGGGCAAATGCTCGCTATATACTGAGCTTTGGGTCACGGGAGGAGGTTAGTATGTCCTCCCGTGACCCTAAAGAAAACAATGGGATAAATTAGTTATCTTTTAACCCTTGGTTAGGGGTAGCCCCACTGCATGGGTTTTTGATTGTCCTTCTTAAAATATAACAAGGTATGCCCTATATAACAGAACACCCTTAGTGAACAAGTGAATGAAAAGAAGGGAGGTTGGCCATTACCAGTAATATATAGAGTTGAGTTGCACACAGGCCTAAACACACAAGAAGTGTCTTCTTTAACCCGGAATTTAGAAGGATTCTATAGTATCATTCTTTGACATTCACACTCGCAGAATACCCTTGTGTGTAATTTGAGTAACTGCAGTAATAAAACTATTCTTCTGTCACAAAGCCATATGTTTTATTTACTGCTTTCTATAGCACAAAATAAAACATGTTTAGAACCGAGAGGAAAGGCAAAAATGCTACTTCATAAGAGGAGACCCGCAGAGTATCGCAGACGCGCTGGGGCTCATTTAGCAACATAAATGAACAGCAAATTTATGGGGATGTCCAGAAGAACCCGAGAGCAGCCAACAATTTTCCAGTGCCAGTTAGAAAATGAAAGGTAATATCAGGGCGCTTGCAATGGGCACAGCTTTTCCTTTGCAGCAGGTTTTTGGTCGTAGTTACCAATGAAGAGATGGAAGCATTGGATAGGTCACAATAAAGCTTTTAAAGGAACAGTTCAGCCAAACCAGAATATGCAGCATGGAAATATATACAGGAGACACAGTCTTTCCATCTGGAGTTATTATTTTTACTAACCTAATTTTTACTAACCTAATTTACTGTAGGTGAGACCTTTAAAGTAGATTTTTCACAAAGCTGAGAAAGTCAAACTGATGATACATCAGAGATTATCTTCACTGAAAACAGCATGTGAAAACTGGTATCTGACACCTCTGGGTGTATGGGTAGCATGTCCTCTCACTAGATGGTGTTGTTGCTGCCGCTGACCTCAGTGTCACTACAGAACACACTCTCACTTTACATCTCCCTCACCCCAAACTCATTAGAGCTGCAACAGTTAATCGATTTAGTCGATTAAAATCGACGATTGAAAACGTTGGCAATGTTTTCGATCGTCGATTCGTCGGCTATCGATTGATTTGCCTGTTTGGGGCTGTTCCGGGCTCCACATGCGGCCTGAGCCACACGTCACACGCTGCTCCCGCTGCGGCCGCCGTGCCCACGGCACAGGCCGCGTAAGCCACGCCCACC
>NW_017306284.1:3385993-3412802 GCF_000935625.1 Nanorana parkeri | reverse complement strand
TTTTTTTATCCGATTAACCGATTAATCGAACTTAATAATCGGCCAACTAATCGATTATGAAAATAATCGTTAGCTGCAGCCCTAAAACTCATATACTTAAAGGTCCTCGCTTCTGCCAGATCTTCACTGTGAAGCCCCCAGTGGAATAGGGAGTTTTCAGTCTGGAGGCTTATTCTTAACTCCTTTATTACTATGGCGAGGTCCCCACTGTTTGCCCATGTGCAGAAGCCGCTCAGTCAGATGGCATACCAGTGGTACTTGTGCGGTTCCCATGGGCAGCAAAGCGAAGATTGGGCAGAACTGAGGATCAGTGAGTATAGAACTTTGGAAGGGTGCTGCCGATGGGGGGGTTCAGTTAAAGGATAACTGGGGAGGTCATCGGGACAGGAAGTGAAGTGAAATCTCTCCAACAAGGACACAAATGCACCGAGATTTTACAACCCTTCACTTCAACAAAAATTATATTTTGGCTGGAGTTAGGCCTGATGAATAGGACCCTGCAAGGCCATAAAACGTTGCGCTTGGAGATGTGACATTATGTGTGAATAAAGGAGAAGAAGCAGTGCTCACACACTACCTGTTGGTGATTTTTTTTTGTGCTACATACGCAGGGAAATGTGCATGTATTGCAGAGATGTACTGCATTTGTTCTGTTTTTTTTTCCCCTTGATATATGATTTATGTGTAACTGAAGCCACTTTTTGTACTTTTTTTTAGTTTGGGAAATGGATGCACCAATACCGGTATTTTGGTATCAAATAGGAGTACCGATATTTTTTTTGGTACTCGCCAATATCGAATACCCAGTACCAGAAGTCCCATATACCAGATACCAGATACCTGATACCAGAAGTATCGGGCTAGGCATCGGAGCATTTGGGCGAGTTCGAGTACTCGCCCAAATACTCGGCATCGGCACCGATACCGATACTAGTGTCGGTATCGGTGCATCCCTAGTTTGGGACAGTAGAGCGGGATTAGAACACTTGTTAGGTTTTTATTTTTGTTCCTGTTATGAAAATTCACATTCTCTATTTGTCCTAAAAGTAAAAGAAAATCCCAACATTTGGGTTGTCATCAGAACAGGAATAGAGGGAAAATCTTCCAATGGAGACACTAGTTCCGGTGACCCAGCTGACCCCCAGAGATTTCCTTCCCCTTCGAGGGATTTTCTCTCACTTCCTGTTGTGGCTATTGGACAGGAAGTAAAGGGAAATCTCACCAATGGGACACAGATGACCAAAAAAAAGCTGAAGGGCTTATAACCCTCCATTACTTTATCCAAAACTAAAAAAGAACTTTTGGCTTCAGTTCCATTTTAATGTCATTCACAGCAACAAAATCTCAAAAATGCAACATTATCTGACAGCCGTCACGGCTGTAATCAGGGATCAACACATTTATGTCAAAATCAGAAGTGTCGTAGAAAGTACAAAGTATTTTCAGTGAGTACATATTACTATGAAGTAACTTTTATATGACATTTTGACACACTTGATTTCTCATATTTTATGACTGTATTAAATAAATATTGGGATTTACAGCCACTAGAGAGAGCTCTGTATTTGACTCACTTCCTCTGTTTATAAACAGTGGAGATATATACAAAAGGAGTGCGTTGTTTTCAATGAGCCACTTGACTCATAGACATGCATTGTAAGAAGGGGTAGTAAAGCACAACCACTGTGCAGCACTGAAAGGCAGGAAACAAAGCTAGAGTATGTAATCAGTAAATATGACTACCCAAAACTGTGCAAACAAACTAGATTTTTAAAGCATTAAAGCACATTGATAAGATCAACTACATCAAGATGGTCTGTTTTCCAATATATCTAAAAAATAATATAAAAGACTATTGATTCCTTTCAAGGAGAGTGGGAATATGTGTTTCCCCTGCCCACAGTGGGAAAGGAACCAAGAGGCAACCATATTAGGTGCAATGACTTGCTATGATTTGTTCAGCCTTGCTGTGAAACAGATTCGGGGTAGAGTGGCACAGATCTGTGAGTCTGACCACTGAGATCTTCAAGGGTAATGTGTGGCACATGTGATCTTCCATCTAGTGGGGCACATGATGTCTTATCAAACCTTAGGCAGAACTTTGTTATAGTTACATTGAGGGTCCAGGTAGAAGGGGGTCCCACGCCAATAGATAAGTGATAACTGGTAAGAGGATAAAGAAAAGTGGTCCAGTTCTATGCCAACACTATGGCCTACGATCTCATCTGCTTATAAAAAGAGAACAAGATCCATAAGTAAATATTATATGTACAGTATTACACAAACTAAGTGAACACAGCTATGTGGTAGATAACACAATGACAAGAACCATACAAAAGCAGGTTGTTTGTAGCATTTTCAAAGCCGAAACTGAAAAGCAAGTCAAGGAGAACCTCCATCAACTGCCACTAGTAACAGAGAGGAGGAATCTGGACCTCATGCATGGACAGTAACTGTTACACTCTCTCTGAAGTTGTTCCAAGTAGGTCTGATTTGGAGCAGTCACCCATGCAGACCTGGAACAATCCTGATAGGAGTCTATTTTTCGGGTGATCTGACACAGCAAACCCCACAATATCTTGGAAGGAAGAGACCACACAGTCTGTGATCTGCTCAGTCCACCATCATAATGATCACCCAACAGGAGAAACTCAGAGTAAAGAGGGAGTATAGTAAATTTGCATGCATATTTATACTCAAGCATTGTTCAAGTAATTGTTGGATGTTTGCTTTCCCGTGAATTTGTGATTGTATTAAATGTAGAGATTTATATATTAGTCAATAGAGGCCGAGCAGCATAGCCACACCCTTATTCTATCTCCCTAATCTATTGATACTGTATTCATTGAGTCGGTTGACTTATAGACTTGCATTGTGACATGGAACAGCGAAGTACAACAAATCTGTAGCACCACAAAGGATGAAGCAGCGTCTGTGAACATAACCAAGCAACTATCTACCCCAGGGTACATCTGAAAATTCTAACTATACACAGAATAAAGGGTTTTAGAGAGTAGCACACAGTGATAAGATTATTCATATCAAGCCAATTTCTTTTAAATGTGTATCTTAAATAGCAGCACAAAGACTGTACATTCCCGTTAAGTATATTACAACCTTTTTGGGGAAAAAAAACATATGTTGACTAACAACTTTAACAGGAATAAGTCCACAGGGAACATTTTTGTGGAGGTTGCTGTGCTGCTTTGTTTGCTGGTTAGCTAAATAGTGGCCAAAAAAAGAATTTGTAACAAGGCTGAAAAGTGTCTACCAGCAAAACCTTTCTGACATATCTCCTCCGCATGAGGTGCGGTAGGAGATGTAACTGAAAGAAGCTGTATAAAACCCTTCTCACGGGCTAATATTATTATACAGGATTTATATAGCGGCAACAGTTTGCGCAGCACTTTACAATATAAGGAAGACATTACAATCACAATACAATTCAAGACAAGATGGTAAGGAGGGCCCTGCCCCTGAGGACTTACAATCTAAAAGGGAGGGGCAAGTGATACATGAGGAGGTAGCTGTGCGGGGATGAATTGTTTGAGGATGTGACGGTTGAGTGGCTAGTTTGAGGTGAGGAGATGAGTCTTAAGGGATCCCCTATAGGCAGTCAGAGTGGGAGATAGACGGACAGGTTGGGGTAAAGAGTTCCAGAGGATGGGTGAGACTCTAGAGAAGTCCTGGAGGCGAGAATGGGAGGAGAAGGCAAGGGAGCTGGAAAGCAGGGGGTCTTTGGAAGAGCGGAGGGGATGGTTAGGGTGATACTTTGAGACAAGGTTTGAGATATAGCCGGGGGCAGAGTTGTGGATGGCTTTGTAAGTGGTTGTTAATATTTTGAATTTTATTCTTTGGGCTATTGGAAGCCAGTGCAGGGATTGGCAGAGGGGGGTTGCAGACACTGAGCGGTTGGTTAGGTGAATGAGTCTAGTAGGGCTACTTAATTTTACTGGCCATAGCGCTCAGTAGAGCAGCTGACACTCTAGGTCACAGTACCAGCAAAACTCTTAAAATACTAATTCTGAAGAAGTGCCAAGTGTGCCAGGAGATCTGTTGATAGCATATAGTTTTCTCCACAATAAAGCTTTTCCTTTTCAAGATCCAAGTCTTACTTCTCTTCCTCTGGAAACTCATGGGTGCCATTGCCAAGTCACTCAGACAGAAGAGGGCACTTTTTTACCTTCTGGATCTAGTCTTGCACCAGCATCACATCCTTGTGAAAGGAAAAGGTTCCTGTGCCTCCCCCACAGGTATAGACAGTGACCACACAGAAAAAAACAAAAGGACAGTGTGGAGACAGATATATTCGCCACAGGTTTTGCATTATAGGTTGCAGATCCGCTGTGGCTTCTAGCAACCTCCCAATATAAGTAATTTCTCTCACTTCTACTCATCTAACCACAAATGGATTAAAATCCCTACACAATAAAGGTCATTCCTCAGCTCTCTGTCTTCATTTGTCTAATCCATGTCTTGCTTTGAAGACTCTTTCAGCTGATAATTAGGAGATGCAACATCGCATAGTTCATTATCTTGCAGTACTCTTCATTCTGCGAGCAGCCCACCGTAGCTTTGAGACCACTGAATGATTAGGTTACGTGTAGTTACACTTTCAGCATGGAACCCCTGGATTATTGGACAAGCATGCATCTAGCAAAGTAAGACTGAATTTGAAATACCTGATCTGTAAGTATATAAACCAAATGTCAACATGTGAGCCAGGCAACTAACATTTTCAGGAGATGGCAGCAAGGGCAGCCTACATACTTCTCTGAGTACAAGGCTCCTTTAATCAACAACATGGTTGACCACCCTAAGCACAGCTAGATCCTTTTTAACACTGAACAACAATGTTGGACCTCACCAAGAAAGTGCAAATTAATGCTTTCATAAAATATATAATTACCAAAAATTATACACCAAGAACACACCAGCTGTACACACAGTGCAGTCTATAAAAACAGTAATAATTTAATTAAAGGATACAATAGCAGAAAACGGGCCTAAGTCATGAGCAGGCGGTAATGAAATAGAATAAGTGGTAGTTACAACAGACAGTTACAATTAAACTAAATAAATAAGATATTTTAATACCACAAAGGATCCCATTAAAATCAAACTCTTCCGTTTAATGATTTTATGAAGTCTTCGTAGAACACCCTTTCGTTGGTTAATTGAAGATGATTTAAAAAGAAGTATTTAAAATTAAAACTTAAAGCTTTCTCAGAACTTTATTTTCTGTAGGCTGTGAAAGTTAATGTCTCATTTACAGGGATAGTACCTTAAAAAAATATTTGTATCTTGTACAGTGCAATGCATACAATGAATATAATTTTTTCATTATCGGCCTTCTCTCCAGCATATGCAGGTTTTCAGGGCCGGTGCACACCAAGGCGATCTGTGACTGCACAGCAATCGTGCACTATACCACGCGGCTATACGGAGTCGCCCATCGCAAAAGATCGAGCAGTGGGTGCCATTATTTTCTAATGGCACCCCAGTCACTCCAGGCGGATCGCGCAGTTTCCTGCCTCGACTCCGCCCGTGCATCTGAACGCGATCACGGCTAATTCCGCTGCACGCCGTGCATCACCAAAAAAAAAGGTACATGTACATGAACAAAATCACTAACAAAAAGCATGAAAACCGTACGACAACCGCTATCACCTAGGCGTGACAGATGTCAACCCTAACTGAATGGCATCTAGTCTGTCAAAGCCCTGTGTACAATGAACAATTGGCATGTTTTAAAAAAAAACATACTTTTTCACCTTTTTTATCCTTAGTTGCATGTCTGTGCTGCTGATTTCCAGCAGCTACTTCCTGTCTACATGCATGCAGTCCCACGATAGCTGTGTCACATTTCACAGGACATGTTTCCTGATAGTGACAACTGTAGACCATGCATGCAAGACATGTGTTGAAACACATTTGTGGTCTTTTTCATAAACCTCTATGACAGGGTGACAATGTAGGAGCACAGGACAGAGCGTTGTCAGCCTACAGGAGGAAATGCTTTAACAAGGCCCTTAATGGCAGGATCACCAGGTATCATTTTAAAGAAAGCTGCAGATTTTGAAAGCTGAAAATTATTTTTGAAATGACATTAACATTAAAAATTATATAATATTTTAGTGATTGGGTTTACATATACTTTAGCCATTCCATGGTGATGTCATGCACCAATCCCAGTAATCCCCAATTATTTGAAACATACTGTACTTTGTGAATGGGCCACACCTTGAGGCTAAGGCACTGCAAAGATTATCCCTCATGCAATAGATAGCTAGCGTAGCTATGCAGGAAGATTCCAATTATTCAAGAAACAAAATTGCCAGTGCATATTCTTCCCTTCTATAAAAGACCAACTGCATTCCATATTAAGACTTGACCAATGGTGCCCCCACAGGGGAAAAGGGAAGTGTTAGTTCAATTGCTTTTCCAACAAAGTCTCTGTTTTCATGGCAACTTCTAGCATTTGGATGGGGTAATTTTTGGCCCCAAATTCGGAATGGGTTCAGGGTTTTTAAGGATAAAGTTGGCCATAAACAATATTTATTTGGCAGTTAAACCAAATTTGGCAACATCTATACTGTATAGTGTAAGAACCTTTTGAAATAATTAATTCAGATTATGTCTAGTTTGGCTGATCCTCACACTACAGTTCACAAATTTGTACGGACATGGTCATCTAAAAGTCTACTCTACTCTAAATTAAACCACGGTACAGCTCCCCCAACACTAACAATAATGCAAGGCTGTCTAATGCTTACCTTCTAACAGCCCTTGGCTCTCTTCAGCTGCCATAAACAGAGAAGAGTCACAGTGGTAGGTCAAGTGGCAGCAATCAAAAGTTTGACATTTAGGCAATCAGTGGCTCTGCCTGAACATAGAAGCTGCCTTCTGAAATGTTATGTGTTCTTGGGTACCAGTAACTGTAGCAATCCAAGTACCACTTTAGTGCATCAGTCCACCACACTCCCTTTTGTTGGCAATCTGATGACCTGGAAACCCCTTTTGATGAAATGTTTGTGGAAGTGCAGAAGTATTATTCCCATACACACCCACTCACAGCCACCAATCACAGCCACCACACACAGCCACCAATCACAGTCACCACTAACAGCCACCAATCAAAGCCACTACTCATAGCCATCAATCACAGCCACCAATCAAACCCACTACTCCCAGTCACCAGTCACAACTGTTTATGCTTTACAGACCTAACCTCAGCAACCTAGCACAGACCTAACCTCAGCAACCTAGCACAAAATATGTATTGATGCTCTTGCAATTGTGAGTAAAAATATTTACCGTAATTTCTAAAAATTATTTTTAGAGGTTAGACAAAATAAAGAAATAATTATAGTTTAGGGAAACAATTACCAAACAAAATGGTTTGGGCTATAGATACACTTTAATGTAAAGGTAAACCCAATAACTGAAATATTATACAAGCTTTAACACATTAATGTAATTGTTTTAAAAATACAATTTTTAGCTATTATTAATATAATACTTGGTGATCCTGCCATGAAAGTCCATGCTCAGACACTTCCTGTTATAGGGTGGCATTCTGTCCCTGTTTTCCAATGGTGCTCCTGCATTGCCATCCTCTCACACAGGTTTACAATGAAGCCCACATGTGTCCATTTAAAAGCACATTGCACAAGTATGGTCCACTGTCTTCACCATCAGGAAAACCACCCTTAGAAATGCCATGAAGCCATCACTTGGGTGCATGCATGCAAACAGGAAGTGGCTGGAAGGAGGATGCAGGAGATTGAAGCACTGCATACAGTATTGAGATGCAGCAAAGGATGAAAACTATTTAAAAAATGTTAGTTTATTTAAAAAAGCAAGTCGACTGATACACAGGGGGGAATTTATCAAAACTGGAGCAGACAAGATCTGGAACAGATTTGCACTGCAGCCAATCAGCTTCTCTCTCTCATTTTCAAATCTTACCTGAGCAAACTGAAGAGAGATGCTGATAGGTTGCTATGGGCAACTGCTCCAAATTCTGTTTGCTACTGCTACTGTATTCCCCCCAAAGTGCTTTAGCAAAGGAAATGTATTCAAGCTAGGGATGGCATCAATTTTAATGCTGGAATGATAATAACTGTTTGCGGGGTGACATTTTAGAAACAAACAGTACTCAGCAAAGCTCTTAACTTCACCTAGTTTTTGCAAACTACGCAGCAAGCGGTGACACAAGTGGGAGGAGTGACAAGGTGCTAATCTGTGATCCCTACCCCAGTGCAGTTTGGGAAAGGTTAACAGCCAGTCACAGCCATGGCTTCATCTTCCACAGGGCTGCCAATGTGAAAATCATCCTTCTCCTAATGCACGCTATGCCAAGACCATGTATATGAAGGCTCTGGATCAGCCAGACAACATTTGAAAAAATATGCAGAAGCAAAGCTGCTTCATTTGAAAGTGAAATCACTGATTAATTCCGATTGCACGCGTCTAATCTTTTCAGCTGTACAATTATATAATATTCCCTATTTCTATATTTCATTTTGCGTCCGTCACAAAAAACTCCATGCCACTGGCGTATTATTTTTCTATAAAAGACAATGATAATAAAAGATAAATCTTACAGGAAGATGTCGACAGATTAAACTGGAGGATTAGTGCCATTTCTATAGGAAACAGAAATGCAGCCGTCCCGTCCTTACCTCCCATTCAGCCTGCGCACATCTGGGAGAGAGGGTAGACCGTTTGCATGTGAATGCATCAATTCTTGAGTGTGCTGTCACTGTCATTTAATCCGTCTGTCCCCGGTGAAAACATACAAGCAGACTGATCATCAAGCAGCTGCAACCTTCCTAATTTATTGCTTTATTATTGTCTCCCGTAGATGCCTCATGCTCTTGTCAGGATGGAACCGGGGACCCAGTCGTATCAGGGCCTAACATGTTGGTGCCGTGTCCGACCTGATGTGCTTCTGTCCCGGCAGCAATGTGGGGAAAGCAGAAGAGGAGGGTCACCGTTTAATGCTGTTACCATGTGCTGTATATAGCTAGAGGTCAAGTAAGAATTTACCCTTTAAGGAGGATTAACGTACTTAGCTGATTAGTGCTTGGTATTGCCTGCAAAAATGCATGCTGGAACCCCTGACGAACTGGATATGAAAAATCTATGCAAATGCCAAGCCGTGTAAAAAAGGATTGTGTAAAAGTATATGCTGGAGAGCTCACTGGTTGGATAGACCGGCCTGTGTAAAGTCAGGGTGTACAAGGAGAAGGGGAAGACGTGGATATGCTCACTGGGTAATATAGACAGACATAACATATGTGGGACACCTGCTGTATGATGAGCTGCTGCACCTTTCACTTATAATTTTTTATTTATTTACATTTTTTTCACTTAACTTTATAGCTATCACACAGGAGCCAGCAAGCTCCTGTGTGATAGCATTTGGAAGTGACAGGTTCTCTTTATTGAACCTGTCACCTCCAATACACTTCTGTGACAGCTCAGATAAGAAGGCTGCGAGTGCAGCTCTCCCGTCTCAGTGTTCACAGGGAGCAGAGCACAGAACAGACGCTCTCCACTCTGCTACCCGCTCTTCACCCTAAAGAGAAAAAGAGAAGCTCTCCATCTTCAGAGAGAAGCAGGCCAGTGAGGAAAGAGAGTGGGGTGGGGGGGACGGACCTGCAGGCTAAAAATGAACGTTGGCTTCCGCGCTCTACATTTAGCTCTGCTTACCCAAAGCAGGGCTAAATGTAGAAACCAACTACCTGCCCAGCAGCCGGGAACTACATGTCCCGGGCGTAGGGAGATAAGAATTTCACACCCCTGCTGCCCCTCTGGTCCCTGCCGCCCCAAGGCCGAGCCTCGGTTAGCCTTGTGGGAGATCTTGCTGGCAGTCTTCTAAAAAAAAGCTGGTTGTTTACACAGCTGAATAGCTGTAGCTGAAGTGATCACACAGAACCTATTAAATCATCAAAGTTTTGAAGTTTTGATCAGACAAAGTCTTAAAGCATGCAACGTCTGAGGTGCTGTCTCTATAGCTAAGCGTAGTGCTCTATGAATCCTTTGTCATGTGTTAAAAGTTTATTTGTGATTGTATACAGTATATATGAACAAACTAAAATTCATCCAATACCATTATAGTTTCTCTTTAATCTGAGCCTAACAACCAACTTTGGGCACCATCCTTTGGATAGCGTTTACCTCTGCCTTATATAGTTAGGTTAAAAAAAGGCACATATCCATTGAGTTTATCTAAGTACTTTAAAGATATCAAAAATGATGGTGCCCTGGGTTGGTCTTTAATGTAATTCACTGTAACCAGAGTCAAATGTTCCTCACAGCCCCTCCTTGGAGGACTGCTGCCTCGTGTCTCATTAGTCTGCACTTCACAATTGTCTTCTTTTGGAAAGGCTGCAAGAAGCTATGTTAGGAGCCAAAAACAGGTTTACATAAGCACACTCGGGACCTCTGAGGAGCCAAGAACAGGTCTATATAGACAGACTCAGGATCTGTGAAGAGCCAAGAACAGTTGCCCAAACACAAAGACACAGGACCTTTCATGAGCCAAGAACAGGTGTACATGCACAGACATAGGACCTGTGGGGAACCAATAACAGCATGACATACATAGACTCAGGGCCCATAAGGAGCTAAAAACAGTAACACCTACACAGACTAAGGGCCTGTGAGCAGCTAAGAACAGTTGTCATTACACAGACTAAGGACCTGTGGGAAGCCAAGGACAGCAGCACATGTACAGACTCAGGACCTGTGAGTCTGTACATGTGGACAACCAAGAACAGCTGATAATACACCAACTAAGGTCCTGTGAGGAACAGCCAAGAACAGCTGCCCATACACATATGCAGGACCTAGGAGAAGTCGAGAATAGAAGGAGATACACAGACTTAGGGCCCATGAGGAACCAAGAACAGCAGCCAAGACTAAGGACCCGTGAGGAGCTAAGAACAGTTGCCCATACACAGACTCAGGACCTGTGAGGAGCCAAGAACAGCTGATATTATACAGACTCAGGACCTGTGAGGAGCCAAGAACAGCTGCCCATGCACAGACTCAGGACCCACAAGGAGCCATGAGCAGCTGAAAATGCGCTTGGCTATGAGAGCCAAGAACAGTGGCTCATGCACAGAATCATGACCCGAGAATCCCAGAACACCAAATTACTGATAATAAGCAGTTGGGTGGTCTGTCGCACCACAGCAACATCTGGCTGGGAAACAGAAGCCTTGCCAGGCAGGTTGCATGAAGGTAACATTTTCATTTTTGCATGTGGAATACATTAAACAAAGTTCATTTTACATACTTAAGAAAAATTATAATCAAAGGCCTTCTTTTCCTCCTTACGCAAAGCGGCACACTAGCCACTCCTCACTGAGTGCACCTTGGCCACCCACTTTTCAAAAACTGTAACGCAATCTCCTTCCTCTAAGAAGCAGTGTAATAAATCACGCCATCTTAATAATTTTACACGATGTCAAAATTGCCTAAAGCAGAAAATTAATTATACAGCAGCTCGTGGATCGTCTTACGAGACATTTTCATCTAGTTTTTTTTGGAGACAAAATGCATCTGTTTATCTTAGCTTTGTGGGCTGTAAATATGATTTCCTTCCCACAGAAGGTAAACCTAGAAGTTGGAGCCAGCCAGTGTATAAACCAAGATTAATTGAAACGTAGACTACACTAGGTGCTACATATTAAGACATCCATCTAAACGCTAACAGCTTTATTCAGCAAGGTAGGGCAATGCAGTTATCCCAGAAGACTAACCAAACGTCACCTTTTACTGTTTGACTTCAAATTGAATGAAGAAACTCCACTGGCTGATATGGGTTAGGCTCAGTTGCCAGGCCCGAATACCATCACCTGATAAACATTAGAAAGTTAAAGTGTATCTTAAAGGAGAACTATGGGGTAAGTGTTTTTCCCCATAGTTCTCCTAAGGGTCACGGGAGGACATAAACTAGCATCCTCCCGTGACCCAAAGCTCAGTATATCGGGAGCTACAGCTTGCGGTATAGTGAGACCGCCGCAACCGGGACGGATCCCGGCATTACGTCGAGATCCACCCAGCTGCGTGATTGACAGCTGGCTCTGCCTATCTAGAGGCAGAACCAGCTGTACCCGCCCCCTCCCGCCATCTGTTTCACCACTCAGGGCTGGAGGAGCGGGGAGGGGGGGGGGATCCCTGCAGGGAGTCGTGAGTAACTGTCACGTACCGAGCCCTTTATGCCAGGTCTGGATCCCAGTAGCAGGAAGCAGGTGAGATAAACAGTCCAAATACAAAGTCCAGAGGGGTGAGACAAGCCGTAGTAAAGCAGTTCCGTGTTCAGGGCAGGCAGCGTAGAATCAGTAGTCCATTCCATGGTCCATGGTACAGCATATGTGATCAGCTAAGACACCAGGCATCTGAGGACTTGAAAGTTTGATTCAGAGCCGAAATAAGCAAATTGGCAACCTTGACAGTTGGCATGTCTTGAAAGTAACTGTTTTGGGAGACCATTAAATTGGTGGGTAAAGTTCCTCATTAAGTCAATCTTCCTTTTTGGTTTGCATTTGTTTTAAATTACCTATTTTGTTAGAATGAGCACAACCACTCCATAGCATTGCAAAGCAGGAAGCAGAGATCAAGTATGTAAAGAACAAATATGATGGTCCCTATATAGATATTTAATAGGGATGCACCGATACCGGTTTTCCGGTATCGAGTACCGATATTTTGCTTTCTGTACTCGCTGATACTGGTGCTTCCGCTGGTATGGAGCTGGCTTCCCAGGCAATCAGAAAGCCGGGCGACGGGTAATGACATGCCGCCCGGCTTCCTGATTGCCCAGGAAGCCAGCTCCATGTTGTTTGGCCGGCTCGATTGTGATTGCCCGGGAAGCTGGCTTCCCAGCCAATCAGCATAGAGCCCGCTTCCCGGCCAATCAGGATGACAGCTCCATGCTGATTGGCTGGAAAGTCGCCTTCTAAGCTAATCAGCAAGGAGCCGGCCAATCAGGAAGCCGGGAGGTGGGTCAATAGTCACTGCCCAGCTTTCTGATTGACCGGGAAGCTGGCTCCATGTTCCCCTACAGCACTGGCAGTCGGAGAAATTCTTCCTCTGACCGCAAGTTCCAGTATCGGAGCATTTGCTAATACTAGTATCAGTATCGGTGCATCCCGAATATTTAAGGAATATAAAATATAAATACAGCCAAGGGCTTTAAAATACTAGTACAAAGTAGGGAAGGGTTAAAACCCCTATCAGGTTACTTTATGCTGTGTCCCTCAGAGGGTGAGATTTTTCTTCACATCCTTTCCTAGAGACACAACAGGAAATTAAAGGAAATCTCCCCAAAATGAGGGAAATACCCTCTTGTTTGTTACCAGAACATTGGATGATTTCCCCTCACCTCTTGCTCTGGTGGCAAGTATAAGATTTTGGATTTCCCATTACTTATTGTCTCAGAGACAATGCTCAACAGGAAGAATAGAGGGGTGAATCTCTCCAGCAGGGGCCCAGTCAGCAATAATAACTAAACAGGGGGTCTAAAGCTGGCCACACACCTATACAGGTGAAACTCGAATAATTAGAATATCGTGCAAAAGTAATGGCAGTAATTGCTGCAAAAGGGGCCCAAAACAAGTACTGAGTACATATGCATGCTTGTACTTTTCAGAGGTCCGATATTGTTCTATGTACAATCCTTGTTTTATTGATTGCATGTAATATTCTAATTTTCTGAGGTTGTGGATTTGGGGTTCTTGGGGTTTTCATGAGCTGTAAGCCATAATCATCACAATTATGACAAATCACGGCTTGAATTATCTTGCTTTGCATGTAATGAGTCTATCTCATATATTAGTTTCACCTTTTAAGTTGCATTAGTGAAATAAATGAACTTTGCACGATATTCTAATTATTCGAGTTTCACCTGTAGATTTTCTATGGGCAGATGGAAAAAGTGCAACAGATTCCTCTATCTATGCTAAACTGTGTGGATGGAGGAATCTCTCGCTGGGCCAAGCTTCAGTAGCTTGCTAGTCGGCCCTGCTGGCTGTCAAAATATCTGAACATTCTGATTGGATGCAGACATTGTTCAGGTATTTTGAGAGCCAGCGGGGCCGACTAGCATGCTACTGAAGCTTGGCCCAGCGGGAGATTCCTCCATCAGCACAGTTTAGCGTAGATGGAGGAATCTGTTGCACTTTTTCCATCTGACCATAGAAACTCTGCAGATCATCTATAGGTGTATGGCCAGCTTTACACTTCCCAACTCTTCTAGAAACTAAAAAAAATAACAACATTTACATACTCTTTAATTACTTTAAACCAGACTCTTTCCCATAGCTAATAAAACTCATATCATATCTAACAAAACGTAGAATAAACTAAACAATGCATTTAAATGTGGATCATTTGTGCCACCCTGGAAGCAAACAAGCGAATGAAAGGATGAAATATTGGACTTATGTTCCTATATGACTTGGGCTGGTCTGGTCATTGGTCAGAGAGACCACACACCAGATTTGAAATAACCGTTTACAGTGCAGGTCAGGTTACATTGTTCCATGTGATTTCTGTATTTGTAACCATTTTGGTTTGAAGATGTGACACATTGCTCATCCACCCTCATGCTCACCCATCCACACCATACACCCCCATGGAAGCTGATGATGTGTTCATGATAATTGCAGTAACCATTAGGAAGGTCTGCAGTAAAGTTTCACTTCATAATGTACAAATCATTCCACTTATTCTTAAGTAAAGTTAATTCTTAACAGTTCTGTTGAGCCAGGCGGGAGACAACCCTACAATTAAGCTGTCATTCTGTTCTCAAGAAGTGTCAGAAAAAAAAGTGCATTGTTCAGTAACTTTGTAAATCTGCATAAATACATCATTCTTGGTATGTAACAATATAACTCAATGTGTACAAAATCTCTACTTTTATGGCTTCAAAAAAATCAGTCCATGAGCCCCAGTCCAGTGACTTTGCCTAGCCGGAGATGATGTCATGTGTTTCTTGCAGGTAGGAGCAAGCATTTACTCAGTCTCCTCTTCCCCAGTGACTTTGCCTTGCCTAAGATGATGACATCCTAAGATGACATCTGTTTGCTGCAGGTAGGAGAAAGCATTTCCTCAGGCTCCTCTTCCCAGTGACTTTGCCTAGCCTGGGATGATATCATCTGTTTGCTGCAGGTAGAAAGGAAGCATTTCCTCAGTGTCCTCTTCTACAGTGACTTTGCCTAGCCTGAGATGATGTCATCTGTTTGCTGCAGGTAGGAGGAAGCATTTCCTCCGTTTCCTCTTCCCCAGTGACTTTGCCTAGCCTGAGATGATGACATCTGTTTGCTGCAGGTAGGAGGAAGCATTTCCTCAGTTTCCTCTTCCCCAGTGACTTTGCCTAGCCTGAGATGATGACATCTGTTTGCTGCAGGTAGAAAGGAAGCATTTCCTCAGTGTCCTCTTCTACCGTGACTTTGCCTGGCCTGAGACGATGTCATCAGTTTGCTGCAGGTAGGAGGAAGCATTTCCTCAGTGTCCTCTTCCACAGTGACTTTGCCTAGCCTAAGATGGTGTCATCAGTTTGCTGCAGGTAGAAAGGAAGCATTTCCTCAGTGTCCTCTTCTACAGTGATTTTGCCTAGCCTGAGATGATGTCATCAGTTTGCTGCAGGTAGGAGGAAGTATTTCCTCGTCTCCTCTTCCCCATAGACTCTGCCTAGCCTGAGATGATGTCATCAGTTTGCTGCAGGTAGGAGGAAGCATTTCCTCAATGTCTTCTTCCCCAGTGACTTTGTCTAGCCTGAGATGATGACATCAGTTTGCTGCAGGTAGGAGGAAGCATTACCTCAATGTCTTCTTTCCCAGTTACTTTGCCTAGCCTAAGATGATGTCATCAGTTTGCTGCAGGCAGGAGGAAGCAGTTTCTCAGTCTCCTCTTCACCAGTGATCGGGCTGCAACATTTCTTTCTAACATCTGAGGTGCAGGCAGTCCCATCAAGGCACACACACATGTCTCTCCCATGAGTACTTCCATAGCTAGTTATAAATGAATGAGCTGCTTGCTATTTTTCTCTCTTACCCAAGTTTAGGCAACTTGACAAATGTAACAGCGGCATTATGTTCACAATCATTTTTCTACCCTGGTTAGGCCTCCTGCACACGGGCAGAAAAAAGCTGCTTTTAAATGCCTCTGGACACTCTTTTTCAGCAGATGTACGGTATCCATGCACATTGTGGTATTTAGATCCATATTCTAGAGCAGTGTTCAGGGGAATAACAAAAATGCCCCAAACCGGTGTTCACAGAGGAGCTTACTTGGCATAACTTTGTAGACTTGTATAAACGTGCACATATGCATGTGAATTCATTCTAGTGGCTAGAATAAATTAAAGAAGAACTCTGGGCAAAGCTGTTTTTAACCCTTGCAGTGGGGCTACCTCCACACTGCAAGGGTCAAATGCTTGTTTTTGTCTAGGTGCTAAAAAAAGTAAATTATACTCACCCGAGCTGCAGAGCTGGCTGTCACAGCGCTCCCTCCAGCCTCCCTCCGCTGCAGTGATGGTATGTCCCTCAGCGTCCTCAAGTCCTATACACAGTCTATAGGACTTGATGACTCATGGGACCTTAGACCACGGCAGTGGAGGGGAAGTGAGGCTCCAGCGACCGGTCTAAGGGCAAGCTGGCTCTAATGATCAGATGAGTATAACTTTTTTTTGTTTTAGCACCTAGATAAAAATGAGCACTTAACCAGGGCTGGATTTCCCACAAGGCCAACCAAGGCAGCAAGGAGTAGAGGGGCAGCAGGGGTGTGGAATTCCTATCTCCCGACGCCTAGGACACGCAGTTCCGGGCGCCGGGCGGTAAGTTGTTTTCTACAGTTAGCCCTGCTTTGGGCAAGCAGGGCTAAAAGTACAGCAGGGGAAGCCGCCGCTTGTTTTGTACAAATGATCTCAGCGATGTCGCCAAGATCACTTGTATGCAGCATGCAGGTCTGCCATTCTCCATTGGGGTTTGGCGGGTAGGGGGACACATTGGGGAACCTGGCCTTGGGGCAGCAGAGAGAGTAAATCCGGACCTGCACTTAACCCTTGCTGTGCGGAGGTAGCCACACTGCAAGGATTAAGAACATTTTTGCCCGAGTTCTGCATTAATATTTTATCCAATAGAATGAGTTTATTAGCTTAAAGCTCAGAACACAGAACACAATTATTTATGTGCTGAAATGTGCATTTTTTATAGTGGATTTTTTTTTGCCAAAAAGAAGCAGCATAGATGGGAGCACTTTAATACGCCTGTGTGGAGGAGCTTTATAGAGAGAAAATGTATTTCTACAGAAAAAATATAAATATCTTACCGTGTTAATTTATAATTTGCATTACATACGCAGAGCCTCTGAGAAGCTCGCGATTATTTTACAGCAGCTTTGAATAAGTTAGTTGGCTGTAGGCCGCAGAAGAAAGGTCACATTGATATTGCTCTTTGCATGCTCTGGGCAGTGCTATAGGATAACCAGCTTCCCAGATCTGTGCATGAGTCCTCGTTTGTTAAAATGATCTCAATGGAACATGATTTAAATTTAGAGGACCTTCAACTGTAAATATAGACGGTGCACTGAAATATCTTATACACCAAATTTTATGTGGAATGTCAGTTTTAAAACTGTACTGAAAGCTGTATTTTCAAAAATGACTAAATTCCCCAGCGTTTCTACATTTTAGGAAGTTCCTCCTACATCAGGGGTGGGAAACTCCGGCCCTCCAGCTGTTGTGGAACTACAAGTCCCAGGAGGCATTTAAAGACTGACAGTTACAGACATGGCTCTCAGAGGCAGAGACATGTCAGGATTTGTAGTTAAAGCACAGCTGGAGGGCCAGAGTTGCCCACCCTTGTCCTATATACTTCTATTCCATATTGTGATGGACTACAATCTCACAACAAATTTACTTATTTGTACTGAGATTGTAGTCAATCACGGGAGTGAGCTTGGAGGGGTGGCTACTTTACAACACACACAGGGACCATGGGGAACAAAAGTAGCCAGCACCAATTCAGAGATGATTTGCGGATCTACAGCTGAGTGATACACAAATAATAATAGTTAATAGTTACGGTACTCGTTGGAACTTCTCGCACAGCCTCACAGAGAAACACAAGCACACAGTCTGATATGCATGCTGCACATGGCTTGGCTAAAACAGGCAGGAAGCCACAGCTTTATTTTCTACCTTATTCAATAGAACAGAGTATACCATAGATATACTGTATAACAGAACATATATTCACTGCCATCTAGTGACTGAAATTGTATACTGCAGGAGTTATTGCTAAAAATACAATAATGTGTATTCTAACAGTACTTGAATGCATTGTTAAGTTTTTAATTCCTGAGTTTATTGTCACTTTAAGGGTCAGGAAGCTTATTTGACCAGAAGTGACAATGGAGTGTACAAGCAAGATTCTGTGGACCAGAGTACAGATGAGAGTCAAAGGCCAGCGGACAATTTGACCCGTCAATTTCCTCCCATAGCTCAAAGATTAGTTCTGTGGATCCTTAATGTTAGACGCACGACCTTTATAGCATCTTATACATGTGTATAAATTAGCATAAAGTCAAAGTGTTTTGTCATTTTCTCGCCCTCTATAATGTGTGACCTTGCTGCTACATATGGATAGATTTACTGCTGACAAGATTCATACACTGGCAGATAAAAATAGAAATAAGAAAGTTTATATCATTGGCAGATAACCTCGTGATTCGCAGGGTCTTCTCCACCCCAAGCCTTAATGATCAGGAAAATTCCTTGTTTTCATCCTAAACTCTTAATCATTCTATATGTCCTAAATTCTCATTCACCCAAATATTTTTTGAGTTCAGCTTTAAGTTTATAATTCGATTCTCAACAGTATTACTTTTTCACCACTTGCACACTGTGTTCCTTATACATATAAATATTTAAAGCTGCACTTTAAAGAAGGACTCTGGGGAAAAATGTATTAACCCTTGCAGTGGGGCTACCCTGGCACTGCAAGGGTTAAGTACTAATTTTTGCCTAGGGATAAATATGCTCACCCAATTCTTCGATCCACCCGGCAATGACAGCGCTCCCTCCAGCCTGTCTCCTCCTATACTCCAGTGATGATTTGCCCCTCTGCATTCTCAGGTCTTATACATTGTGTATAGAACATGAGGACTCAGGGACCTTAGATTGCTGCAGCGGAAGGGGAGAGGTTCCAGGGACCAGTCTAAGAGCAAGCCGACTCGGGGGATCAGGTGAGTATAACTTTTTTTATTTTTGACCAGCACTTGACCCTTGCAGTGAAGAGGTAGCCCCACTACAAGGCTTAATAAAAATTTTACCTAGGGTGTAATGCAAACAGTGCAAGTGCCTGAAATTGTCTTAGTATCTGCCTCTTCTGAAATCTCCTTTTAGCAGAGTTTAGATACAGATAGGCAGAAGCAACACAGGGAACTGATCAGTTGTACTGCAGTGCATATGTGATAACAAGGAACATGCTAATAGGAGGTGAGAGCAGAGACAAAGAAAAGAGCGCATAAGCATGTTGTTGCTCCTTAACTGTCCAGTCATAAGCTGGGGTAGGAACAAAATCTTGTTGTATTACTAAAGTGCAACAGAGATCTGCCCTGTCAGAAAGGGATGAGCTGTGTAAATTTCAGGACTGAACGGACAGAAATACAAACCCTTTAGTGGGCAAAACCATTCCTAATATATTTATTATATACTGCACATCCTCTGTGTATTAAGCTGTTTGACTGTCGGCTTTAATGCAGGGACCTTCCTTTACACTATGGGGCTGATATAATAAAGACATTTTGGCTGTTCAGTTTACAGTGAGGAGCATAGGAAATAAATACTTATTCTATGTGCTCCTCAGTTCCATCTAGTGGCCATAATCCAGTATTACATTACATTCGACGAGAAAAGAAAATATATTAATAAAGTTTGTTTTTGCCTCGGTTTCCACAGAAGAAACATACAGAGATCCGCCGGTTGAATGGCCCTGCATGTTTTTTATTAATATACCCCATATGTATAAGTAAAGGATGAGCTTGGAGTGATCACAGCTTTTCCAACGAATCAGCAAAAGGCAGGGCAGTGGCCCAGAGCAAACAGATCTAGTAACATAGAAACATAAACAGATCTGGAGGCTTGGAAAAGTTTTCCTAAAGCAGACCTCTCCCCATAGCTTTAAAATAACAACGAAGACACCTTTAGAAATGTTTAGTAATGACAATCTACAAACACATACTTCCAGATAATTGCCGGCTTTGTATTCTTTGCATACATTATTTCTCTTTTCTTCCCCAGTCTTCTGACAGTGGCCATGTTTACTAAGGGCAAATTACTAGATCTCCCTTTACTTCCTGGATTTCTGGCACATGTGACTAGGACATGTGACCATACACATCATCTCAGGGGAGGAAAATGCCATTCCCTGAGATCTCATGAGGTTACAGATGAAATGCTCTGCTGATGACAAGGCAATCCCAGTGTGCATTGTGTTGGAAAACTGAAGTCATTTTTCCCTTGCAAAGCAGGAAGTGAATGTTCTGCAAGTGTAAGTATTTCACAATCACAGCATTTTACACCTGACATGTTTATGTTATTATTAATCACCATACATAGAGGGATGCATTGGTAGAATTTGTTTTTTGAGTGTAAAGGTCCACTTTAACCTCTTCATGTTAGGCAGGTTTACTGCAATTCAGGGGCAGAGAAATTACAGGGTAAGTTGAATCCTTTACAAGTCTTCTAAAAGTCAAAGGCAGTTCCGGAATGTGTCATTGCTGTGTTATAAGTCATCATGTTGGAAACATGAATGAATAATCTGTTTGTGAGTTGACATGTAACAGTCACATCATTCCAGACGAGTCGCAGTACCAAAATGTCCCATAAATGGTTTATGGAATGACGTTTCTCCTAAACAGAATTTTTAAATTACATTTGAATAGAGCAAAATTTTTTCTTTTGGAGCAGGAAAAAAAAATAAGCTGCGGCAGTCGTAGCCTGGATAGCTCAGTCATCATTCATCATTCTGTTAGCGGAGAACAGAGCGAGATCTCTGTACGTCTCAGTAGCGCTTGGCTCACCATGCACCAATTATGTAGAATAAGCATTCCCTTCCTCCTGTTATTTTTCCAGACTTCTGCATTCAGAAAAAAAGAGCTTTTCTTTCCTTCATAGAAAATAAAACAACACTGCCTACCCCCTCGCATTGTAATACGGAAGCAGGCTATTAAAAAGGTTGTTTAATCCCTCAGTTTTAAGGTAACAACGCGGCATAGATCGGGGGTATAAATAAAAACATACATAATATTAGGTGATGTACTCAAGTCACGGAATACAATTAAAATGTGAAATACGATCTAACAACTCACTCTTGTAGGAAATGTATAACTTAAAGGGGCATAGATATAAAAAAAAATATTACTGTGTGAATGTATTCATGCAAAAGTTGCAAATATTTCACTCACACAAATGTGCAAAATGTTATTTTGTGATATTTAAGTTACCTTTTGCATGCCAAACCTAAAAAAATGTATTTGGGGAATCATGTTTGTTCTAATGTTGTCAAACTGAATGTGATTAGAATATGTTAATTGTTATACATGTTATCAGGGCCATCCCTACCATATGTGCCGTCTGAGGCAGTGGGAAGGGGGGATGGGGGTTGTCAGGTGCTGCTGATAGTGCTGGGAGTTGGGTGCTTTGTGGCAGATGCGGTGGGAAGGGTGGAGCCATGCTGTGAGTGGCCATCTGTCCGGTCCCACCCAGCTCACTGACATCACTGGTTGGCAGGAGCTCGGCGGTACACCGGCGTCCTGTTCCACTCCGTGGCAACCAATGACATCAGTGAGCTGGGCAGAGAGTTGGAAGTCAAAAAGTGCGTCACAGGTTGCTAAGAGCTCTTAGCAACCTGGGTCATTGTGGCCGCCCCCGCATGCCATTCGCTCCAATCATTCCTACTGCTGGGGCCATACTCATGGCGGCCTCCAGGTATCCAGAGGAGGACAGCCATGGCCATTGGCATGGTTGGGACTTTTTTTTTATTCAAAGTCTATGTGGTGCTGGGCTGGGCCCACACACTGAAGACCTTGGAATGCTTAAATAAAGTAATAGGGTAGGTGGATTTCACAGATGAGGTTGGTGGAAGATCGTATGAATGTGACCTGCTATCAGTTCTGGAGCGTGATAAGAAGCAGCACAAGGGACTTATCAGTTCATGTGCTGACAAGAAGCATGGTAAAAGGAGAAAGCAGAGTGACAGAGAGATGAGCTCTTCACTGTGCTGCTTCCCCTTTCACTGTCCCATCACAGGCTGGGGGCGAGTCCAAGACAACGTGGGCTCAGTGGAAGTGGGTTGGCTGAGGGCTTTTAGATTGTAAGCCCTCAGGGGCAGGGCCCTCCTTACCATCTTGTCTTGAATTGTATTGTAATGTCTTCCTTATATTGTAAAGCGCTTAGAAAATTGTTGGCGCTATATAAATACTATGTAATAACAATAATAATAATCTAATGGCAGAAACAAAGTATAGTAATGGATATCTTAAACCTCAGTCCTCAATTAATATACTCACATGCCCAGCAAATTCAGAGTTGTTCTGCTAAAATACGCCGCTGCGCCAGGTCCCATGCCGCCATTTTTCTTTCGTCATTGGCATCCAGCTGTCTCATCCAAATTCTTGCAGCCCCCCCTCCCCCCCTTCCAATGACCAGGTCCTTCCTCCTCAAGCTCTGTCTAGAAGCTGATGCCTACTGATATATGTGACGTGGATATCCCAGGAAGCTCCAGGAACAGGGTTTCACATCGTTCTCGTGTAGGCATGAATGGAGGCTGGAGGGAGGGTGGAATGTTAAAGAAACAGGGGAGCCATGCAAAGTATTGGACAAAGGGTTTTATGAAGAGTGAAGGACCACTTCATTGGATTTGAATGAATACATAGCTTTTTTTTGGTTTTCAGAGTGAACTTACACATGACAGGGTGACGGGGGGTTATAATAAAGGAATAAAATGGAGATACAATGTCTGATTTTTTTTAAATAACAACGAAGACACCTTTAGAAATGTTTAGTAATGACAATCTACAAACACATACTTCCAGATAATTGCCGGCTTTGTATTCTTTGCATACATTATTTCTCTTTTCTTCCCCAGTCTTCTGACAGTGGCCATGTTTACTAAGGGCAAATTACTAGATCTCCCTTTACTTCCTGGATTTCTGGCACATGTGACTAGGACATGTGACCATACACATCATCTCAGGGGAGGAAAATGCCATTCCCTGAGATCTCATGAGGTTACAGATGAAATGCTCTGCTGATGACAAGGCAATCCCAGTGTGCATTGTGTTGGAAAACTGAAGTCATTTTTCCCTTGCAAAGCAGGAAGTGAATGTTCTGCAAGTGTAAGTATTTCACAATCACAGCATTTTACACCTGACATGTTTATGTTATTATTAATCACCATACATAGAGGGATGCATTGGTAGAATTTGTTTTTTGAGTGTAAAGGTCCACTTTAACCTCTTCATGTTAGGCAGGTTTACTGCAATTCAGGGGCAGAGAAATTACAGGGTAAGTTGAATCCTTTACAAGTCTTCTAAAAGTCAAAGGCAGTTCCGGAATGTGTCATTGCTGTGTTATAAGTCATCATGTTGGAAACATGAATGAATAATCTGTTTGTGAGTTGACATGTAACAGTCACATCATTCCAGACGAGTCGCAGTACCAAAATGTCCCATAAATGGTTTATGGAATGACGTTTCTCCTAAACAGAATTTTTAAATTACATTTGAATAGAGCAAAATTTTTTCTTTTGGAGCAGGAAAAAAAAATAAGCTGCGGCAGTCGTAGCCTGGATAGCTCAGTCATCATTCATCATTCTGTTAGCGGAGAACAGAGCGAGATCTCTGTACGTCTCAGTAGCGCTTGGCTCACCATGCACCAATTATGTAGAATAAGCATTCCCTTCCTCCTGTTATTTTTCCAGACTTCTGCATTCAGAAAAAAAGAGCTTTTCTTTCCTTCATAGAAAATAAAACAACACTGCCTACCCCCTCGCATTGTAATACGGAAGCAGGCTATTAAAAAGGTTGTTTAATCCCTCAGTTTTAAGGTAACAACGCGGCATAGATCGGGGGTATAAATAAAAACATACATAATATTAGGTGATGTACTCAAGTCACGGAATACAATTAAAATGTGAAATACGATCTAACAACTCACTCTTGTAGGAAATGTATAACTTAAAGGGGCATAGATATAAAAAAAAATATTACTGTGTGAATGTATTCATGCAAAAGTTGCAAATATTTCACTCACACAAATGTGCAAAATGTTATTTTGTGATATTTAAGTTACCTTTTGCATGCCAAACCTAAAAAAATGTATTTGGGGAATCATGTTTGTTCTAATGTTGTCAAACTGAATGTGATTAGAATATGTTAATTGTTATACATGTTATCAGGGCCATCCCTACCATATGTGCCGTCTGAGGCAGTGGGAAGGGGGGATGGGGGTTGTCAGGTGCTGCTGATAGTGCTGGGAGTTGGGTGCTTTGTGGCAGATGCGGTGGGAAGGGTGGAGCCATGCTGTGAGTGGCCATCTGTCCGGTCCCACCCAGCTCACTGACATCACTGGTTGGCAGGAGCTCGGCGGTACACCGGCGTCCTGTTCCACTCCGTGGCAACCAATGACATCAGTGAGCTGGGCAGAGAGTTGGAAGTCAAAAAGTGCGTCACAGGTTGCTAAGAGCTCTTAGCAACCTGGGTCATTGTGGCCGCCCCCGCATGCCATTCGCTCCAATCATTCCTACTGCTGGGGCCATACTCATGGCGGCCTCCAGGTATCCAGAGGAGGACAGCCATGGCCATTGGCATGGTTGGGACTTTTTTTTTATTCAAAGTCTATGTGGTGCTGGGCTGGGCCCACACACTGAAGACCTTGGAATGCTTAAATAAAGTAATAGGGTAGGTGGATTTCACAGATGAGGTTGGTGGAAGATCGTATGAATGTGACCTGCTATCAGTTCTGGAGCGTGATAAGAAGCAGCACAAGGGACTTATCAGTTCATGTGCTGACAAGAAGCATGGTAAAAGGAGAAAGCAGAGTGACAGAGAGATGAGCTCTTCACTGTGCTGCTTCCCCTTTCACTGTCCCATCACAGGCTGGGGGCGAGTCCAAGACAACGTGGGCTCAGTGGAAGTGGGTTGGCTGAGGGCTTTTAGATTGTAAGCCCTCAGGGGCAGGGCCCTCCTTACCATCTTGTCTTGAATTGTATTGTAATGTCTTCCTTATATTGTAAAGCGCTTAGAAAATTGTTGGCGCTATATAAATACTATGTAATAACAATAATAATAATCTAATGGCAGAAACAAAGTATAGTAATGGATATCTTAAACCTCAGTCCTCAATTAATATACTCACATGCCCAGCAAATTCAGAGTTGTTCTGCTAAAATACGCCGCTGCGCCAGGTCCCATGCCGCCATTTTTCTTTCGTCATTGGCATCCAGCTGTCTCATCCAAATTCTTGCAGCCCCCCCTCCCCCCCTTCCAATGACCAGGTCCTTCCTCCTCAAGCTCTGTCTAGAAGCTGATGCCTACTGATATATGTGACGTGGATATCCCAGGAAGCTCCAGGAACAGGGTTTCACATCGTTCTCGTGTAGGCATGAATGGAGGCTGGAGGGAGGGTGGAATGTTAAAGAAACAGGGGAGCCATGCAAAGTATTGGACAAAGGGTTTTATGAAGAGTGAAGGACCACTTCATTGGATTTGAATGAATACATAGCTTTTTTTTGGTTTTCAGAGTGAACTTACACATGACAGGGTGACGGGGGGTTATAATAAAGGAATAAAATGGAGATACAATGTCTGATTTTTTTTGTAACTGGGCCAGCAGTATAAGCACAGCACTGATCACTAGACCCTAACCTGACAGTAATGATTCAGCCTCCATGAAATATTCAGAAAATGTTTGCTTTCATTGCTCATATTTCCCAGCTTAATTAATGCAGAGAAATGTTCTTCATCTTTCCCATTACCCAACGAAAAAAAAAAAAAACTGTGTGCAGCTTACAAAACTCATTACCTTCCTACAACAACTCCACATCTCCACTGTACAGGCTGCTTGTAACAGCTGAATCTGCAATTGTGTTGCTCCAGCAATTTTTCCAGCAGCCTTGATTATGACGATATCAATAAAGACTGCAGATTTAAGAGCTCTGGTGGCTTCAGAATAATAGCTTAGTTAACAAATATTTCACGGCATTAATAGAGAAAATAGAATCCTTGGCACTTCACCTGCTCCACTCATATAAACATCACATTAACACTGAACTATACTCAGATATTAACGGTCTTGCTAGGATGGATAGATAAAAAGCCACAGAAAGGATGAAAAGGCTGCTCTAGGCTCCCCTCAGTGCTGCTCACATAAACAAATGAAAAATTAAGAGTTGCCCCGTCGTGAAGCGCTTCTCCAAGGGGGTTTTTTTTAAGGGGTTGAGTGGGCAGGGGGAATAATCCAATTTTTTGTGCAAAAATCAGGAAGGGGAAAAAGAAAGGACAGTTAGGTGTCTTGTGCTAGTGTGCGGCTTCCGTTGTATCCGGACCGGGGTGTCCGACGTGTGTGCTGAAAAACAAAGTAGAAAATGACTGTGATTTCTTCAACGACAATCTTAATAAGAGGTGGTAATGGGTAGCTGAATTTGGAACCAACAAATGGTTAGAAGTATTAACCCCTTCGTGACTGACGACGTACAGTGTACGTCGCCAGCATCGGGGCTGTTTA